>NW_024070200.1:49257759-49581150 GCF_014754425.2 Oryx dammah
TTTTTTTCCGTGTATACCTGTTCTTTCTTATTGAGGGTCAGGCCCAGTCTCTCCCGAGGTTGCACACATGATGGGATTGTCCTCAAATATGGTGATGGCATACAGTGATTTCCCTCCATGGAGATATCCATCACAGAAGGTCAGGTGTTGTTAGAAGGATTAAATGGGACAAAACACGACTCAGTGATTCTCAAATATTCCCCCAAAACGCAGGAGGGATGGATGCATCCTAGGTGGTAGGTCCAGGCTACAGTATGAGCTGGAAGCACTTGCTGTATTCATTTAAGAAACATTTGCCATGGGCCAACAGGGCAGGTATTGACAGAAAAGTTAAGAGAGGTGTCACACACAGCACACACACAGGTTAACCACTGTTCTGGAGTTTTTGTTCCTCCCAGCAGTCCATGAACTATGCACTCAGTGTCCCCACAGACACAGACACACAGTGGGTAACTAGACCAAGATCACACAAGTAGGAAGTGGCAGAGCTGGGCTTTGAACCCAGTCATGTGGGTGCAGGATCTTACACTCTGAGTGTCATTAATCTGCACCTTGGATTCCAGAAAGATGAAACAGCCAATATGCTTTTATCACCAACAGTCCAGCACTTCCTTGGTGGCTCACATGGTAAAGAATCCACATACAATGTGGGAGACCTGGGTTCCATCCCTGGTTCGGAAAGATCCCCTGAAGGAGGGCATGACAGCCTACTTCAGGATTCTGGCCTGGAAAACCCCCTTGGACAGAAGAGCCTGGCAGGATACAGTCCAAGGGGTCACCCAGAGTCGGACATGACTGAGCGACAAAATGCACCACCAGTCTGACCAGGTGACTTATTATCTCTATTTCATTTGATTTTCAGGGATATTATTATTGTCATCCCCATTAACAGATGATGAAAGTGAGGCTCAGAGAGCACGTTATGTTTTTCGTCAAGGTCACACAGTTACTCTCTGAGAGCCTAGGTTGAATACAGATCTGTCTCCCCCAAAGCTCAGCAAGAAAAAGACCCTCAGGAAGTGCCGAGCCCCTTCCCTCTTCTCTCCGATCCGGGTACAACCTCCTGGCTCCTCTCTGTCCCGCTCCGGCTGCAGTACCTCATCCAGAGGTCCTACAGCAGCACCCCCATCTCAGCCAGACTACTTCCTGTTGGCAAGCCAGCCAGAAAAGTCCGGAGAGAGCACAGAGACACTTCACAGGGGTGATTAAAGCCCCTTGTTTCTGCTCAGCTCACCTGCCTCCCAACATGCACCTTCAGACAGGAGCCAACCACACAGACAAGGGCCGCACGATTGGCCGTCTGCACTGGCACCCAGGGGAGATAACCAGGTGCCCGAGAACACAGGAGGGAGTGGCCCCAATTCTCCCCACTCAGAAGAGAACTGAGGAAGGCTGATTCTGTGATTTTTCCCAGAAGCTGGTCCAGGACCACAGAAAGGGAACATCTATGCCCCGGGCTGTGTTCTGGATGTGGCTCAGGCCACAGTCTGAGGAGTGTCAGCTAGAGTCACCGTGTGCAGAGGAGGCTCTGGCCAGCTACGGAAGGAGCCTCTGGCCGCTGACCCAGGAGACAGGGAGCCCAGGACAGGCAGAGAGCAAGGGAAGGGCCTGAGGCTCGGGTACTGGGAGGTTTTCTCCATCAACTGTGTGTGTTGAAGGGCTGGCGGAGGCCCTGGTCACCAAGTAGGTGTGTTTCAGGTCCCCAGCTCCCCCTCTCCAAACCTCTGGACCCAAGGCGCCTCCCTTCTCTGCCTGAAGTTAGGCCTGTGTGGACATCCCTCAGCTCCTCCCCCAGCCTGTCTGCTTTGGAGTCAGAGCAGATGTGACTGTGAATCCAGTCGCGGACCCCAGATCTGCCTCCCTTCACTCTGGGCTTCTGTTTCATCCTCCCCTGCTTATGGTCAGCCCTCTATATGCCCAGCAGAAAGGAATTTGCTTTTCCTAAAGGAAACAGAAGCTCCCTAAACAGGGCAAGAGCATTCGGGCTGCTGAGTTGGACTCTGAAGAAGAGGAAAGTCAATAATGTGCAGAAACAAGGGAGTCTGGGAGACCTCTGATGTGTGGGCGACGGGAAGCAGTTTGTGTTTTTGACAAGAATCACTGGAGAGTTGGACCCCTGGAAAGTGACTAAGGAAACTCATGTGATGAAAGAAAAACATGTTTCCCACCAAGCAGAGGTCATGGGGAAGGAGGGTCTGTGTAATCAGGGAGGATGTGACCAATCAACAGGGCCCAGCAGCCAAGAGGAAACAAGCAGAGAGGGTGGCCAGAGGGGAGGGAGCCGGCTTCCATCTCCACGTCTGAGTCTCCAGGACTGGTGAGTCCAGGCGCCCTGGGAAGAGGGGGGCTGGGAGGGACCAGGGGTCTCTAGCACCCCTCCCCCATCTAGCAGATGAGGAAACTGACTCAGCAGCAGTGAGTGCTGAGTGTCCCCCCTCCTTGGGGGGACAGGGCAGTTTTGTGCAGAACGAGGGTGGACGGGACAGAATCCCAGCCTGGAGGATGCTGCTGCCACACTTGTCACAAGCGGCGTGGGGCTGTGAACAAACAGCCGGCCTGGGGACAGGGCACCTGGTCCTGACTCTGTCTCTTCCACACACAGGGTGACTCTGGACAAGTGCTGCCCCTCCCTGGGGTCCAGCTGTTCCTCCTCTATGACGAGAAAACTAAGTGTATCTCAGTCATATCTGACTCTTTGTGACTGCATGGACTGCAGCCAACCAGGCTCCTCTGTCCATCAGATTTCCTAGACAAGAATACTGGAGTGGGCTGACAACCCGTCTCCAGGGGATCTGCGAACCCAGAGATCAAACCCAGGTCGACCTGCATTGCACAAGGATTCTTTACCATCTGGGCCACCAGGGAATACCCTAAGACTAGAGGGTTGGACTAAATACAGGATCATTACACTTTCTTTTCAGGGCCACAGCGAGGGGACTGGAGCAGCCTTGGAATTGTGACAAATGTCCCTTAACCTCTCAACAGGAGGAATTGACCAGCTGCCCCCATGAACCACGAGGCTTGGACAACAAGCCCTTCAGATGAGCCCACCCTGGACAATTCTTTTACTGAAGCACAGAGACATTTCCATCCTCCTGGGAAGTGAGGTCCCAGGGTTGTGTTCAATTTGATTTAGAAAAACATAAGAATATGAGGTTCCTGCACTGAGACTTGCAGAGGTCAATGCATACTTGCTTTTGTGGATAAAAAATTAGCCAATAGTCAGACAACCTAAAAAAGAATTGGAAACTTTATTGGAATCAACCTGAGAAGTTTAACTGGGAGACAGTGTCTCAAGAAGCTCCAAGAGCTGTTTTGAGGAGAGCAGGGTTGGAGGTCAGTGTTTATGTGATTTGGGGAAGGACATGAATCCAGCCCATGCCTTGGTAGAAGGTTGCTTCACTCAGGAAGAACAGATATCATGGTTCATGCTTTTAGTGCTTCCTAAGCATGGACAGATGCAGGAAACTGGGTTCATAGCAAAGTCTCCTGAAAATACCCAACTATGTGAGGGCAGGTTCGCCAGTTTTCTCAGAGTACAAAGTACAATCCTGACCTTTTTCATGACTTCTTTTCAGGGTGGATTGTAGGTCAGTGAATTGCAGCAGCTAGTGACTTGATTCTTGTAGAACTGGGTGATGGGCAACATTCTTTATTACACAATCTATTTGTTTCCATCTTAATCTCAATCAAGGTTTGGGAGGAACTTTCCCAGGTCAGGTGAGGATTCCACTGATAGGCCACTCGATGTGCAGTTCTTCTAGTCCTGGTAACAGGAGCCCAAATCCTCTGGAACAATTGTCTTACTTGTCTGTCAGGCTTCAGAAATGGTTCCCTCCTGTTGCTTCTTCCCATATTTCGAGTCATGGATCTTATAAAACAGTATGTAAGGTCACCTGGTCATCACTGTGTTTATCAGAGGCTCAATGACACATTTGTTGATGCCAAGAAACAACACTCTTGTAAAGTGGTAGACACGAGTAACATGGCTAGTGACATTACTAAGGTCCTAGGAGGCAGTGTCATATAACATCACAAGGCTGGGGTTAGAAGAACAAAAATGGATCTTTCTATTGGGTCAGGTATTTGTGCCCTTCGGAAGGTCTGGTTGACACATACTGCAGACGCACACTGCAGACGCACACTGCACATTTCAGGGCAGGGAGGAGGTCGAAAGGGGCAGAGACGAATTTTCTTTAAATTTTTCTTGCCTTGGCTTAAAATATGAATTTTATTTCATTGCTTCTTAAGATTTGCCTGCCATGGGAACCACGTCCTGGAGCCTTCCCCATCCACCCGACCCGCCCCCAGGTGAAGAGCTCAGGCTTCATCCCACTACAGGACCGAGGGGCAGCAGCGGGGGCAGGGGGCCCTTCCCCTGTCCCACCCCCTCCCCTGCCGCCACAGCTCTGATGCCTGACTCCTCCAGTCCTGGTGACAGTAGGGTGCTGTGCTCTGGGGTTCGTGGCTGAGAAAGGAGACTAAACACAATATTGGTGGCTTCCTGTCCACCAGTTATTATGAAGGCTGCTGGTCCAAATGCACCTGTGAGCACAGACATACAGGCACACACACACACTGGGCATGCACGCAGGGACACACCTTTACATACAGTCAACCGGGCTCTGGTGCTTTAAGAGCTAAGGGGACAGAAAGTCTAGTGACCGAAAGTCTAGAGCTGGGGACACAACTGCTTTTTGTCTTGGACTGGGCCATGCCCCCAGGTCCTGGGGAAGTGGGGAAACATTGGGAAGGGCTCCCAGAGATGCATTTGGGTGAGAATAAAAATCTGTTCCATCCTTCCCAGCTCTGAGAAAAATTTGAGGAAATTAGCGTATGTCAAGTTTGTGGGCTTTTTCTTTTATCTTTGTATTGAGGTTTAAAAAGAACATTACAGTTGTAAGAGAAAGGGCAAGGCTTCATCTATGATTGATAGCAGGGTTGATGGTATCCAGAAATTCCAGACAATTTAAAAAATCCAAATATATTTGCATTTATTTAGATCATATTATGTGTGGGTCCTGGAGAAGCAGGAGGCAGCATGAGAGAACAGCTGACACATAGAAACACATGTCTGTGCAGTACAAACTCAAGCAACACAGTTTCCTTGACGGTGGCTTCAGCAATACCCACCCATCCAACACCACCCCTAAAGCTTTGAAAAGAAACTTCCCATGTAAAAATATAGTCACCCAGTAACTTTTGCCCTTGAGACAATAAAAATTAAGAAACATATAACACCCAGGCTGACATCACCTTTGGTGCTGGTAGTGGTGATGCCCTTCTCCCTGCAGAGGCAGGACCTGCTGTTTTGATCACTGAGGCAGGAGGGCCACATCGCTGCCCCTCACCAACTCTGCAGGTAGGCGTCTTCAAGACTCTGGGGTTCATTCACCAGGTCCTACTTTGATTCCCCAGAGAGTAGTTGGGATGGGGAAACATTCAGCCTTTGCTTCCTTTAAGATGGCCTCTGCTGGCAGTGGGTTTTCAGTAAGCTTGGAAAAATTCTGGAGCCAATGTCAGATGGGGCCAACCACCAGTTGGGGCCTAGAGACCAGGGTCTCTGCTTCAAGACTCCTCCCACTGGAAATTATTGACCTGCAGAGACTTTTGTTTAACTTAAAGGAGTGGTGGACTGTATACCCCATCCCCTGGGAGAAAGTGGGCCACATCCCTTGGTACTCACCCCCAACCCCAACCTCCTTCCAACACACACACACACCAACTAAGGCACCCCCAGGCGGACAGACTTGCTTTGGCAATGAGGCCCCTCCAGAGTCCCAGGGTGGGAACAGCTGCACAGAGGGCTGTATGAGGTGGAGTCAGCACCTTAGGAGGTGGTGGACATAGAAGGAAAAGGTCTCAGGTCCTGATGGATCAGAAGAAGGAAAATGGGGAGAGGTGGTCAGGACACAGGAGATGGGAAAGCCAAGGATGACCAGGAAAGGGGCAAAAAGCAGAAAGTGTAGAATAGATGAGGGCAGCAAGAGAAAGGCAAAACAGAATGCGAGCAAGCACACCAAACAGGGCAAAGACAGCAGAAGGAGTGAAGGAATGGAAAAGAGAGAGATGCATGGGGAAGGATGTGCGGAGGGAGAGGGGAGCCAGGGAGAGGGCATCAGAGGACGTCAGAGCTCTGTAAAGAACACCTCTCATTAGAAAGTGAATTCTTAGTCCCTACAATAGTCTCGCAGGCCAGGTGCTCAGTGTCGGCCACATCAAGCAGCAGCTGGATAGGACGGCCACAGCCAGCCGCTGGTCCCAGGCACACACCGAGCAGGTGCGTCTGTTGCTGCAGCTCACGTCACTGGACCGCTGGGGCTGCCCATCCAGCTTCTTGTTGAACTGGTGGAGCTGACAGAGGACCAGAGCACTAGGGCTGAGGAGCACAGAGAGCACCCTCTGCTCAGACAGGATACAGGTAGGGAACAGAGCTTTTCGTCTTTGACTTGATCAAACCCGTTCACTATGAAGTTCACAGCTCCTTCCAGGAAGAAGCATACGAGGTCCACCACCACGAATGTACGGCTCGCTGATGCTGATACTGGTGGGGGCTGCTGATGAAGGCGATGATGAGCCAGTCAGCATAGTTCTCTGGCCTCCTGAGCAGGCCTGGGAAGGCTGGCTTGAACCAGACCATGCCTCCAGGCTGGATATGATGCAGAAAGCTTCAAGGGCATAGAGCACAGCAGCCACGAAGGCAAATGCAGTGGCACTGATGACCCAGTTTCCGGTGGAGCCTGGAGGCAAGAACCTGATGTAGGTGGTGCCGAGGATGATGGACGTTGAGAGGCAGAAGATGGGGAAGTAAAAGGCTTGGGCGCAGAGAAAGCCGTCCCAGAAGAAGGGGATGCGGGACCGGAGCCCACAAAACTCCCCTATGAAGATGGTGAGGGTCACGGTGAAGCAGAAGAACCAGGCGAACATGCAGCAGGTAATTATGTTCCACTTCAGAGTGTCCTCACTGGCCCCCAGCGAGAAGGACACACAGGTGGAGAGCAGCTGCCCCAAGCGGAGGCAGAAGCCCACAATGGGCTTGGTGCCCAGGCCTGAGGACGGGCACATGGTGAGCATGGTGGTCAGGCAGGTCACCGGCATCGGATAATAACCTTGCTTGTTTCTCAATCAAAGGCTTATGAATACTTAAACAGAGTTTGGTGTTCTGGTTTCAGTTTTGCTCTGCCGGTTAAGCGCTGTTTCTGTCTCAGTTCTTTTTCTCTAGAAAATATACAACCACTGACCCCTCGAACTGATGTTCTGATCTGAACAAAGTAAAGACCACACTCACCTTCTCAATCCAACAAGGTGGCCCGGGGGTTACTGTTAAGTCTCCCAAAATAGAAGCACAGCGCCTTGGCACACAGCCTGCGGCCGTTTAGGTTTCCCTCCTCGTATAAATCCCAGCTGAGCCTTGCCGTGCTGGGAGTCGATTCTTCTGGGCAGTAAAACACCTTCTTGCCGGCTTCCTTAAGATAAAGCTGCTTTTCTTAAACCCAAGACTTAGCTCTGTATTGGCTTCTTCAGCGACAAGCAGCTGGGCCTGACTTGGGGACAATGTTGAGCGTCAAGGCAGGAGTCAGGTCCCCACGTCTCCAGCCCCTCCCTTTCTTCCTGGAGCAAGGAGCAGTGTGCCACTGGGAAGAGTGCCAGCTAGTCCCAGCGAGGAGTGGAGTGCCAGCTAGTCCCAGCGAGGATCTATAGGTCTTTTCCAGCAGCTGCCGAACTGCTAGTCTCAGGAACTTGCCCTGTCCCTTCCCAGGCCTTGCTCACAGTGTGCTTTCACTTTCTGTTAAGAGAAGGAAACAGGCCTCTGAAGGAGCACCGAGCTCTTGACTGAGTGAGTAGAGGGGTGTGGGTCCCAGGAGCCCCCCTTCCCACCTGTTTGGGTGTGTTCTTTGCTCTTTGAAACTCTGGGGCCAGTTGGACACTGCAGAAGTGGGAAATGGCGTGTTTGTGACTCTGTACCACTCTCTTCCCAAGGAAGAATTGCTTGTTTGTTTTAAACCTGTTCTGGATGAGCCAGGGAAGTGGGGGGAGGGGACCTACATCCATCACTTCTACAAGTCCACTGGCATGCGTCTTGGCAGATGGCAAACTGGAGGTATGACTCAGTAATCAAGAAAAAAAATGATTTTCTGCTTTCAATACAACCTGGCCCATGTATGTTTTCAGTTGTGAAGACTGTAGGTCCCTGCATGGAGCTCTACATTATTCCAGTATTTTGCAGTTAGAGCTCTTTTTTCAAGATCTGGAAGTGGGAGGGAACTCCATGCGCAGGTCTTCCTGTTACTCCATAATTAGGATTCTTCCAACAAGGGAACTAAATTACAGGCAAAAAGGAAACTAAACTCTGAAAAGCCTGCCGCGTTCACAGAGGAGTTTGTAGGCAAGGGAGGGAGAAGAGGGGTCAGCTTCTTAGGGAACTGAATCCAGCCCCGACCTCTGTGGTTCCTATGATGCCCCAGGCAGCGGCTGCCTTGGTCTGTGCCCCCCCTCCCCTGCAACTCTAGTCTCCAAGGAAGAGGGGTTCTAGAGTGTTGGGGGGGCACAGCCTTAGTGTCACCACTGCTTGAGGAAGAAAGGGGTTCTGAAGTAGTCTCTCCCTTTAAGACCTGACAGGTCACTCAATTTGGCCAGAGTGCGTCCCTAATGGTGTGGGGCAGGGAGGCGGGGGTGAGCAGTGGGTGTGGATTTCCACTAAGACAATTCCCTGCAGGAAGTTTCAGTGCAGGAGAAAAGTCTGTGACTGTTATTGGACATATGATCTTCTTCTCAACGTAGACCTGCTAAACTGGAAAAAACCATCCTCCAAGTTGATCCACAAAAAATGGTGGAAACATTCACTGGTATTTTTTTTAACCCACTGCCCAACATGGGCTGATGCAGATGTGGGTGATGATTGTGTTCACAGCAGAGGAGCAGCAGCTCGTCCCAGACAAAGCCCGACACTTGTCTCTCAGTGTTTGGCTTCTTGAGGACTGAGTAGACAAGCCTGAGCTCAGTAACACAGCCACGGGCCAAGGCGCCTCCAGAGACTAAAAGAGACAAGGAGGGGCCCTCCCCTGGGGCATCAGAGGCAGAGCAGCCCTGCTGACACCTTGTTTCACAAAGCTGACCTCCAGAACTGTGACAGAATACGTTTCTGTGGTATTAAGCCATCAGGCTTGTGATAATTTGCTGCGGTAGCCCTAGCAGAACAAAATGAATTTCCAGAAATGAAAAATATATTATTTATTATATTTTTTTAAAGTTTCCAGAAAAGCTTGCTAACTTCCTGCTCTAGAGTATGGTGGTCACATGGATCCCAGGACCCCTTGTCTCAGTGTCTGAGACTCACAGGGGAGGGTCCACTGATCTAGAGAAGGAGGGTCAGTCCAAATGCCCACAGGAGCCAGAAGGAAGCCAGGAGGGAAGGAAATAAGTAAAGGGGATGGAGAGAACTAGGGCCCCTGGAGAGGACCAGCTGCACCTGCCAGGGGTGGTGGAAAAGCAAGATGCCGTGTGCATGACATGGTCTTATGTTTACAAAACAGAAAAAAAAGAAGATACAGATACTCCCTACAGGCATGTGTGCATGTATGCAAACACATGTCTAAATACAGTTTCAAAGCTTATGACATGTGTTGAAGGCTGTACGAGAGGTTGAGAACACAGATGCTCCCTAGATGAAGGGGTGGTTGCTCCTGTGAGCAGGTGGGAAGCCTGGCCATACCAGAGGGGGAAATGGGCACACATGAGATGATCATAGACCTGTTTATGTAGATTATACAGGAGAATAAGAGGAATATAGAAAACTACACAAAGATGTAAATGGAAAACTGTAAAAAGGCCAGAGTACATCATGAGAAACGCTGGGCTGGATGAAGCACAAGCTGGAATCAAGATTGCCGGGAGAAATATCAATAACCTCAGATATGCAGATGACATCACCTTTATGACAGAAAGTGAAGAACTAAAAAGCCTCTTGATGAAAGTGAAAGAGGAGAGTGAAAAATTTGACTTAAAGCTCAACATTCAAAAACGAAGATCATGGCATATGGTCCCATCACTTCATGGCAAATAGATGGGGAAACAGTGGAAACAGTGTCAGACTTTATTTTGGGGGCTCCAAAATCACTGCAGATGGTAATTGCAGCCATGAAATTAAAAGATGTGCACTCCTTGGAAGAAAAGTTATGACCAACCTAGATAGCATATTCAAAAGCAGAGACATTACTTTGCCAAAAAAGGTCCATCTAGTCAAGGCTATGGTTTTTCCAGTAGTCATGTAAGGATGTGAGAGTTGGACTGTGAACATAGCTGAGCGCCAAAGAATTGATGCTTTTGAACTGTGGTGTTGGAGAAGACACTTGAGAGTCCCTTGGACTGCAAGGAAATTCAACCAGTCTGTTCTAAAGGAGATCAGTCCTGGGTGTTCTTTGGAAGGAATGATGCTAAAGCTGAAACTCCAACACTTTGGCCACCTCATGCGAAGAGTTGACTCATTGGAAAAGACTCTGATGCTGGGAGGGATTAGGGGCAGGAGGAGAAGGGGATGACAGAGGATGAGATGGCTGGATGGTATCACCAACTAGATGGACGTGAGTTTGAGTGAATTCCAGGAGTTGGTGATGGACAGGGAGGCCTGGCGTGCTGCAATTCATGGGGTCGCAAGGAGTCGGACACGACTGAGCGACTGAACTGAACTGAACTGAAAGAGGCTGTAGCTGCTGCTCACCTCCAGCTACTCCCCCTACCCCAAGGGAACACAGCCTAGTGACACCAGATCTCCTGAGGTTTCTAAAGGAGCAGGAAATCTGGATTTTCTTGTGAAATTAAACCACTGCAGCTTCCAAACCCTTCGGGAAGAAACAACACTGATTCTACACCATGTCTTCCAGAAAACACCATGAAGAAAAACAAAACAAATCCTCGGGGCAACCTCCAGTACAAACTGGTTTGTACCTCTAATCTGGAGCAAACCAAGCTTGCATTAGGGGGCCAGGGCCTTCTGGGTCCTCTCTGAGGGGGAGACGGAGAACCGTGAGACCAAGAATTGTCTCATGTACATTCTGCTACCAAATGTAATTTTAAGAAATCGTTTTCAATTTTGAGAGACTTGAAGATTTGAGATTGTACGTAAGGATGATTCTACTTTACAACCCCAAAAGATAATGGTATGCAGCACAAGAGGCCCCAGATGTTCATGGCATGGGGCCAGACCAAACATGGCTGTGAGATTTGGGGATGACAGTCTCCTGATAAGGCCGAGGGTGATGGGTGGGGAGAACCATTCTGGAGCGGCTGTGTTGTTACCCAAGTGTCTGAGCCATTGGTTCCAACTCCACAGATCCTGAGCCTCAGCCGTCACAGGGCCCTGAGCCTGTTCCAGGCGGCTGACTCGATTCACCACCAGCCAGACCATCACAACACCACGTGCACTGGGGTGACATCTGAGACAGGGGCTTCTTGGAGGTCACGTGCTGCTGTCTCAGCGCCCGCCAGCCACAGCCCTTCTCCACCTGCGTGGCCTTCTCTCTGGTGGCCAACATGGGCATTTCGAGAGGGGCCCCAGGTAACTGGCCCACGTCCTTCTGGTGCGTCTGCTTCGTTGTGACCCTCGTCATCTCCATAGTCAACTATGTGCGCTCTGGTCCCGCTTTCCTTTCTTCTGGTGCAGCTTCTCCGTCACCTACACCTGTTGCACCACCCTCCTCTGTCTCTCGGCCCCCATCACCTACTCTGTCGCCTTTGTCCAGGTCCTGCCTGATGGTCCTTACCGGGACCGGGCCGTCACTGCCTCTAGGTTCTCCTGTGTCACATCTGTGCTGTGTGCCATGTAAGCAGTCTGCACGTGGATCACCTATGGGTTCAAAGAGACCTCCGGCTATGTGCTCACCGTGCCAGGCCTGCTGAAGGTGCTGGAGACCTTCATGGCTGGTTTCATCTTCGCCTTCATCAGCAGCACCTCCCTGTACCTGCACCAGCTGGCCCTGGAGTGGTGTGTAGCCATGTACTCCATCTGCTTCATCCCATCAGCCCGGCCATCCTGCTGAACCTGGGCAAATGGGAATACAGGCTGCCTGGGCCCTTCCCCCTCTTCCAGCTTGTGCTCAGCCTGCTCTCCGTCCTGCTCTATGTCAGCGCTCGGGTCCTCTGGCCACTCTACCAGTTCAATGAGGAGTTTGGCAGACAGCCCCAGAGGTCCAGTGATATGGGCTGCATCAATGGGCTCAACTACGACGTGTGCTTCTGGGACCAGCGACTGGCTATGGCCATCCCAACAGCCGTCAACCTGCTGGTTTACACGGCTGACCTGGTGTACTGGACCCGCCAGGTTTCTGCAGGGACTGAGCTCCAGCCCAGTGTTGCTGACCCCCCTGCTCACAGGAGGTATCCTCACCGAGCTCTGACATCCTCTGATGGCCTCTTCCTGGCTCTCCTCTCTCCCTCCTCGCATACTTCTCCACTCATCTCACTCTAGTTTCTATTTCCTTCCCTCCTTCTGCTCTGTCTCCTTCTTATCTTGTGTGGTTGCCCACATTCTGTTTTGCTTCTTTCTCTTGCTTCTCTCATTTTTTTCTACATTTTTCTACCTTTTGCCCCTTTCCTGGTCATCTTTGCTTTTCTCAGTTCTTGTGTCCTGACCACCTCTCCCCATTTACCTTCTCCTGATCAGAACAGCCTAGCATAAATCAAGCTCCCACTCAAGATCAAATTCAAAAGTAAGATAGAAAAGACTGAAAATAACCCAGGTGTTCATCTTTAGAATGTGGATTAATAAACAATGATGTAGTGCGAGAGGGACTACTCTGCAACAGCGACAGGGAAATATCTCCAGGAGACATGAAATAAAGATAGCTAAGACATAAGTCAACATGGAGCATACTATATTTTATATAATAAAAATGAGGGGAAATAATATTAAATACAGCTGTATGTGCTTGACTTGCATCAAGAAGCACAGGAAGGACTCCCCTGAGTGCATTGGAATAGTTACCTGGTCCAGGTTGGGGAGGGGAACTGAGGAGAGAGTGAATGGCGCCACAGGTAGGGGTGAGGTTTCTCAGAGTATGGCTTTTTCAGAATATTTTTATTTGAAACCATGTAAAGATTCCCTTCTTAAAAAAATAAAATTTATTTTTGAAAAATATACCAACTGGAGAAGAAGGGTCAGGGGAGGGATAGTTGGCAAATGGTCTCCATGCTCCCTGCAGCCTTGACGGATAGGCTGCAGGAGGAGCTGAGAGATGCCCGCACAGGCCCGTCTCCAAAGCAGACAGAAGGGAGGCACCTTGGTCCGTGGGTCTGGGGAGGGGGAGCTGTGGGCCCCAATCCCCGTTGCTGAGTGGCTAGGGCCTCCCCAAGCCCTTCAGCACACACAGGTGATGGAAAAGACCTCCTGTTGCCCAAGCCTCAGGCCCTTCCCTTGCTCCCAGCCTGGCTTGGGCTCCCGTCTCCTGGGGCAGTGGCCAAAGGCTCCCTTCTCGAAGGCCACCCAGAGCCTCCCCCAGGCGGAGTGACTCCAGATGACGTCCTCCAGACTGTGTCCTTAGCCGCATCCAGAACACATCCCGGGGCACAGATGTTTCCATCCATTGGCCAGCTTCTTGGAAAAAATCACAGAGTAAACCTTCCATAGTCCACCCGAGTGGAGAGAGAAGGGACTCTGCTCTCAGGCGGCCTCAGGCACCTACCTGCGAGCCAGGCATCGACTGCCAACCCATGTGACCCTTGTCTGTGTGGCTGTCTCCATTGGAAATGTCTCTGTAGGAAGACTGACTCTGTAGGGCCGAGGAGATTCAGGCCAGGCTCCAATCACTCCCTCGCCAGGGGCTGGACCCTCTCTGTCGTGTTCTGGCTGGCTTGCCAATAGGAAGTGGTCTGGCTGGGATGGGAACTCGGCCATAGGACCTCTGGGTGGGGCACTAGAGCCGGACAAGGACACACGGAGCCAGGAGATGAATCCTGGACCCAAGAGAAGAGGGAAGGGGCTCAGCACTTACTGCGGCTCTGTTCCCTGCTGGGGCTTCCCTGGTGGCTCAGATGGTGAAGAATCTGCCTGCAATGCAGGAGACTCATGTTTCATCCCTGGGTTGGGAAGATCTTATGGAGAAGGAAATGGCTTCCCACTCTAGTATTCTTGCCTGGACAATTCCATGGACAGAAGGAGCCTGGGGAGGGCTACAGTCTGTGGGGTCGCAAAGAGTTAAACATGACTGATCGATTAACACGTTTTTTCTTTTCCACTTATGACTTGCTGAGCTTTGCAGGGAGACAGACCTATATTCCAATCTGGGCTCTGACAGGAAACAACTGTGTGAACTTGAGCAAAAAACATAACACACTGTCTGAGCCTCAGTCTCATCATCTGTACAATGGGGATGACACTAATAATAGCCCTGAAGATGAATGAAATGGAGGTGATGTCACCGAGTCAGTCTGTTGGTGCTGAAAAAAATGTTGGCCACTCTCTCCCTTTGGGTCTAAGGCACAAATCAAATCCAAACAGATTTTAAGGTCCTAAACCCACATGACTGGGTTCAAATCTCAGCTCTGACACCTAAAGCTCTATAATCATGATCGGTTGACCTCTCCATGCCTGTGAAAATGGGGACACTGAGTGCATAGTTCAGGGGCTGCTGGGAGGAACAAATGAATCCACAGGAGAGCTCGACCTGCAGTGAGCACGACACATATGACCTCTTGTAACTGTTGTGTCCACAGCAGCCCCGCTGCAGCCCAAGTCCTCAGGGCCCTTTTCTCAGCTGACAGAACCTGTGAGCTGTCATCCGAGGTCTCTTCTGGAGCCAGGCGGGGCTGGTGAGGGTTTGTCCACTTGCCCTCCTCTGGGTCTGCTTCTGACCAGGGAAGCAGAAGATGTGGGGGTGGGGGAGCTTAGTTTAAGCACATCCCCTCACCCCCAACTCCAACCAGTATCTGTTTCCATAATACCCTCCAGAGCTGTGCCTGGAATGAGGGTGAGCTTCCTCAGAGAACAAAGTTCCCCCAAACCACCCGTCTGGGCCACCAGGCTGCTCATGGGGTGGGGGTTCCCTCAGGCCTCCTCCCCTTCCACATTGACCCTGACAAGCCTTAGGGCCAATGACACCCTCTCAGCACTGCAGCCCAAGGAAGGCACTCCCGTGGTCCCAGCTGCAGCCCCGCCCCCCCTCCCCCCGGGCTCCTGGCTGCCCACTGCTGCCCACAGCACGCAATCCCTCAGGCCACCTGGTGACCGCAGTGGTCCAAGTCCCTGCTGAGCCGGGGCAGCTGCCCATCAGCCCCGACCACTGCCCCCAGGCACACTCCTGTTGCTAGTGGGGGACCACTGCTTATGCAAAACCCCTAAAGAGAGCCTGCTGTGCTTTCTGCTACATCAGGCAGGACATGCTTCCTGAACAGTCTGTTCCTGGACCTTGTCAGAGGCTGGCAGGACCCCAGAACCCTCCATCATCTCTCTGACCCTCTGACCCTCCTCCACAGGGTCTTGGCTCCCCAGTTTTTTACTCCCCATCACACGAACTCAGATCCAGGTTTGTTCATGTGTCAACCACAATGTGCTTAACTATAGGCACATAAAGACTCCATTTTCTGTATCTTCAAGCAAATAGGATGGCTCAGCCACCAGCCCATTAGTAGGAAGTTGTTACTTTTGTATTGAAACAAGTCTGATATGTTAAGAGTATATTATTATGGGGTATTATAAAAAGGAATGCAATATCCCACATTTGCTTTCATGGAAAACATGAGGCTTCAAAGATAAACTCTAGAATAGAGATCCACAAAGTAGAGGCATCTTGTCCTTTGTTCACTGAAGTTTTCCCAGTGCTGAGAAGGCCTGGTACCTTGCGGGAGTTTATTGAATAAGTGTTAACACGAGCTTACGACCTGAGGCTCCTTCCTGCCTGGACCTCCTGACCAGGATACATCCCATCCCTTCTGCCTTTAGGGGAAATGTTTAAGAATCTGTGATTCCTTTGTCTTCTCTTTTAATTCCCCCAACTTTCCCATGGCCTTATATGATGAGCATCTCCAGGGGGAAGAACAATTGAGAACCTGAACTTCCCCCACCTCACATTTGAGGATGTTGGCATTGTGTGAATCTTGATGAGAAACTGGGCCTCACCCTCAATAAGAAACTCAAAGTTCAGGTAAATATTTGACCTGCCCCCATGTGAAGTCTGGACACATATCTAAGGAGCAGGTGATACGCAGACACCAGGTCAGGTCAGAATTCCTTCTGCTGGGGCCTGCAGTAGCATCCAGAGTCTGCTGCCAGTGGCCATGGTGCCTGGACCAGCTGCCCTTGCCTGTGCCCCAGCTGCCCAGCACCCCCCTTCCTGGTCTAAGGCTGCTCTCAGGCCCGTCTCTCCCTAATAATTCCCTAGCAGCCTTCTAGTACAGTCGTTCTCTGCCTAAGTTGCTAGAGGTGTTCTCTGCTGGATGTAATCAAGAATCTTCACCTTTAAAAACTAGTGGTATCTGTAAAGCAATTTTCCTTTAATAAAAAATAAATAAATTTTAAAAACTGGTGCTATTATCTCCATTTTCTGGATGAGGAAACTGAGGCTCAGAGTGACATTGACTGAACACAGGACTACTATGTTCCAGGCTGAGTTCTGGTCTCTGTTCGGAGTTCCGGTATGTGTAGACATGTTAGCAGGGAAGGCCCTCAGAGGACCAAGAGGAACTGGACGTAATTCTCAGTGACTGGAGGGAGGGAGGCGATGAACCTGGAGAGGTAGAAAGGGGTGCGAACCTACAGGGTTTTGGAGGTGACATTGTGCGGTTTGAGGTAGCAAAGAAAAACCGTCAAAGGTAACTTAGTTTGAGTTCAGCCCAAGCCGACTTTGAGGCAAAGAATGGAAATAGAGGAAGCAGTGACAAGCTTATGAGAGCAGCCCACGTGAGAGCGCTGGATGGATCTGGATCCAGATCAAGTGGAGGCTTTAGAGAGGGGGAAGAGTGTGTGTGTGTGTGTGTGTGTGTGTGTGTGTGTGTGTAGTGTGGATTCACAGTATTTTGTGAAGAGCATCTGTGCAGGTGGTTCCATCAACTGAGATGGGAAAGACGAGGAAGGGTCTGTGTGTGCTGGAGCTAGGGGGCTTCAGGAGATGAGACCAGACATGGTGAGTGTGAGGTGTCCTGAGACATCTGGAGGGAGTGATCAGGAGGCAGTTGCATATGACTCCAGGTCTCTGTAGAGATCAGCCCTGGAGGCCAGAATTGGCAAGTTATCATCATACAACCAATTCACTTCATTCAGTATGTTCTTAAATGTTACATCCATAGAGTGACCTGACTTCCACCCACCTAAAATAGCAGGTTGCCCACCCCTACATTCCAATAACTCTCTTTTTTACCTGTTTTCCCTTTATCATAGTATTTATCACCCACTGACCTGATATTATATATGGTTCTCAGATTTTCCATCTCGTGTCCTAGAGGATAAGCTCCATGAGGGGAGAACTACTGGTTATCTTCTCCGCTCTCTGTCCAGTGCCTTGAAAACTGCCGGGCACACACTTGGTGCACAAGCATATTTGTCAACTGAGTGGAATCTTAAGCCATTGGACTAGATGAAGATGAGAAGGTGCCCAGGAAGAGGTGCTGTAGACCCGAGTCCTGAGGATCTGAAACCCTCAGATGATGGCAGAGAAAGGAGGAGGGTGAGAAAGAGAGAGGAGAGGCTGAGCAGCAGGAATACCAAGAGCAGGAGTCAAAATCCTGACTGGAGTCAGTTCAAGAGAATGAGAGGAGTTGGGGAGGGTTTGCATTGAGGGCTCAGCAGAGAAGGGCTCCTGACACAGGTGAATTGTGCTGAGAGAATTGATGATGAGAAGGTACATGCATATTGAGTTGCCCTCATGGTGCTCACTGGTGACCTGGTGAGAACGGTTTCCATGGAGACATGGCAACAGAAGGCAGAGAGGGGCTTAGGGCCGGTGAGAGGTGGGGAGATGGAGAAGGGGGTGTAGATTGTGTTTAGGAAGCTTGTGGAGAAAGCGTGCAAAGGAGAGTAGCTCAGCAGGTGTAAAGTTGGGGATTTTGTTCTAAACTGTGAGATGCTACTGTACGGCATGCAGACACTTGTATGGCTTCCAGATGCTTGGTGTCGATTAATATCGGTTAAATTTCATTTTCAAGTGCTGGTGCTGAAACCAAGGACTCTTGACTGCTTGACCCTCATTCTTCCATTGGCTTGGGATACTTTCCTCTCTGATCGAGGGGTGGGATTTGTGCTGCTACAGAAGAGATTTGATCTGTCCGTTCCCCTACACATTGAGGAAATTCCCAAGCATCTTGTTCTCTGATATGAATTCAAGTCCCAGACCTACCACTTAATTCCTGTATGACTTTGGCCAAGTTACTCAACTGCCTTGAACCTCAGCTTCCACATGTTACAGTGAGCAGAGTCACAGCCCCTACTGCACACGAGATCACACATGTGAAGCACCTAGAACTGTGCCTGGTGCCCAGAGAGCCCTGTAAATGCCACCCACTGTGTCACTTGGTCCTGGTGCTGGGCTGTGTGACGGGCACTGGCTCAGGGAAGGAGAGGAGCTCTTTCAGGTGGGGGAGCTCAAGGAGGAAGGAAGCTGAGGTCACACGTGGGACCTCTTATTCCAGCATTGGGTAACAATGGACTCATCCCTCCATCCTTCTTTTGTTCCATCACTCCATCCATCTCCTCACTCACTGGCAGACACCAGGGCCTGTGGCAAGCTCTGTGAATAATCAAATCACAGTGGAGCAGCCCTGACCTCAGACTGATCCAGCCTGCAAGGCAGCCTGTGAGATGGATGGCCCAAGGGCTGCCCCTAGTGGCCAGTCACAACCAGGCAGGCGGCCCCATCCAGCAGTTTCCAACGTTCAAAATATCCTTAACAGTGGAGATCATGACCCTGAAACTGGGGAGACAGGGAAGGAGAGAAGCCAGAGAGGTGTAGCTGGCCCTCCTGGCCCTTCCAGAACTGGTTTTCATAGGTCAGTGGTGCAGATAGAAGGTACAGCCAATATTTAGCAGTCTGATTACAACGTGCTAGAGTTTGGGATCAGTTGGGCCTGGATTTGAATCTCTGGAGTCTTAACTTACCTGGAACCCCTCATCCCTGCTGTTTAGGGCTCGGCCTGCAGGGCTGTGCCCTTTCTCTGCATGATCAGGCAGCCCAGGGAGATGGCAAGGGTGAGGATGGACCAGAGACAGACCTGCCCCTGGTGGTGCTCAGCCCTTAGGCGAGTGGCTCATTCATGGCTGCACAGCAGAGCCGCCTATTGTGGACAGTGCTTCACAAAGTGTGGTCCCCAGACAAGCAGCCATACAACAAGGGAAACTTGCTGCGAATGCAGATTCCTGGGTACCCCCCACCCCTAACCTGCTGAATTAGAAACTCTGGACAGGGCTCAAAGGTCCCCAGGTGATCATGAACCAGTTGCAGTAGAGAACACTGTGCTCACGTACCAGGGAATGCTGAAAAGACACGTTATGTGATTTGAATGTCTCATGCATCAGAATCACGTGTGGAGGTCAAAATACTAACAGGGAACTGTCCCAGCCCTACTCCTCCACTCCTCCCCACCCCCCACCAAGGGAATCTGATTCACTGGAGCTGAACCCAGGCAGAGATGAAAATAACCACTCTGCAGCCGATTCTAAGGCACAGTCACCGCTCTGGTTTGGACCCTTTTCCCCATGCCTTGCTCTTTCCTGGTAGCAGAGTTGGTGAAGAATCTGCCCACAGTGCAGGAGACCCAGGTTTGATCCCTGGGTGGGGAAGATCCGCTAGAAAAGGAAATGCAACCCACTCCAGTATCCTTGCCTGGAGAATCCCACGGACAGAGGAGCCTGGTGGGCTCCAGTCCATGGAGTCGCCAAGAGTCGAACACGACTGAACGACTAAACCACCACCACTCCATACCAGACCCAGGCCCCTCCGTCACAGGCCAGGCCCTGCGGCTACTCTCCTAATCCAGCGATTGTGCAGAGAGCAATCACCAGGCGTTGAATTCAGGGGCTGCCCCATCTGTGACAGGCATGGTGCTGGACACAAGAATCCTATGAAATGTTAGAACTCCCTGCTTTACAGATGGAGAACACGAGGCACAGAGAAGTTAAGTAACTTCCCGTAGATCACCCCGCTACCCCAAGGCAGAACCTAGATTCCAACCTAGTACCCTCAGGCTTCAGAGACCACCACCTTTGCCGTCCTTGTTTTACAAATAAGAGGGAGGAGTTGCTGAAGGTCACCTGGAGGGCACCCATCAAATCTGTACCATTTTTTTTTTTAACTTGAGGTAGAATTTTTTAGATTTATTTTTATGTATTTTTTAATTGGGGATATAGTTGCTTTACAATGTTGTGTTAGTTTCTGCTGTACATTGGAGTGAATCAGCTACCTGTTTATCTATATCTTCTCCATCTGGGACCTCCCTCCCACCTACTGACTGACCATTCCCATTCTGTACATTTGCCTGGAAGGTCCCAGGTCTGTGGCACTAATTTCAAGATGGGCTGAATGGACCCTTGAGCGACATGTCATACCCACAAATAATGTCACCCTTCTGGGCATAAGTACACCTGAAAAAGAGAGGTGGGGCTGAGGCAGAGATAATGATTAAATCACATGGACTTCTTAGACCCACAGGATTCAAGATGCTAAAGAAAAAAATTGTTCCTTGTCCTCGTGCTGCCTCATGAGTTTGTTCTCCTCTCTGGGCCGGGATTCCCATAAGGAAAAGTGTTCCAAGGCACTCTTTAACCAGACTTTACGCTATTGTCCTTTGCACTCTTTCTCCACGAGCATCCTGAACGTGATCTACACCCCCTCTGTCTTCCCTCCTCTCATTGGCTCTAACCCCCGCCCTGCCTCCTGTTCCCACCTCTCCATGGAAACCGTTCTCACCGGCTCACAAGGGAGCACCATGTGGGCAACACAAGGTACATCTCTCATCACGAGGCCTCTACTCACAAGGCACCTGCACAGGATCCCTTCTCTGCAGTGATGGTCCTCCTGCTGCTCAGCCTCTCCTCCCTCTTTCGCTAACTCCTCCTCCTCCTCTCCCATCATCTGAGGGTCTCAGGCCCTCAGGACTGGAGACTAGGCCACCTCTCTGCATGCCTTCTCATTCTCATCCAGTCCGATGACTTGAAGTCAACAAATATTCTTGTGGTCCGTGTGTGTCCCAGGCGCTGATCTAGTCACTGGACAGAGAGCAGAGAAGAAAACCAGTAGCTCTGCCTCCATGGAGCTTACAGTCTAGTACAGGAGATGGAAGATGTGCAACCAACACATGTCATTCGGTGATAAATGCCCTGAAAAGGGAGAAACAGGTGGAAAGAGAGTTATTGGAATGTGGGGAGGGGAGGGGTGGCGAGGCTGCTACTTTAGGTGAATGGAGGTCAGGCTGCTCTGTGGATGTGACGTTTAGGAAGATCCGGAATGAGCTGAACAGACCACATGCTGACAGCTCTCTAGTCCTGCCTGCGGAGCTGGTCTCCACGGAGACCCTGAACCCTACGCAGCCTCCTGACATCTCCCTCTAGTGTCTCAGGACACCCCACGTGCAACAAGTCCAGTCCCCCCTCTTGAATCCTCCACCCCAACACTTACTGGCCCTCACTCATCTAGCCCATTCTGTCAATGGCACCACCTTCACAGATGCTCTTTACAAAATACTTGTGAGTCCACTTACTACAGAGTCGCTGCTGGGTCTAGATCTGTCCACCCTGTCACCTGCACTCCTGCCATAGCTTCTTTTTATTTATTTATTTGGTTATCTTTATTTTTGGTAGCGTTAGGTCTTTGTTGCACCACGTGGGATCTTAGTTGCAGTATGCAGGCTTAGTTGCCCTGCAGCATGTGGGCTCTTATTCCCAAAACCACGGATCGAACTCATTTCCCCTGTGTTAAAAGGCAGATTCTTAACCACTGGACCACCAGAGAGGTCCCCTGCTATAAGCTTCCAGTTGCTTCCTCTATTTCCATCCTTTCCTCAAAGTCTGGTTTGGAACAAAGTCAAACTAAGATACTTTGAAGGCTCCTCTTTGCTCCCTTAGAATGAAACACCAACTCCAAAATGTCACCTGCCAAGCCTTTCAAGCCCAGACCCCTTTCTACCTCTCCAGCCTCATCACCTCCCTCCCTTCAGCCACTGGGAACGTCTTCTAGTTCCTCTTGGTCACACCAGGGCCTTTCCCCTGACATGTCTACACACCCCCAACCCTGAACTGAGGCCAGAGCTCAGCCTGGCACACAGTATGTCTCGTGCTCAATCTGTGCCACTCGAAAGCCTCAGTTTGCTCACCCAGAAAATGCAGATAATAGCTCCTGCTTTTAGACTTGATGCCTCTTGATTACACCTTGCAGGGAACATCTCTGACAAGAAGGATGTTGGGTAGCTTGGAGAACTACTAAGGAGGGAGGAGTCTCAGAAGAGACTCAGACCAGGAAGGAGGGTGCTGGCCAGCCAGGGCACTGCCAAGGACAGCTGGTCCAGGCACCGTGGCCATTGGAAGCACACACTGGATCCTGAAGGAATTCTGATCTGACCTGATGGCTGTATGTCACCTCTTCCTTAGGTGTGTGCCCAGGCCCCACTGTGGGGCAGGTCAACGATTTATCTGGACTTCTAAGTTTCTTATAACTTGTCCCCCAAGTCTCACACAATAGGAACATCCTCAAATGTGGTGATGATTTCAGGTCCTCTGTGGTTCCCCTCCGTGGAGATGTCCATCACACAAGGACAGGGGTTGTTAGGAGGAGTCAGTGAGACAAAACATGACTCAGTGATTCTCAACATTTCTCAAGAATTTCCCAGAAAGGCAATAGATCCCAGTCAGGAGGTCCAGTCTGGACCATGAGGCTGTAAACTCATCTTATATTCACTAAGCAAACACTTTCCATGTGCCAATGAGGCAGTTATTGACATAAGAGTTATAGGAGGGATCACATACAGTGCTCATTGCATGACAGGTACTGCTCTGGATTCATCTGTTCCTCCCAGAAGTCCCTGAACTATGTCATCACTGTTCTCTTTTTCACAGGCACAGAGAGGTCAGCTGGCCCAAGATCACACAGGTAGTAAGTGGTAGAACTGGAATTCGAACCCAGGCACTTGGGTTTAGGATCTTAACCTCTGGTTAGCATTGACTTTGTATCATATATCCAAGAAACATAGAGTAGCCAACATTTTCTCAGCAGCAGCAGTCAGACGAAGTAACTTATGACCTGTACATCGTTTCCTTATCAGGGATATCATCGTTGTCATCCCCATTTTCTAGATGATGAGACTGACTCTCAGAGAGGACATATTCTCAAGGTCACACAGTTACTCCCTCTCAGAGCCTGAATTTGAATACAGGTCTGTCTCCTGCAAAGTACAGCAGGTGATAGAACCTCAGGAAATGCTGAGCCCCTTCCCTCTTCACTCAGGTCCAGGAATCATCTCCTGGCTCCTGTCTGAGCGCAGTGCCCCCCTCAGAGGCCCAGCAGTAGATCCCTCATATCAGCCAGACAGCTTCCTGTTGGCAACTCAGTCAGAAAATGCCAGAGAGCGTGGAGACCTTAGACAGGGCTGATGATGCTGACCGTCTTCTCCTCTGCTCCACTGAGTCCCTACAGGCACCTTCAGACAGGAGCCAGGCGCACAACAGGCCGTGTTGTTGGTCTCCTCGCTGGGCCGTGAGGCAGAGAGCCAGGTGTCTGAGATCGCAGGAGGGAATGGTTCCACTTCTCTCCACTCAAAGCAGGACCAAGGAAGGCCACCTCTGTGATTTTTCCAAGAAGCTGGTCCAGAGCCGAGGATGGGAACATCTGTAGCCCGGGCTCTGTTCTGGATGTGGCTCAGGCCACAGTCTGGGGAAGTCAGCTGGAGTCACCCTGCATGGAGGAGGCTCTGGCTGAGGAGGGAGCTTCTGGCCACTGCCTCGGGAGACAGGGAACCCAGGCCAGGCAGGGAGCAGGGGAAGGGCCTGAGGCTTGGACACTGGGGGGCTTCTCCATCAGCTGTGTGTGCCTCCCTTCCCTCCACTTTTGGAGACAGGCTTTATGGGGGCATCTCTCAGCTCCTCCCCCAGCCTGTCCATCAAGGCTGCAGGGAATATGCAGACCATTTGCCAACCATCCCTCCTCTGACTCTCTTCTACACTTGGTATATTTTTCAAACATAAAGCTTTTTTTTTTAAGTGTAATGTGTTTCCATAGTTCAAAGTCAAAATGCTCCCCAAACTTACACACTGAGAAACTGCACTCCTGCCTATGGCTCAGTCCACTCTCTCCTCAGCTCCCCTTCCCCACCAGGACAGACAATTCCTCCACTGCACTCCAGAGAGGCCTTCCTGGGCTTCTTGATGCAAATCAAACAAATACAGATATATTTCTTTTTATTTTCACTACTATTATTACTTAAAAACAACTTACTATTCATCAGTCTGCATTTTACTGTGTTTACTAAATATATCCTGGAGATATTTCCATATCATTATTTGAGAGCATCTTCATTTTTCCAGCTGTACAGCATTCCCTCTGGCGGCTAACACCATGGTTTATTAACATATATCCTAAAGACAAACATGTAGGTTATTTTAAAACTATCCAATCTTATTTTCAAATGAGATCTTGAGCTGGAGCGTGATTCATGCCAGGCTGCTCTGGTTGGGAAAAGTGGTGGGTGAGGCCATTAATTGACTTGCAACTCCCACCACCTAACCAGAAACCTAGGGCTCCTAAGGGCAAAACTCAAAATCCACAATTTTAGCACAATCTGCTCCTTTCACGAATGTGAAACTGACACTCAGATCAGGGACAAGACTCATCTGTGGTTATAAGCTATGCTATGGCAGAATTGGAGCTAGAAACCAGATGTCTTGGGCTCTGCTCACCATATGACTCATGGTTCAGCCCCAGGGAAATCAGACCAGGGACAGGGGGCCACTTGACTGGCATCAACACCAGGCATGACTGTGGACACAACCGTGGACCCTGGATCTGTCTCTCACTCTGGGTTTCCATTTCCTCCTTCACTGCTTGGGATCAGTCCCTTTGCTCCCCCAGAAGAAGGAACACTGCTTTCCCTAAAGGAAACACAAACTCCCCAGTCAGGGCGAGAGTATATTCGGGCTGCTGAGCTGGACTCTGAAGAAGTGGAAAGTCAAGAAGGTGCAGGAATAAGTGAGTCGGGACACCTCACACTGTAGGGGCTCCTGGAAGCAGTTTGGGTTTTTGACAAGAATCACTGGAGAGTTGGACCCCTGAGAAGTGACTGAGGAAACTCATGTTATATAAGAGAAACCTGTTCCCCACCAAGCAGAGGTCGTAGGGGAGGAGGGTTGTGTAATCAGGAGGGATGTGACCAATCAACAGGACCCAGCAGCCAAGAGGAAACAAGCAGAGAGGGTAGACAGAGGGGAGGGAGCCAGCTTCCATCTCCAGGTCTGAGTCTCCAAGACTGGCAAGTCCAGGGGCCCGGGGAAGAGGGGAGCTGGGAGGGGCCAGGGGTCTCTGGCACCCCTCCCCCATCTAGCAGATGAGGAAACTGACTCAGCAGCAGGGAGTGCCCTCCTCTGGGGACGGGGCTGGTTTGTGCAGAACGAGGGTGGACGAGGCAGAATCCCAGCCTGGAGGATGCTGCTACCACACTTGTCACAAGCAGCGTGCAGCTGTGGACAGACAGCTGGCCTGGCGACAGGGCACGTGGGTCCTGACTCTGACTCTGCCACACACAGGGTGACTCTGGACAAGTCCTACTCCTCCCTGGGGTCCAGCTGCTCCTCCTCTATGATGAGAGGGTTGCATTAAGCAGAGGACCTTTACACTCTCTTTTGCGCTCCACAGTGAGGGGACTGGACCAGCCTTGGAATTATGACAAGTGACCCTTAACTCCCAACAGGAGGGATGGAGCAGTAGCCCTCATGAACCACGAGGCTTGGACAGTGAGCCCACCCTGGACAATTCCTGTACTAAAGCACGGAGGCATCTGCATCCTCCTAGGAAGTGAGATCCCTGGGCTGTGTTCAGTTTGGTTCAGGAAAATAGTAGAATATGAGATTCCTGCACCCAGAATTGGGGAGGTCAATGCATACTTGTTTTTGTATGAAAAGATTAATCAACAGTGAATATAAGAAAGAGATGGAAAATTTCATTGGAATCAACCTGAGAAGTATCACTGGGGAGACAGTCTCTCAGGGAGCTCTGAGTACTGTTCTGAAGAAGTAAGGGGGGGACCCAGATGTGTGTGACAAGGGGCACACAGCTTGGTACAGGATACTGCTCTTTAGGAGAAATGGATATCTTAGTTAATGGGTTTGGTGCTTTTCTAAGTTTGGGAAGATGCAAGAAACAGTTCATCAAAAACTCTCATGACAATATCCTGCTAGCTGGGGTCTGGCTCTGCCAGTTTTCTCAGAGCACCAAGCTCTTTACCCTGATTTTCACCCTGAATTCCTTTCAGGATGAACTGTAAGTCAGTGACTCCAGTGGCTAATACCTTGATTCCGGTAGAACTGAGTGGTGGGAAACACTGTTTATCGCACAGTCGTCTCTATTTGTGCTTAGTCGCTCAGTCGTGTCTGACTCTTTGCGGCTCCGTGGACTGCAGCCCACCAGGCTCCTTTGTCCATGGGGATTCTCCAGGCAAGAATACTGGACTGGGTTGCCATGCCCACCTCCAGAGGATCTTTCTTCCCAACCCAGGGATCAAATCCAAGTCTCCCGCATTGCAGGCAGATTCTTCACCCTGTGAGCCACCAGGAAGCCCTCTCCATTTGTTTCTGTCTTAATTTCAACCAAGGTATCGGAGGCATCTTTCACCATTTTGTCTCAGAGTGCTAGGAATGCTCATTTCCAGGTCAGGTGAGGATTTCTTTGATAGACCACTCACATGCTATTACTTATCTAGTCCTGGGAACAGTAGCCAAAGGCCTGTGGATCACCTGTCTCACTAGTCTGTGGGTTTCTGAGAAATAGTCCCTCCTCTTGCTTCTTTCCATATCTAGAGTCATACTATTACAATCATGGGTCTTATAGAACCATGTATTATATGAATTGTTTCAAGTAGTGTACTCATTGTTATTTTCCATCACAGACTCAATCACAGATCTGTTAATACAAGAAACAAGAATCTTGTAAAATAGGCAGAATACAAGTAGCACAGCTATGACATTAATCAGGTCCTCGGTAAGTGAGCAGTAATACCCTCGAGGAGTTGCACGGCTTTCACTAGAAAAATTCATCTTTTCAGTTGAGCAGGTATTTCTGCCCTTGGGGACGGCTGGTTAATAATAATAATACAGATGTACAGTGCGCACTGGAGGGGAGAGAGGAGGTCAAAACAGGCAGAGAAAAACACTGTGCTTTTTAAATTTTTCTTTGCTTGCTTTAAAATATGAATTTTATTTCAGTCCTTCTTACGATTTTTCCCATGATGTGGATCGCCTCATGGCAGCCCTCCCCATTCACCCCTCCTACCACTGGGTGAAGATCACACGCTTCATCCCAGTACAGGAGTGAGTGGCAGCAGAAGGGGTCCTTCCCCTGCCCTCCCCGACAGCCCTGCTTGCCTGGCCCCTGGCCCTGGTGACACTAGGGTGCTGGGCTCTGGGGCTCTGTGACGGAGGGGAGGAGATGGGTGGTGCCTTCATAGTCACCAGGTACTGTACAGGGCTGCTGGTCTCCATGCAGGGGGGCAGTGGGCACATACACATGTACACTCATGTGCACTGAAATGCACACAACCGCACACCTTTATAAAGAGGCAGCTGATGGGTCACGGCCCCTTTAAGAGTTAGGAAGGCAGGATGTTGGCATTGTGGTGGGGCCCAGCTTATTGTATTGCAGGCTGGGCCGCACCCCCATCCTGTGGTTCATGTGTGGGTGGGGAGCCAGTGGGCGGGGCTCCCAGAGACCTACTTTAGGTGAGAGTGGAAATTGGCCAGGACTCCTCTGAGCTCAGGGCTTCCCAGGTGGCTCAGTGGTAAAAAACCCACCTGTCAATACAGGAGACATAAGAGATGCGGGTTCGATCATGAGTAGGAAGATCCCCTGAAGTGGGGCATGGCAGCCCACTCCAGCCTCCTTGCCTGGAGCATCCCATGGACAGAGGAGCCTGGCAGGCTACAGTCCATGGGGTCACAAAGAGTCGGACACGACTGAGTACTAACACACACACACACACACACACACACACACACACACACGCGCGCCTGTTCTGGACACACCCTGGCCAAACTGAGTGCCCTGTTGGGTCTTAAAGGGAAAGATTACTCAGACTTTCTTTCTTCTCTTCCTCATGTTGTAGGGGTGCTGAGGCTCTGCTCCGCCCTCACACTAGAACCCCTCCTCCTTCCAGAGACTGGGGGGAGTGGGCACAGACCCCAGGGCAGCCCCTGCCTGGGGCATCAGGAGTGGAACCGCAGAGGTTGGGATGGATTCAGTCCCTAAGAAGCTGACCCCCTTTTCTTCCTCCGTTGCCTGTGAAGACTCCTCTGTAAAGAGGGCAGGCTTTTCACAATTTAGTTTCCTTTTCATACTGAGACAGGAGGTAGACAGACCCCATCAGGGTAAAGTGATTGGAGATACATTCCCTATGGACCAAGGGAATGTATCTGCCAAGACTAGAGTAGCAAGACTATTAAGGTAAGAGGCTGGGCCCTGCATATTTCTCATTCTCAAAGTCAGGAGACCTCCCTGACCACACAGGAGTAGAAAAGCTCCTTGGAAGCCAAAAGGGAGTGATGCTAACCAATGCCAGGCTACCCATAGGCCTCTTCGGAAGAATCCGTCCTGTCTAAGAGATGCATGTACACATGGGAGGATCCTGAGATATATCAAAGATGGACTCAGAAGCAGGCAAACCAAAATGATTGATCAAAGGAAATCCAAAAGAAATGGCCTATAAAAGTAATTCAAACTGCCATGAGGGTGTGACTCGGTGACTCTCCCTGACTTTGCCCATGTTTCTATCCACACGTACTGTACTTTTTCCTCATAATAAATACTTGAACTGTTTCACATCTGTCTTTGTGGAAATTTTTTTCTGCAAAGCTGAAGAGCCATGGCCCTGGTCACTGACCACTGGTCTACTGGCTAGGACCTGTGCTTGCACCACCAGGACCCGGCCTCAGTCTCTGGCTGGGAACCCAACCACCGCTCTAAGCAGGCCAAGGCCACCCGAGATCAATACCATTAATTTAGTGCCTTTGTTGGAAAAATCTTTATTATAGACTAACAGGAAAGCTGCCTATGGCATTTCCTCCCACCTACCAGATCTTTAACAAATCAGTTCTAACTGCAAAAGAGTGGAGGAATTTAGAGACCCATTCAGGGGGTACACTGTTCTTTAGAATAGAAAACATACATGGGTTAGGGAGTATGAAAATTTTAAAATCCTTTTTCTTCTTGGTTACAGAGTCATACTCTAGTTTTGCCAATCGACCCAGATGTGTCCAAGTAGACTTCTAGAAGGAATGGAAGTAAAAGGCGTGGGGGGAGAGAAAGCCACCCCAGGAGAAGGGGAGGCAGGACTGGAACCCACACTCCACTGTGAAGATGGTGAGGGTCACAGCGAAGCAGAAGCACCAGATGGACACTCGTTACACCCCTTCCCCGTTTCAGAGTGTCCACGCTGGTCACCAGAGGAAGGGCGCACAGGTGGAGAGCAGCTGCCCCAGGAGGGGCGTGAAGCTGGGGCCTGAGGAGAGACTCGTTGTAATTCTCGTGCTTTTTAACCTTGTTTGCTGAATAGTTAAACAGCTCTGGGGTTTGATGGGCTGGTTTGGTGTGTCTGTGTCTGTTTCTCAGTTTCTGTCTTAGTTCTTCATTCTCTAGAAATATATGACCACTGACCCCTAGAGCAACGACCTGCTGATCTGGAAAATGTAAGGGCCACACCCAAGTTTAAAAGCCAGCAAGGTGCCTCATGGTTAATGTAAACGTCTCCAAAAATAGCAGCACAGGGTTCCCCCAGCCAGCAGCCTGCAGCCCTTTCCTGCTCCCCTCCTTGTATAAATCCTGACTGAATCTTGCAGAGGTGGGAGCTGGCTCTCTTGCACAGTGATCCACCTTTTTCCCTTTTGGCCTGCTGCCTTAACATAAGGCTCCTTTTTTTCCCTCTCCAATGCTTGTCTTTCGGTATTGGTTTCTTCAGAAACCAACAGTCGAGCCTGAGCTGGGGTACAATGCTGGGTATCCAAGCAGCAGTCAGGTCCCCGGGGCTCAGGCCCTTCCATCTCCTCCTGGGGCGAGGAGTGGGGTGAGGCTGGGAAGGTTGGGGAGAATCTATAGGTATGTTGCTAGAACTACAACATTAGAATTGCAACAGCTACAGAACTTGCTGGATGCCGGAACTTGCCTTGTGCCTCCCCACTTGCTCATAGTCTGCTTTTGCTTTCTGTTGAGAGAAGGAAACTGGCTTCTGAAGGAGCAGCCGAGCTGTCGACTGAGTGAGTAGAGGGTGTGCGCCCCGGGAGCCCCTCCCAACCCATTTGGACATAATTTTTGCCCTTTGGAATATGGGGTCATTGGACCCAGACGAGTGGGACATGGCTTGTTTACAACTCTGTACCAGTCTCTCCCTGACTGAGAATTGGTTTGTTTGTTTGTTTGAAATCTGCTCTGGGTGAGTGAGTGAAGTGAAGTGGGAGGTCTACATCCATCCCTTCCAGAAGTCCACTGGGACGACTCTTGGCAGATTAGCAAACCTGGAGGCATGACCCCATAACCAAGAAAAAAGGGGTTTTTTCATTATAATACAGTCTGGTCTATGTATGTTTTCGACTCTGAAGAATCGTGGCCCTTGAATGGTTCTCTTTATTACTCCACCATTTTGCAGTTAGAATTGATTTGTTAACGATCTGGTAAGTGGGAGGATATTCTATGTGGGGGTCTTCCTGTTACTGCATAATAAGGGTTCTTCCAACAAGGGCACTAAATTAATGGTAAAAAGAAACTAAACTGTGAAAAGGCTGTGTCCTTGACAGACGAGTCTGCAGGCAAGGGAGGGAGAAGAAGGGGTCAGCTTCTTAGGGAACTGAATCCACCCTAACCTCTGTGGTTCCAGTCCTGATGCCCCAGGCAGGGGCTACCACGGGGTCTGCACCAACCACTCCCCCCACCAAGCTGTGGAAGGAGGAGGAGATCTAGTGTGGGGGCGGGCACAGACTGAGTGACCCTCCAGCCGGAGGAAAAAAGGGAGTCTGAAGTAGTCTCTCCCTTTAAGATCCCGATTGGGTGGAGGGGCAGGGAGGGGTAGATTTCCACTGAGACAATTCCCGGAAGTAGGTCTGAGTGTTAAGAGGACAAACAGCTGACTATTATTGGACTTATACTCCGTTTTCCACCTCAGACCTACTAAACTGGATAATTACCAATCCGCTATACACAGATGATCCACAAAAAAGGGTGGAAAGGTTCATTAGTATCTTTTTTAACCCACTGCCCAACATGGGCTGATGCACACACATGGGTCATGATTGTGTTCAGAGCAGATGAGTGGCACCTTGTTCTAGACAAAGCCCAACACTCGTCACTCGGTATTTGGCTTCTTGAGGGACGAGCAGACAAGCCTGAGTCGGGTAACATGGCCACAGGCCAAGGGGCCTCCAGAAGCTAAAAGAGGCAAAGAGGGGCCCTCCCTTGGGGCATCAGAGACAGAGCAGCCCTGCTGACACCTTGTTTCACAACGCTGACCTCCAGAACTCTGAGAGAATAAGTTTCTGTGGTTTTAAGCCATCCGGCTTATGATAATTTGCTGCAGTAGCCCTAGTAGACCAAGATGAATTTCTAGAAATGGAAAATATATTTTTTGTCATATTTTTTAAGTTTCCAGAAAAGATTCCAGACCTCCTGCTCCAGAGCATGATGGGCACATGGATCCCAGGACCCCTTGTCATATCCTGTGTCCCCCAGTGTCTGAGATACAGGGGAGGCTCCACTGATCTAGAGAAGGGGGGTCAGTCCAAATGCCCACAGGAGCCAGGAGGGAAGGAAGTAAGTAAAGGGGAAAGAGAGGACTAGGGTCCCTGGAGAGGACCAGTTGCGCCTGTCTGGGGTAGTGGAAAAGCAAGATGCTCTGGGAAACCATGGTCTCATGTTTACAAAACAGGAAAAAAGATACAGATACTCCCTACAAACATGTATGCATGTATATACACACATGTTTGCATATGATTTCATACCATTTGAAATGTACTGAAGGCTGCGGTTGAGGTTGAGGACATGGATGCTCCCTGGATGGAGGGGTGGACACTCCTGTGAGCAGGCAGGACGCCTGGCCATGCCGAAGACAGGAAACCAGTCACAGGAGAGATGATCATAGTCCTGCTTCATGTCAATTATCCATGAGAATGAGAGAAATATAGAGAATACTAAACAGAGACGAGGATGGAAAACAATATAAAGAAAAGAGGCTAGCAGCTGCTTATCTCCAGCAACCCCACTGCCAAGGGAACCAAACCAGGTGACACTGTATCTCCTGAGGCTTGAAAAGGAGCTGTAATCCGAATTTTCATGTGACATTAAAACCATGTGCAGCCACCAAACACTCAGGGAAGAAACAGTAGTGCTAGTGATTCCACATCATTTTTTCATGAAAACACTGTGATGGAAAACTGAACACATTGAGAGTCCACCTGCAGTGCAACCTGGCTTGCAGCCCCTGGTCTGCAGCAAGTCAAGCTGCATGTGCTGATGTCCAGAGTGGGCCAGGGGCTTCTGGGTCCTCTGTGAGGGGAGCAGGGAGGTAGCTGGCACGGATTGAGTGTTCCATGTGACAGGCCCTCTGATGAACCTGTCACATGCTTTTATTCATTTAATTCACACAAAGTAGGTATAGAGACATTGAACATATGGGGAAACAGGTTCTATTGAGTAGCTTACCATGATCATCCAGCTATGAAGGCTCTACTCCTTGTCACTCTGTTGTCCATCTTCCCTCTTCCTTCTCTGCTCTTCTGGCATCTCTTTCTTCCTTCCTCTGTTCTGGCCATGACTTTTCCAGCTGACTATTTTCCAGTCCACATGCTGGGCTGCTGGGCAGGCAGGGCTCAGCCACATCCAGGCTGTGCTGTGATGGGGGCACCATGTCCAGGCTCACAGATTAGAGTGGACGAGGGGGTGCTTGGAGACTCAGGCAAACTTCTACTTCCTGCTTTCCAGGTTGGGGAACTGAGGCCCAGAGAAGGCACAGGCCTGACCCAGGGTCACGCGGTTGGAACCCCCACACGTCCTCTTCTCCATATGCTCTCTCTGATGCATTCAGTGCATTCAAGTTTTCTCTTAGTCTTAGGTGGAATATCAGGGTGAGTTCAAGTAATTAAACTGGGATAAAGCTGGGGTACAGAGAGCATGACACTCCCTCCCTCCCTCATAGCAGTGCCCCTCCCCACCCTGGCAGTGCCCACTGAGAGGCCCGCAGGCTCCAGGGCTCCACTGGCAATTGGGGCTCAAGGAGCTTTGTGAGGCCAGGGAGGTTCTCAGGTTTGCTCTGTGTTTCTCTTTCCGCCTCAGCTTGTCCCAGGGTTTATTATCAGCAAAGGCAACAAGGCCCCTGTTGGCAGGAAGCTGGCTGGGGCTCAGGGTGCTGGCCCTTCAGCCCTGGGGCCTCTCAGCAAATAGTCCCTTGGAAACAGGGCAGCTGTCCCTGAGGAGGGGGCAGGCTTGGAGGGGCCTCACTCCCCCCACACTGGAACCTGGAGGAGCCCCTGTGTGAGCAAGACTGCATCCCTGGCTGGCAGGACTGCCTTGGCCAGGTGACCTGGGCAATTCCATGGTCTCCAGGGTCCCTGCCACTCTGACCACGTGTCCCTGTCTCAGCCCTGAAATCCCTTCAGGCCCCTGTTCTCCTGTCTCAGTTTCAGTCCAGGCCCCTCCTCCATGGGAAGGTTGGCTCCATGCCTGCATCCCTTCTGGGTCAGAAGACACCTACTGGGCTGCCTCAGGGCCACTGAGACCCTGGGATCCCCCTCAGTCATCTCCACTCTGCCCTCCCGACCCCAGTCCCGGGTGCATCCTCAGGGTTGTCCCCTCCCAGCGGTCCTGCAGCGGCCTCTTCTCTCAGCTCCTGCCCTTAAAAGGGGGCTGATCATCCGTCCATCCCTACCCCATCCCTGGGATGCCCTAAAAGCCTCCACGTCAGCCTCAGACACAGCATCCTTATTCCCAGCTTGGAAGCTGCTAACCAGTCTCCCAGAACAGGAGATTCCTGCTCAGGTAGGACTTCTAGATCTTTCCGGGGTCCCACCTGGATGGCAGCTTTGGAGCCCAGCACTATGTTAATCTCTTCTGTGGTTCCTCAATATCGCCCCACCTTGGAGTCCTGCTGGGTTGGGGTCCCCCTTCCTCAACGAGGAAGCGTCACATGTGAAGGCAAAAATGGGTGGAGGGGATTCAAAAGAGTCCCTACTCCCATGTCATCTCATCCCCACGGACTTGTTCTCACCCTGTGGCTCCTCCCTGTTCACTCCTGAAGCTGCCCTCCTCCGGGTCAGGCTGTGTCCCCTCTAACGGCAGTTCCTTCTAGTGATGCTGTGGGGAGGTGAGGCCAGGACACGTGTGCCTTCAGGTTGTATAGAAGGAGGCAGTGGCCCTGAGGATGTCTCCTTTGTCCCAGAACCCTGAATTTGGGTCCTGGGATCCCACCCGTAGGCCTGGTTGACCTGCTGGGCTGTAGAACAAAGTGCTCAAACCCATGGCTTTTTAATTTTTATCTTAGATTTCCACAGCTACGCTTTCAACCTTAGGGAAGGCACTTGACTCCTGGTTTTCCCATCTGTAGTACAGGGATAGCACAATAAACAGTTCCTTTCTGAAAATCCTTGGGGTCAGATATTCTCCACAATTCAGAATTTTTCGGTTTTGACAGGTGAAATGATACATATACTCTATAGGACATGACACCCACTGGTGTCTGAAAGCACTTTGTCATCAAACACATTACTGTTTCAGCAAATGGACTTTTGAACATTTACACTAAATGGAATAAGAAAGAAGGAAGAAAGTTTAGTCTCTCAGTCGTGTCCTACTCCTTGTGACCCCATGGACCATAGCCTACCAGGCTCCTCCATCTGTGGGATTTTCCAGGCAAGAGTACTGGAGTGGGTTGCCATTTCCTTCTCCAGAGGATCTTCCCGACCCAGGGATCAAACCCGGGTCTCCCACATTGTAGGCAGACGCTTTACCATCTGAGCCATCAGGGAAGTCCAAACAAAACCATAAACGACTTCTGCCCATTCAGCTCAGAATTGGTACTAAACAATTTTAAAAAAATTCTTTTTCTAACTTGAAGGTTTGTGATTGTAGAAAAAGACCACGGTATACTGTATTTCTGTAGATATTGACACGCAGCAAAAAGACATAAAAATGTTGGTGGGTTGAGGCCAGGTTCAACCCAGCTGTGAGATGAGACAAGTCTCTTGACAAGGCCAAAGGTGATGGGCCGGGAGAGTCATTCTGGAGCGGCTGTGCTCTTACCTGAGTGTCTGAGCCACTGGTTGAAACTCCACAGATCCCGAGCCTCAGCCCTCACAGGGCCTGACCCTTTTCTGATCGTCTCACTTAATCCACCTTCAGATCTGGATCTTTCTCTGAGGAGTCCTAAGTGAAGACCACTGCATACTGGTGACTCTAACCTGCCAGACCTTCACAACACCATGTCCACCAGGGGGAGAACACCATGCGAATATAATGTGAGCAAATGGTTCTGCTGCTTCCGAGTCCCACAGATGATCTCCACGTGTGTGGCCTTCTCCCTGGTGGCCAGCATGGGCAACGAGAGGGGGGCAATAGGTAATTCATGCCTAGCCATCTGGTGCCTCTGTTTCATCGTGACCGTCTCCATCTCTATGTTCGAGTGTTTGTACTGGCAATGCAACGTCCTTTTTTGCTCGTATAAATTACCCATCACCTGTGCCTGCTATGCGGCCCTCCTCTGCCTCTCGACCTCCATCATCTACCCCATCCTCTACGTCCAGTACCTGCCTGATGGTCCTTTCCGAGACCGGGCCATCGCTGCTTCTGCGTTCTCCTGCATCGCGTGCGTGCTCTATGCCATAGATGTGGCCTCCACATGGAAACACTACAAGCTGAGGAACATCCGCTGCTATGTGCACACCTTACCAGGCCTGCTAAAGATTCTGGAGAGCGCTGTGGCCTGTGCCATCTTCGTCTTCCTCAGCAACACCTCCCTGTACCTGCACCAGCCGGCCCTGGTGGTGTGCGTGGCTCTGTACTCCATATGCTTCGTCCAGGTAGCCATGGCCATGCTGCTGAGGCTGAGGGGCTGGGAGAACAAACTGCCCTTCCGGATCCCCATTTTCCATCTGGGGCTGACCCTGCTCTCAGTCCTCCTCTATGTCAGCGCTCTGGTCCTCTGGCCACTCTACCAGTTTGACGAGAAGTTAGGTGGACAACCCCACAGGTACAGTGAAATGAGCTGCATTGATGAGCTCACCGAATATGGTTGCGTCTGGGACAAGCGACTGGCTGTGGCCATCCTGACAGCCATCAACCTGCTGATTTACACGGCCGACCTGGTGTACTGGGCTCGCCAGGTTTCTGTAGCGACTAAGGACCAGCCCAGTATCCCTTATTCTTTCCACTCACAGGGGATGTCTTTACAGAGCTCTGTTGTCCCCTGATGCCCTCTTCCTGGCTCCCTCTCTCCCTCCTCACGCCCTTCCCATTCATCTTGCTCTCTTTTCTGTCTCCTTCCCTCCATCTGCTCTGTCTCCTTCCTATTTTCCTTGGCTGCCCATGTCCTATTTTGCCTCTTTCTCTTGCTTCTCTCATCTATTCTACATTTTTTACTTTTTACCCCTTTTCTGGTCATCCTTGGTTTTCTCGTCTCCTGTGTCCTGACCACCTCTCCCCATCTTCCTTCTTCTGATACATCAGGACCTGAGATTCCTTCCTTCTCTGCCCATCACCCCCTCCCACCTCCTAAGGTGCTGACTCCACAGCACACAGCCCTCTGTGCAGCTGTTCACACCCTGGGCCTCGGGAGGGGCCTCATTGCCAAAGTGTGTCTGTCCCCCTGGGTGCCTTAGTTGCTGTGGGTTTGTGGGGTGGGAGTGAGGGTGGGTAGCTAGGCATCAGGCCTCCTTTCTCCCAGTAGAAGGGAGTGTATAGTGCACCTCCCCTTTAAGTAAAAAAAAAAAAAAAATCCTGGAGGTCACTGATTCCCAATGGGCGACAGTCCTGAAGCAGAGATTTTGGATCCCTGGGCCCCGCCTGATGCTCAGCCTCACCTGAGATTGGCTCTAAAATTCTTCCTAGCTTACTAAACCCTGGCTGCCTAGAGGGCATCTTAAAGGAATTTGGGTGACTTCCACCCCCAACCAATCTCTGGAGAATCAAAAAAGGAGCTAGTGAAGAACCCCAGGGACTTTCAGACACCTGTCTGCAGTATTGCTGAGGGGCAGTCACGTGGCCCTCCTGCCTCAGTGATCAAACAGCAGGTCCTGCCTCTGCAGGGAGAGGAGCTTGGCCAGTGCAGCCTTAAGGTGATGTTAGCCTGGGATTATTTTTTTCTTTCTTTTTCTATCTTCTGGTCAGGAGGCCAAAACTTATTGGGTGACTTGTTCTTAAAGAGAAAGTTTCCTTTCAGAATTTCTTAGGCAGGTGGTTTGGGGGTGGGGGTGGTTGTTGTCCCTTCCATTGTCAAAGGAATTGCATTGCTTGAGTGTGAGGTGACATGTATGTGGGTTTCTGTGTCCCTGTTGTTTTCTGCTGCTGCTTCCTGAGTTTCTGGAATCAGGTAAAATAAATATATAATTAAAATTTTTCTTGTGAATTTTTGTTTCCATCAGCCCCTGCTGTCAATCATCAGGAAAAGCCTTGTACTTTCTCTCACACACATGATGTTCTTTTTAATCTCAGTATAAAGATAAAGAGCGTTCTCAATGGCTCAGCAATAAAGAATCCATGGGCAATGCCGGAGACAATGCAAGAGATGCCAGTTTGATCCCTGGGTAAGGTAGATCCCCTGGAGAAGGGCATGGCCACCCACTCCAGTACACTTGCCTGGAGAATCCCATGGACAGAGGAGCTGAGTGGGCTACAGTCCATGGGGTCACTAAGAGTTGCACATGACCGAAGCCACTTAGCATGCATAAAAAGATGAAAGGGGATAAAGCAAAGAAACAAAAAGCACAAAACAAAATCTACCTATTCTAGTACCCCAAATCGACCTAGAACTCAAAAGAGCCCTAGTCAGTTTTCACCCTCACCCAAATCTCTTTTTGAGAATCACTCCCACTGACTCTCCACCTCCATCTAAACCAGAGCCTGGGGATGTGGCCCAGCCTGTGAGGCAAGAGACTGGGCCCCACCCCAGTGTCAACATCCTGCCCGCTACCTCTTAAAGGGGCCACGACAGCACCTCAAGGCCTCTCTTTAAAGATGTGTACCGGTATGGATGTTCAGTACACCTGTGTGTGTACATGTGTGTGTGCTCATGTCAGTCAGTCAGTTCAGTCGCTCAGTCGTGTCTGACTCTTTGCGACCCCATGAACCACAGCACACCAGGCCTCCCTGTCCATCACCAACTCCCGCAGTTTACCAAACTCATTTCCATTGAGTCGGTGATGCCATCTAACCATCTCATCCTTGGTCACCCCCTTCTCTTCCTGCCTTCAATCTTTCAAACATCAGGGTCTTTTAAAATGCGTCAGCTCTTCACATCAGGTGGCCAAAATATTGGTGTTTCAATTTCAACATCACTCCTTTCAAAGAATACCCAGGACTGATTTCCTTTAGGATGGACTGGTTGGATCTCCTTGCAGTCCAAGAGACTCTCAAGAGTCTCTTCCAACACCATAGTTCAAAAGCATCAATATTTTGGCACTCAGCTTTCTTTATAGGCCAACTCTCACATCCATACATGACCACTGGAAAAACCATAGCCTTGACTAGATGGACCTTTGTTGACAAAGTAATGTCTGTGCTTTTTAATATGCTTTCTAGGTTGGTCATAACTTTCCTTCCAAGGAGCAAGCATCTTTTAATATCATGGCTGCAATCACCATCTGCAGTGATTTTGGAGCCCCCCAAAATAAAGTCAGCCACTGTTTCCACTGTTTCCCCATCTATTTGCCATGAAGTGATGGGACCAGATGCCATGATCTTAGTTTTCTGAATGTTCAGTTTTAAGTGAACTTTTTCACTCTCCTCTTTCATTTTCATCAAGAGGGTCTTTAGTTCTTCTTCATTTTCTGCCATAAGGGTAGTGTCATCTGCATATCTGAGGTTATTGATATTTCTCCCGCCAATCTTGATTTCAGCTTGCTTCCTCCAGCTCAGCGTTTCTCATGATATACTCTGCATAAAAGTTCATGTGCTGCCCTGCAATGACACCAACAGCCCTATATAGTAACTGGTGACGAGAAATGCACCACAAGCCTTCTCCTGGTCGCAGCCACAGAGCCTCAGAGCCCAGCATCCTAGTGTCACCAGGGCCAGAGGGGCCAGACAAGCAGAGCTGCCGGGGAGGGGAGGGGAAGGCCCCCCACTGCTGCCCCTCACTCCTGTCCTGGGAGGAAGGATGTGATCTTCACCCAGGGGCTGGATGGATGGAAGGGAAGGACTTCCAGGAGGTGGTCCCTGTGGCAGGAAACTCTGAAGAAACAATGAAATGAAATTCCTATTTTAAGACAAGACAAGAAAAATTTAAATTGAACATTAAACACAATCAGTCTGTCTGTTTCAACCTCTTCCCTCTCCTCTCATGTGCATTGTGCCTAAACCAGACCTCTTCACGGGAAGGAACACCCATTTCACCACAAGGGTGACATTTTCTAGAGGAAGCCATGTAACTCCTTAGAAGATAGCACTGCTAACTTAGTTAGGACCTGATTAATATCTCCAGCTGTATTAGCTGTGCTCTGCTTATTTTAAAGATTCATGCCTTGTTTTTCGTATTAACAGATGTGTGATTAAGTTTGTGATCAAAAATAATGGTGACTAGGCCTCTTGAAATGATTCCTATAATATATATAGTTTTATAAGATCCAGGATTGTAATGCAGTGACTGTTCCCATATGGCTCAGGTGTAACAAACCTGCCTGCTAATGCAGGAGACTCGGGTCTGATCCCTAGGTCTGGAAGATGCCCTGGGGAAGGAAATGGCAACCCACTCCAGTATTCTTGCCTGGAAAACCCCATGGACCGAGGAGAATGGTGGGCTACAGTCCATTGGTCTCAAAGTGTCAGAGGCGACTTAGCGTCTAAACCACAACAACAGCTACAGATATGAGACTAAGCAAAGGAAGGAACCATTTGCTCAGGACTTGGGCCCAGACCACCTCTTTTCTGGAAGCCGTTTTTGTCCTCATTCGGTCTGATGACTTTAAGATTCCACGCATCAATAAATATTCTTGTTCACCAAGTGTGTGTGTGCCAGGCCCTGTTCTAGACACTGGATAGAGAGCAGAGAACAGAAGCAAGAGTTCCATCCTCATGGAGCTTGCACTCTAGTACAGGAGATGTGTGCATCAACACATGACATCAAGTCATGGGTGATAAATGCCACGTAAAGGGAACACAGGTAAGAAGAGTTATTGGAGTGCCTGTTGGCAGCGGCGGGGGGGGGGGGGGGCAAGGCTGCTCCGTGGGTGTGACGTTTAAGAAGAAACTGAGAGAAGAGTGTAGGCTGAGTGAGGACAACTCCCCAGTTCCTATCTCCAGAGCTGATCTCTACTGGGATCCTGATATACAGTCATATACACCTGCCTCCTGATCTCTCCCTCGGGATGTCTCGGGACACATCACACTCAGTATGTCCAGTTCCACCTCTTCAATCCCCCACTCCCAAGACAGGCTGATCCTTCCTCATCTTTCCCATCTCAGCCAATGGCACCACCTTCACAGGTGCTCTTCACAATATGCTCCTGAACCCACCCACTCTTCTTCATCTCTCGACCACCTGGTCCAGATCCATCCATCCCCTCACCTGTACTCCTGCCATAAGCTTCCAGATGCTTCCTCTATTTTCATCCTTTCCCTCAAAGACTGGTTTGGAGTAAAGTCAAACTACGATAGTCTGAAGATTTCTGTTTGCTCCCTTAGGATGGAACACAGACTCCACAACATCACCCACTTGCAAAGCCCTGCAAGCTCAGGCCCCTTTCTACCTGTCCAGCCTCCTCTCCCTCCAGCCACTGACAACTGTTTCCAGTTCTCCAGGTCATCTCAGAGCCTTTCACCTTATATGTCTACACACGACCCCCCAGCCCTGAACTGAGACCTGAGCTCAGCCGGGCTCACAGTAGTCCTGGGCTCAGGCTATGCTACTCTAAGCCTCAGTTTGCTCATCCCAAAAATGGAGATAATAGCTCCTGCTTTTAGTCATAAAGGCTGTTAACTGCACCCTCCAGAGAACATCTCTGGCAACATAAGCAGAGAACAAATGTACTGGAAGGATACTGAGTAGCTTGGAGAACTGCTAGAGAGGGACCAGCCTGAGAACAGGCTCAGACCAGAAATGAGGGTGCTGGACAGCCAGCTCACAGCCAAGGGCACTTGGTCCAGGCACCGTGGCCACTGGAAGCACACCCTGGATGCTGCCGCAGGCCCTGCAGAAGGAATTCTGGGCTGTCTTTGTTTCTGTGCATACCTGTTCTTGTGTGTCCAGGCCCCAATTGTGGGGCAGGTCCAATATTTATCTGGCCTTTTCTTTCTTGAGGCTTCCATGATGCTCAGACGGTAAAGCATCTGCCTGCAACATGGGAGATCTGGGTTTGATCCCTGGATCAGGAAGATACTCTGGAGAAGGAAATGGCAACCCACTCTAGTATCGTTGCCTGGAAATCCCCATGGACGGTGGAGCCTGGTATGCTATAGTCCATGGGGTTGCAAAGAGTCAGTCACGACTGAGCAACTGCACTTTCCTTACCTTTTCTTTCTTATTGAGGGTCAGGCCCAGTCTCTCCTCTGGTTGCCCACATGATGGGATTGTCCTCAAATATGGTGATGAGGTCAGGTTCTCAGTGATTGCCCTCCATGGAGATATCCATCACAGAAGGTCAAATGTTGTTAGGAGGATTAAATGGGACAAAACACGACTCAGTGATTCTCAAATAGTCCCCCAAAAGGCAGAAGGGATGGAATGCATCCCAGTTGGTAGGTCCAGGCTACAGTCTGAGCTGTAAGCACTTGCTGTATTCATTTAAGAAACATTTGCCGTGGGCCAACAGGGCAGGTATTCCCCGGGGTCCAGCCCCCGCAGGATCCAGGGAAACCTGAAGGAGAAACGGTGTTGGCAATCGATTAAGAGAGAGATAGACAAAAATGTTGTAGATAAGAAACTAGAGGAGAGGAGAAAAGAGGCTGGAGTTCCTTGGTTTATACAGAAAATCAATAAAGTCTCAAGACAAGAGACTTGCACCGTCTATGTGAGGCCCTAGGTGCCCTCCCGGTCTCCCGAGGGAGTGAAGGCGCAGGACGCCTTCCCGTTCAGGTCTTAGAAACCCAGGCAAATAAGTAGACATGGTGGATCTCTGTATTCCAGATGGGAACTAGCCAGAAAAAGAGAGTAAGAGGAGGAAAATGATTGACACGAGGAGATCAAGCTGCTTTGATGAGCAAGATCCATAGCTTTATTTTTAAACAGTACTTATATACCTTTTTTGTACGTAGAGGGAAATGAAAGATGCAAGGTCATACAGAGTCAGCCCAACATTCCAGCAGTATTGCTCTTATTGAAACCGTGATTTTTTTGCATACCTTTTTTACAAAAGATGTTGTGTACAGTATCTTCTGGCCTTGGAGGCCTGTGAACATTTTATGACCCTCTTTTGATAAAGGCTGCTCAACCAGAAAACTTGTTTTCCCTCAAAGTGTTTTTTCTTTATATTTCTAATCTATGTCAGCTTCAGAAAATGCCAAACAGAGTTACGTTTTTCACAGAGCAAAGGTGCAATGAGTTATAAGAAAGAACCAATTAGCTCAAAAGTTTGATATGGTTAAATTCAAGGCTACACTTGTTTTTCTAGCATTCTCACTAAAGCATTCCCAGGTGCACAGTGGATAAGAGATATGGGAACTTAGCAACAAGCATTGGCCTAATAATGAAACCCTATATTAACACTAGCACTACTCTAATAACTTTTAACTATTTCAAAGGCTCTGTGTTTAGGCTTTTCGTGCTTCTCACAGTTGGGAAGCTGTAAATAATTGTATGCATAGCTGCAAGAGTCTGGATAACCTGCCAAGCAAGCTAGAATGCTAATAGAGGGGGTTTGATTTGAAATGTTCCTCTCATGTCCAGGAGACTTATTAGCTAGAGCTCTAAGTTGATTTTCTCCAGAGAAAGGTGGTCAGGGTTAGCCCCCTGTTAATGTCAGAGGAGTTGGGGAAAGTTGTGAAACAGTAAAACAGACAGATTCTGGTTTTGGGGTAGATGCTCGAGAAAGCCTAGGGAGCCCCTTGAGTTCTGAAGCCTTGCTTAACAGTCCTCTTCCACATGACCTTGTCATGGGGGGGATCTCCCATGGCGGCTCCCGGCTGGTATTGACATAAAAGTTAAGAGAGGTGTCACACACAGCACACACGCAGGTTAACCACTGTTCTGGATTTTTTGTTCCTCCCAGCAGTCCATGAACTATGCACTCAGTGTCCCCACAGACAAGGACACACAGCGGGTAACTAGACCAGGATCACACAAGTAGGAAGTGGCAGAGCTGGGCTTTGAACCCAGTCATGTGGGTGCAGGATCTTATACTCTGATTGTCATTAATCTGCACCTTGTATTCCAGAAAGATAAAGCAGCCAATATGTTTTTAGCACCAACAGTCCAGCGCTTCCTTGGTGGCTCACATGGTAAAGAATCCACATACCATGTGGGAGACCTGAGTTCGATCCCTGGGTTGGAAAGATCCCCTGAAGGAGGGCATGACAGCCTACTTCAGTATTCTTGCCTGGAAAATCCCCTTGCAAAGAGGAGCTGGGCGGGATACAGTCCAAGGGGTCACCCAGAGTCAGACATGACTGAGCAACAAAATGCACCACCAGTCTGACCAGGTGACTTATTATCTCTATTTCGTTTCATTTTCAGGGATATTATTATTGTTATCCCCATTAACAGATGATGAAAGTGAGGCTCAGAGAGCACGTTATGTTTTTCCTCAAGGTCACACAGTTACTCTCTGAGAGCCTGGGTTGAATACAGATCTGTCTTCCCCAAAGCTCAGCAAGTAAAAGACCCTCAGGAAGTGCCGAGCCCTTCCCTCTTCTCTCCGATCCGGGTATAACCTCCTGGTTCCTCTCTCCCGCTCAGGCTGCAGTACCTCATCCAGAGGTCCTACAGCAGTACCCCCATCTCAGCCAGACTACTTCCTGTTGGCAAGCCAGCCAGAAAAGTCCGGAGAGAGCACAGAAACACTTCACAGGGGTGATTAAAGCCCCTTGTTTCTCCTCAGCTCACCTGCCTCCCGACAGGCACCTTTAGACAGGAGCCAACCACACAGACAAGGGCTGCACGATTGGCCGTCTGCACTGGCACCCGGGGAGATAACCGGGGGCCTGAGACCACAACGGGGAGTGGCCCCAATCCTCCCCACTCAGAGGAGGACTGAGGAAGGCTGATTCTGTGAGTCTTCCGAGAAGCTGGTCTAGGACCACAGAATGGGAACATCTGTGCCCGGGGCTCTGCTCTGGATGCGGCTCAGGCCACAGTTTGGGGGGTGTCAGCTAGAGTCACCATGTGCAGAGGAAGCTCTGGCCAGCTGAGGAGGGAGCCTCTGGCCACTGACCCAGGAGACAGGGAGCCCAGGACAGGCAGAGAGCAAGGGAAGGGCCTGAGGCTTGGATACTGGGAGGTCTTCTCCATCAACTGTGTGTGTTGAAGGGCTGGCGGAGGCCCTGGTCACCAAGTAGGTGGGTTTTGGGTCCCCAGCTCCCCCCCATAGACCAATGGACCCAAGGCGCCTACCTTCTCTGCCTTTGGAGACAGGCCTGTGTGGGCATCTCTCAGCTCCTCCCTGAGCCTGTCTGCTTTGGAGTCAGAGCAGATGTGACTGTGAATCCAGTCGCGGACCCTAGATCTGCCTCCCTTCACTCTGGGCTTCTGTTTCATCTTCCCCTGCTTATGGTCAGCCCTCTATATGCCCAGCAGAAAGGAATTTCCTTTTCCTAAAGGAAACACAAGCTCCCTAAACAGGGCAAGAGCATTCCGGCTGCTGAGTTGGACTCTGAAGAAGTGGAAAGTCAAGAATGTGCAGAAATAAGCGAGTCTGGGAGACCTCTGATGTGGGGTCACCTGGAAGCAGTTTGTGTTTTTGACAAGAATCACTGGAGAGTTGGACCCCTGGAAAGTGACTAAGGAAACTCATGTTATGAAAGAGAAACATGTTTCCCACCAAGCAGAGGTCATGGGGAAGGAGGGTCTGTGTAATCAGGAGAGATGTGACCAATCAACAGGGCCCAGCAGCCAAGAGGAAACAAGCAGAGAGGGTGGCCAGAGGGGAGGGAGCCGGCTTCCATCTCCACATCCGAGTCTCCAGGACTGGCGAGTCCAGGCGCCCTGGAAGAGGGGAGCTGGGAGGGACCAGGGGTCTCTGGCACCCCTCCCCCATCTAGCAGATGAGGAAACTGACTCAGCAGCAGTGAGTGCCCTCCTCGGGGGGGGACGGGGCAGTTTTGTGCAGAACGAGGGTGGACGAGGCAGAATCCCAGCCTGGAGGATGCTGCTGCCACACTTGTCACAAGCAGCGTGTGATCCTGAACAGACAGCAGGCCTGGGTACAGGGCACCTGGGTCCTGACTCTGTCTCTTCCACACACTGGGTGACTCTGGACAGGTGCTGCCCCTCCCTGGGGTCCAGCTGTTCCTCCTCTATGACGAGAAAACTAAGTGTATCTCAGTCATGTCTGACTCGTTGTGACCTCATGGACTGCAGCCAACCAGGCTCCTCTGTCCATGGGATTTCCCAGGCAAGAATACTGGAGTGGGTTGACAACCTGTCTCCAGGGGATCTTGCCAACCCAGAGATCAAACCCAGTCAACCTGCATTGCACGAGGATTCTTTACCATCTGAGCCACCAGGGAATACCCTAAGACTAGAGGGTTAGACTAAATACAGGATCATTACGCTTTCATTCCAGGGCCACAGCGAGGGGACTGGAGCAGCCTTGGAATTGTGACAAATGGCCCTTAACCTCTCAGCAGGAGGGATGAAGCAGCCGCCCCCATGAACCACAAGGCTTGGACAGCGAGGCCCTCAGGTGAGCCCACCCTGGACAATTCTTTTACTGAAGCACAGAGACATTTCCATCCTCCTGGGAAGTGAGGTCCCAGGGTTGTGTTCAATTTGATTTAGAAAAATATAAGAATACGAGGTTCCTGCACTGAGACTTGCGAAGATCAACGCATACTTGCTTTTGTGGATGAAAAATTAGCCAATAGTCAGACAACCTAAGAAAGAATTGGAAATTTTATTGGAACCAACCTGAGAAGTGTAACTGTGGAGACAGTCTCTCAAGAAGCTTCAAGAGCTGTTTTGAGGAGAGCAGGGTTGGAGGTCAGTGTTTATGTGATTTGGGGAAGGACATGAAACCAGCCCATGCCTTGGTAGAAGGTTTCTTCACTCAGGAAGAACAGATATCATGGTTCATGCTTTTTGTGCTTCCTAAACATGGACAGATGCAAGAAACTGGGTTCATAGCAAAGTCTCCTGAAAATATCCAAGTTTGTGAGGGCAGGTTCTGCCAGTTTTCTCAGAGTACAAATTACAATCCTGACGTTTTTCATGACTTCTTTTCAGGGTGGATTGTAGGTCAGTGAATTGCAACAGCTAGTGACTTGATTCTCGTAGAACTGGGTGGTGGGCAACATTCTTTATCACACAATCTATTTGTTTCCATCTTAATTTCCATCAAGGTTTGGGAGGAACTTTCCCAGGTCAGGTGAGGATTTCACTGATAGGCCACTCGATGTGCAATTCCTCTTCTAGTTCTGGTAACAGGAGCCCAAATCCTCTGGAACAATTGTCTTACTTGTCTGTCAGCCTCTCAGAAACGGTTCCCTCCCATATTTGCTTCTTCCCATATTTCGAGTCATGGATCTTATAAAACTGTATGTAAGGTCACTGGTCATCACCATGTTTATCAGAGGCTCAATGACACATTTGTTAATGCAAGAAACAACACTCTTGTAAAGTGGCAGACACGAGTAACATGGCTAGTGACATTACTAAGGTCCTAGGAGGCAGTGTCATATAACGTCACAAGGCTGGGGTTAGAAGAACAAAAACAGATCTTTCTATTGGGTCAGTTATTTCTGCCTTCGGAAGGTCTGGTTGACACATACTGCAGACGCACACTGCACGCTTCAGGGCAGGGAGGAGGTCAAAAGAGGCAGAGACGAATTTTGCTTAAATTTTTCTTGTCTAGCCTTAAAATATGAATTTTATTTCATTGCTTCTTAAGATTTGCCTGCCATGGGAACCACGTCCTGGAGCCCTCCCCATCCACCCCACCCGCCCCCGGGTGAAGAGCTCATGCTTCATGCAGTACAGGAGTGAGGGGCAGCAGTGGGGGCCTTTGCCTGTCCCCCCCCCACCCCCACCACAGCTCTGATGCCTGACTCCTCCAGTCTTGGTGACTCCAGGATGCTGGGCTCTGGGGTTTGTGGCTGAGAAAGCAGACTAACCACAATATTGGTGGGTTCCTGGCCACCAGTTATTATAAAGGCTGCTGGTCCAAATGCACCTGTGAGCACAGACATACAGGCACACACACACACTGGGCATGCATGCAGGGACACACCTTTAAATACAGTCAACCGGGCTCTGGTCCTTTAAGAGCTAAGGGGACAGAAAGTCTAGTGTTGGGGACACAACTGCTAGTTGTCTTGGACTGGGCCATGCCCCCAAGTCCTGGGGAAAAGTGGGAGTGTGGAGACATTAGGAATGGCTCCCAGAGATGAGCATTTGGGTAAGAATAAAAATCTGCTCCATCCTTCCCAGCTCTGAGAAAATTTGAGGCAATTAGCGTATGTCAGGTTTGTGGGTTTTTTTCTTTTATCTTTGTTTTGAGGTTAAAAAAGAGCATTACAGTTATAAGAGAAAGGGCAAGACTTCATCTATGACTGATAACAGGGTTTGATGGTATCCAGAAATTCCAGACAATTTAAAAAATCTATGAATATTTGCATTTATTTAGATCATATTATGTGTTTGTCCTGGAGAAGCAGGAGGCAGCATCAGAAAACAGCTGACACATAGAAACACATGTCTGTGCAGCACAAACTCAAGCTACACAGTTTCCTCGACGGTGGCATCAGCAATACCCACCCATCCAACAGCACCCATCAGCAAAACTTGGAAAAGAAACTTTCCATGCAAAAATATAGTCACCCAGTAACTTTTGTCCTTGAGACAATAAAAATTAAAGAAAAATATAACACCCAGGCTAACATCACCTTTAAGGCTGGCAGTGGCGATGCTCTTCTCCCTGCAGACGCAGGACCCACTATTTTGATCATTAAGGCAGGAGGGCCACATCACTGCCCCTCACCAACACTGCAGACAGCAGTCATCAGACTCTGGGGTTCTTCACAGTCCATTGTTCATTCCCCAGAGAATGGTTCAGATCAAAAACACAGGCCGAGGCCACCCAAGATCAATACCATTAATTTAGTGCCCTTGTTGGAAGAACCTTTATTATAGAGTAACAGGAAAGCTGCCCATGGCATTTCCTCCCACTGTGTGGATCACAATAAACTGTGGAAAATTCTGAAAGTGACAGGAATATCAGACCACCTAACCTGCCTCTTGAGAAATTTGTATGCAGGCCAGGAAGCAACAGTTAGAACTGGACATGGAACAACAGACTGGTTCCAAATAGGAAAAGGAGTACATCAAGGCTGTATATTGTCACCCTGCTTATTTAACTTCTATGCAGAGTACATCATGAGAAACGCTGGACTGGAAGAAACACAAGCTGGAATCAAGATTGCCGGGAGAAATATCAATAACCTCAGATATGCAGATGACACCACCCTTATGGCAGAAAGTGAAGAGGAACTAAAAAGCCTCTTGAGGAAAGTAAAAGAGGAGAGTGAAAAAGTTGGCTTAAAGCTCAACATTTAGAAAACTAAGATCATGGCATCCAGTCCCACCACTCCATGGGAAATAGATGGGGAAACAGTGGAAACAGTGTCAGACTTTATTTTGGGGGGGCTCCAAAATCACTGCAGATGGTGATTGCAGCCATGAAATTAAAAGACGCTTACTCCTTGGAAGAAAAGTTATGACCAACCTAGATAGCATATTCAAAAGCAGAGACATTACTTTGCCAACTAAGGTCCATCTAGTCAAGGCTATGGCTTTTCCTGTGGTCATGTATGGATGTGAGAGTTCGACTGTGAAGAAGGCAGAGCACCGAAGAATTGATGATTTTGAACTGTGGTGTTGGAGAAGACTCTTGAGAGTCCCTTGGACTGCAAGGAGATCCAACCAGTCCATTCTGAAGGAGATCAACCCGGGGATTTCTTTGGAAGGAATGATGCTAAAGCTGAAGCTCCAATACTTTGACCACCTCATGCGAAGAGTTGACTCATTGGAAAAGACTCTGATGCTGGGAGGGATTGGGGGCAGGAGGAGAAGGGGACGACCGAGATGAGATGGTTGGATGGCATCACGGACTCAATGAACTTGAGTCTGAGTGAACTCCGGGAGATGGTGACGGAAAGGGAGGCCTAGCATGCTGTGATTCATGGGGTCGCAAGGAGTCAGACACGACTGAGCGACTGAACTGAACTGAACAAATTCAGCAGCTGCTGGCTCTACCCTGTAGATCCTCCCTGGCCTTCCCAGCTGCACTCCTCTCCTCCTCACAGAGGGAGCTGGAAGGGCTGGAGCCCCAGGGACCTGACTCCTGCCTGGATGCCCAACACTGTCCCCCAGCTCATTTAACTATTCACTGCTCTTTGCTGAAGAAGCCAACACAGAGAGACAAGCACTGGGTAGAAGAAAAGTCGCTTTATGTTAAGGAAGCCAGCCACCAGGGGAGAAGGCGGATCACTGTGCAAGAGCACCAACCCCCAGCACTGCAAGGCTCAGCCCGCATTTATACAAGATGAGGGCAGGAAACGGATGTGGGCTACTCACTGAGGGTATTGGAGACTTGACATTAAATACCGGGCGCCTTGCTGGGGACTGAGAACATGCGTGTGGTCCTTACTTTGTTAAGATCAGTGCATCTGTTCTAAAGATCAGTGGTTGTTTCCTTCTGAAAAATCAAGGACAGAGGGAGCGCTGAACCAGCCCAGTGAAAGAGGAAACAGAACATCCAACTCCGGAGCCGCATTTTCCTATTCACAAGACTTTGGGTGGAAAGCAAGCAAGGTTACATACAGCACCGCAGCCCGTGACCTGCCTGACCATCAGGAGCACTATGAGCTTGTCCTCAGGCTGGAGCCTCTTCCTCCGCATGGGGCAGCTGCTCTCCACCCTCGTGCCCATCTGGCTGACCAGTAAGGACACTCTGAAGGTGGGTGTAATCAACTGGTGCCTGTTCATCTGGTCCATCTGCTTCAGCCTGACCCTTCTCGGCGTCATACTGGAGTTGGGCTGTTTCTCCAAACCGCGGTTGCCTAACATCCAGTGCCTCCTCCGTTTGTATGATATGTTCCAGTACCACCTCTGCTTGTTTTGGGATGGCATTCTCTATACCTTTGGCTCTTACTTCGCCATCGTCTGCCTCTCAGCTGCTGTCCTCTTCGGCACCACCTGCATCCAGTTCTTTGATCCAGGCCCTGCCCGAAACCGCGCCATCACCAGCACTGCCTTCTCCTGCCTGGCTGCTCTGCTTTACGCCATCGAAGTGGCCTGGGTCTGTCACCGACCCGGTACAATATCCTGCTTTCGGCTAACATTCCCAGGTGTGCTCAGGAGGCTGGAGAACTATGCGGCCAACATCATCTTCGCCTTCCTCTGCAACACTGACCTGTACCTGCACCAACGGGCCCTGGTGTGGTGTGTGGCCGTGTACTCCAGCTGCTTCATCCTGGGGGTCCTGAACTTCCTTATGAATGGATGTGACTGTGACAACGAGAAAAAGCTTCCCCTCCGCTTCCCCTGTTTGCTGTGGGTGCAGACTGTGCTCCCTGTCTTCCTCTATGTCACAGCAGTGATCCTCTGGCCCCTCTACCAGTTCCACAAGAAGCTGGGGGGGCAGCCCCAGCGGTCCAGCGATATGACCTGCACTGATCAACTCAACATCTTTGTCTGCATGTGGGACCAGCGACTGGCTGTGGCCATCCTGACCGGCATCAACCTGCTGGTTCACACGGCTGACCTGGTGTATCTAGTCCGAGAAGCTTTTGTAGGTGGCTCAGACCGTAGAGAATCTGCCTGCAATGTGGCAGACTTGAGTTCTCTCCCTTAGGCATGAAGATCCCTGTGAGAAGGAAATGGCAACCACTCCAGCTTTTCGCCTAGGAAATCCAATGGACAAAGGAGTCTAGCAGGCTCCAGTCCGTGGACTCCCAAATAGTCAGGCACAACTGAGCGACTAACACCTTCACTTTTGCACAGGCTAGCCCGGGGACACTTAATTCTCTTCACTGCAATTTCCCCACCAATTTCTGACATCCCCTAACATCCTCTTCCTGGCTCCCTCTCTCCTCTCATATCCTTCCCGTTTCATCTCATTCTCTTTTCTCTTTCCTTCCCCTCCCAGCCCTGCCCCCGCCCCTGGACTTGTTGGTCTTGGAGATTCAGACGTGGAAATGGCAGCCGGCTCCCTCCGCTCTGTCCACCTTCTCTGCTTGTTTCCTTTTGGCTGCTGGGTCCTGTTTATTAGTCACATCCCTCCTGATTATGAAACAGACTGGGACCTGAGACCCTTTGCTGCAATGCTTGCACATGAACATGTCTCCTCCAGCAACAAAATGCAAAGAAATTGCATGGGCCCCCAAAATAATTTTGTGCTTGTGTAGTTGGGGCCAACTCCAGACAAAGATACAAAGAGACCAAAAAAGAAAAAAGAAAAACCCAACTGCCACTTGTAAAGAGCCTGGAGCAAAAAGAAGGACTTGGGAGAAAAGCAGGGTATTGAGCATGCCCCCGGCACACACCACCACCCAAGGGGTGGGCAAACCACCTCCGCCACCCCTCCATCCTGACCCCTGGACTCACCCCTACCCTCACCGTGTATAAGCAGCACGCTTTCCCCACCTCCTCTGCCTCATGGAGCGAGCAAGAGAATCTGTTACTTGTCCTCACTTCCCCCTGTTTGTACAGGGGCCCCAGTAAAGTCTTGCCTGAATTTCTTGTCTGGCCTCTAGTCAGTCTCCATTGATTGAGGGGGCCAAGAACCCTGGTTGGTATATATTTTCTGGCCTCCAATGTGGGGCATTTGTCCCCTTCTGGGGAGAAGATTTGGCACCTCGTAGACCACCGAAAGCAGCTTCCTTATGGGTGACAAGTGGCCGTCTGACCCTCCTGTTTCAACATCCCTGAGTTTGGTAAGTCTGTCCCTGGCCCTGGGGGCCCTCAGTCCCCTCATTCAGGCAACTCTCTCCCCCTCCCCTTTCCCTTTCCCTCTTTTGAGATCTCTCCACTTTTCTCTCTGCCCTCTCCCCTCTCTGTCCTCTCTTATTTCTGTCCTTCCTTCCAGGAGAGAGGACATCAGGCAGCTACAGCTGCCTCAGCCCCTCTCTGTGATGAGGCCCACTCCTTCGGCCTGCAGTGGCTCACCTGGACAGGTGACAGGAGGAAGCGGGAGAGGCTCGCCGCACACCATGCAGACGGTGCTGCACGGGCTCTGCCTGACCGGAGGCTGCTCGGAGAGAGAGAGGTTCGCCCACACGTGTGTCGCGGCTGGACATCTGATCATCTCACTCTTCTCCCTTTTATTGTCCTGCTGAGGCAGGAGACAGATAGGCATTTATGAATGGTCTCCGGTTTTCACTTCTTAAGGATGAGAACAAGTTGAACTTCAGGGTGGATACTTACAACTGGCCTCCTGTTTGCATTTCCTGAGACGGGCGTTAGGTGGGGTCCAGGCTGGCATTTACCATCAGCCTCCTGTTTGCTTTCCGAAATGGCAGTAACAGAAACAGACCAAGCAGCCTTGTCTCCGTGGACACCTGAAGGAAATAGTCACGGCAGGAACAGAGACGGGCTAAACCTAGTTCGAGTAAAGGGTCAAGAGATTTTCCCCCTCTTTGGGTCAAGAGAGACACTACACAGGCTCAGAAAGGCTCCTTGGGGGCCAAAAGTCAGGGGACAATGCCAGGCTATAAAGAGTCTTGCTTCTCCCAGAAGCCTCTGTAGCAAGATCCCTCTTGGTTGAGAGGTGTGTGCACCCCTAGGGGCAAGGTTCTGAGACAAACCAGCCAGGGGTCAAAGCAGGATGTCTGGCCAGAGGGAAGACAAAGAACTGCCCTACAGAACTGATTTAACCGCCTCTTTCCTGTGCTCCTCCTCACTAGGGGCATGCCAACATCCTTTCTCTCCGAGTGTTCATCTCTGCCTTGCTGCTGTCTTAGCTAAACTAACAGTTTCTCAGCATCCTCTTCAACTTCTTGCTCTGCTGTGTCTCCGATAATAAACTTTGTACCTGCATTTAAGATTTTTGCTTCCATGAGAAATGCATTTTTCAGTCCGGGCAAGAGTCAGGGGAAAATAGCTTTTAGGCTCTAGCCCTTGCTGGTCTGGTGGCTAGGATTCCTGGCTTTCATCCAGGCTGTGTGTGTGTGTGTGTTCAGTTGCTTAGACATATCCAACTCTTTGCAACCCCATGGACTGTAGCCGCCAGGCTCCTCTGTCCATGAGATTTTCCAGGCAAGAATATTGGAGTGGGCTGCCACTTTCTACTTCAGGGGAACTTCTAGGGGATCAAACCAGTGTCGCTTTCATCTCCTGCACTGGCTGGTGGATTCTTTACCACTGGGAAGCCAGGCTACTCAGGCTCAATTCCTGGGCAGGGAATTAAGACCTCACTTCACACCACTTCTCACTGCTGCCTCACTGAGATCAGAGTTGTGTGACAGGCTGATTGGGAAGTTCCTGAGGATAGTCCAGCTGGACAGGTTAGGCGTTTAAGAAGAGGCTAGTGAATCATGAGGCTTCCCAGGTGACGCTAGTGGTAAAGAACCTGCCTGCCAATGCAGGTAGACGTAAGAGACACAGGTTCAATCCCTGGGTAGGAATGATCCCCTGGAGGAGGGCATGGCAACCCACTGCAGTAGCCTTGCCTGGAGAATCGGACGGACAGAGGAGCCTGGTGGGCTACTGTCTGTAGGGTTGCACAGAGTCAGACACGACTTAACCGACTTAGCATGCACGCATGCAGTTAGTCATCTCCTAAGGGAGTAATTGAAGTTACCAACATGAGTACAATTCCCCAGAAAGACTAGGCCGTGTGAGAAGCAGAGACGGCTGAGTGGGGAGAACTGAGAAAACACTGATATTTAAGCAGCAGACAGAGGAAGAATCTGCCAAGAAGTAGGCAGGATCAAGAGGAAAAGATCAAGAGGCTCCTGTCATTTAAATAAGAATAATAGAGAAGAGAGTGTCAGGAGGATGTGGTCAACATGGTTACATGGTACAGAGATAAGCAGAGTTCATGTGGGATCAGCACTGAAAAGTGCTCATTGGATGTGACAATTTGAAAATCTTTGAGCGCCTCAGGACAGAAGCCAGTGCATTTGAGACTGAGAAAGAGAAGGAAAGGCTGTAAATACAGGTTTCTCCTGGGGCAGCTAGTGTCTGTCAGGGGAAGGAGAGATAGGGTTATAGTGGAGACGAGCCAAGGATCAAGGGAACCTACATGATAAGTTTGCAGAAGGACATTTAATACAGGTTAACTTCAACCAAATGGAACATCCAAATATTGATCCAAGGTCCTAAGGGGAAAATATTTTTTAAAGCCCAAAACATGATAAAACATGAATCATAAGGAGAGTGGATGAAATCTGCTAGTAAATAAAGAATATGTTATTGAATAGTGTGAGCATTCAACTCTTTTCAAGTCAAAACAGGAAATGAGAAAGAAGATGGTAAAAGTTATTACTGTGGCGAGACCCAGGGCCACCACCTCAGAGTCACCCTTCTTGTTTCCTTCATAAACCCGGTTCTGAGCAGAGCACATTACAATTTCCAGATATTGTCATTGCTATTGTATGTCGCCTCACAGTTCTTCCAGTTCTTCCATTACTTCTTGTTTTATCCACATTGTCCAATATGTTAATACCAGCCAGTAGATATGTTTGGCTACTTCATTTTTAATTAATTAAAATTAAGCAGATTTAAAAATTCAGCCCCTCAGTCCTACCAGCCACATTTCAGTACCTATTCCCACATGTTGTTAGCAGTTTCTATATGGGACTGGAGGAGGAAATGGCAACCCACTCCAGTGTTCTTGCCTGAAAAATTCCATGGACAGAAGCCTGGACGGCTACAGTCCAAAGGGTCGCAAAGAGTCGGACACGACTGAGCCGCTAAAGACGCCCCGTGTTGGACAGGGCAGGTATTGAACTCTTCCGTCACTGCAGAAAGCTCTCCTGGGCTGCCCTGCTGCGTCTAGTCCGAGGCTACGTTGTCAGATGCATGTATGTTTGTGCTTGTCGTGTCTTCTTCACCTATGTTCATTTTATCAATTCATAAAATAGTTCCTTATCCCATATGATGTTTGTGACCTAAAATTCTATTTGTCAAAATTTAAACCTGTAACCCAGGCTTTAGTCGATTTACATTTACCCAAAGAATCGTCTCTACATTGCTTTATTCCCTGCCACATCTGAAATTTTCATAATCTATACACAAATGTTCCAGGTTTCTGGCCAATTGAAGTGATAAGGGAATCACACAAAAGGAGGGGTTTATTCACACAAAATGGAGCCTATCAAGTTTGTTGAACAAGTCCACTAAGAAATTCATGCTTGTTGATTCAAGTCAGTTTCACTTCCAGATTTATTCAGCAATGTCTTTCCTGCTCTGGGTGATTTCTTACTGAAGGTCCCCATCTACTGGTGAATAATGAGAAAATATACTGTTTCCTTAAATCCCATCAGTCCCTCTTGTAGGCTGAAAAAAAAAAAAAAATTCTCCAGAGAGATTTCTATGTCAAATTCCTGTACCTTGTGAAAGTTACTTTATTTGGGGGAAAGAACATTGCAGATCTGATTAAGATAAAAATCTTGAGCTAAGAAGCTAATTCTGGATTTCTGGGTGAGTGCTGAATGTGATAAGTGTTCTTATCAAAGAGATGTAGGACTCTCCCAGGTGGTCCAGTGGTTAAGACTCTGCGCGTCCACTTCAGGAGGCGCGGGTTCAATCCCTGATTGGTGAGCCAAGATCCCGCATGCCTCAAGGTGTGGCCAATAAAAAAGGAGGTCATAGCCCAGCACACACGCAGGAGACGGTGGTGTGAAGATGTAGGCAGAGATAGGAGTGATGTTGCCAGAAGCCCTGGAACACTGTGGAAGACCAGCAGCTACCAGCAGCTGGAGGGCAAGGAATAGATTCTTCCTCAGGTTTTCCAGAGGAGTGTGACCCTGCTGATATCTTGAGTTCAGATATTTGGCCTCCTGAACGGTGAAAGAATAGCTTTCTGCTATTTTAAGCAATCAAGGTTATGGTAACCTGTTTCAGCAGCCCTAGGAGACTACAGTAAGTCCTTACATATAAATGAATTTTGTTCTGAGAGCACATTTGTAAGTCCAATTTTTTCATGAGTCCAGCAAAGTTAGCCTAGGTACCCAGCTAACAATCAGCTATATAGTACTGTACAGTAACAGGTTTATAATACTTGCCACATAATCATACATAAAAAGCAAACATAAAAGTAAACATTCTTAACCTTACAGCACAGAGTCTTGAAAAGTACTGTAAACCTTGAAAAGTTCAGTACAAGGCTGGCATTAGAGAGGCTGGCATCGCCTGAACAGTCAAGTACCAGCTGCATCTGTGCTGCGTTACGCTTGCTTCTGGACGTCCTGGACTTGAGATAAAGGTAACACACTACCGTACCTTGGGCTTCCCTGGTGCCTCAGCAACAAAGAACCCACCTGCAATGCTGGAGACAAGATTCCATCCCTGGGTCGGGTAAATCCCTGGAGAAGGAAATGGCAACCCACTTCAGGATTCTCGCCTGGGAAATCCCATGGACAGAGGAGTCTGGCAGGCTACGGTCCCTGGGGCCACAAGACTCTGACACGACTTACCGACTAAACCACCTCCAACACTACTGCACCCTATGCAGCACTATAAGGAAAAGTACACAAAACTCAAGCCCTCGGAGAGGATGCCAGCACGCGACACTGTACGCCAGACAAGGAACTAACTTTTGTAAACGGGCATTCGTATCTTTGAGTTCACAGCATAAAGCTTCATCTGTAGGGGACTTCCTATAATATATTCCCATGACTCTCCTATCTTCTGCTGAAACCCAGAACTACAGCTGTATTCCTGCAGCGGGGTTTGTAATTTCTCAACTTCTCCCAACTATAATCCAAAATATCTCCGTATCTCCGCCTTTTCTAACTCCTCTTCTTTTGCCCTGGTCGTCACTGTCCCTCCTTCTGTCCATGATTGACTCTGCATTTTTATGCTCTTCCCCGTCTCCTGCGCTCCACAACCCTGGACCTTCAGTTACCCTCTCCGAACAGCATTGCTTTGCTGTTGCTGTTTAATAATAATTATAAAATATTTTAGATATTCAGAAGCATATAAATAATATAACAATCACTTGTGTACCTGTCACCTTACAAAGGTGAAGCTCCCTGTGTCTCTCTTTCCAATCCAATTTACCTATCTGCCCCCCTGCACTTTAAGTTCTTCTAAAATAACACCCAAATAATTTTTTTAAAGTAAATAATGTACCAAAGCTTATAATAGAAAACCATTGTTCCCCTGGCCAAATCACCCTCTCCTTAACAATTGCTACCCAAAGTAGGCAGTTTCACCTCACTTAGTTCTCTTTTATGCTTGTCACTGCTATATTTCAATATAGCATGCTTCTATTGGTGCTTCTTTCTTTTCTTATTTGGTATATTTTTTACTGACTCCATCCTAAGAAATGTAAAGATAAGAAGTAAGGACTTTCCTGGTGGTCCAGGAACTAAGAAGCCACACGCCCAACACAGGGGCCCAGGTTCGATCCCTGGTCAGGAAACTAGATCCCACACGCTGCAACTAAAATTCTCAGGCTGCAATTGAAATCTCCTGGAGATGCGGTAGAGCTCCCTGGCTGCCCTGGCGTCTTCCACCCCAGGACACTGTACCACACACACGGCACAGAGAGGGGCTGGGGGCTGAATCTAGGCGCCAGGTGACCCGGGCCTTCCCTGCTCACACCCTGACATCCAGGGCTGAAGTGGGTGAGGAGTGAGTCTCCCAGGCCCCTGACACCCTGGACTCGGCAGGTGTCTGGAGCAGGCCTGGCTTCACCCATGAGCCCGGGGCCCAGGCAGGGCCAGGCACAGAATCCAGGTCCTTAGGCCACGTGTGCCCTCCAGGGCCTCCCATGGGGTGCTGCAGGCTTGGCCTCAGACCCAGAGGGGCTGGAGCAGTTCCCACAGGAGCCCAGGGCCCCAGAAACATGGACACAGATATTTCCCGAGTGCTGCTTGCTCAGCATGTTGAGAACAGGGTGCTTCAGTGAGTCTAGGAGCTGACATTCTGTCCTGGGTCCCTGGTGCCCCAAGCCCTACAGAGGGGCCCAAACTCAGCCCCGTCCCCATATCCTGCACATTCCTGCTCCCCAGACAAGCTGCCCCTGACTCCTTGGGCTACAGCTCCAGGTCTCGCCTCCCCAGCTCCCATCTCGTGTCCTGTTCTGCTAAGACACACCCTTCACTCTCCACTCAGACCTGGTGTCCTGCCTGCTCCCCATCCTCCATCTCTGCTCGAGACACCTGCCCTTCCTCTGTGGACAGAGCCCACAGATGTGCTGATGGTCCGGTCATGGCCCTACCTCCCTTCAACCAAGAGTTTCTTAAGGACCTGCCCGGCATTGCTCACCTGGGTCCTCAGCCTCTGGTCCAGCCTGGCCCCAGGCAAGTGCTTTATAAACATCCACTGAGCTGGAAGCCCCACGTGTGGCCGCAGCTCCCAGTGTCCAGCCCACCTCCCGGGGCCTCTCCACTCCGGTGAGCTCCCTGCACCCAGCACATGCCTGCCCCTTCTGTGGGGCAGTGGAAAAGGGGGCTGCTGTTGGGCCTGTGGGTGTGAGTTCAAGGTCCTTCTCTCATTTTTTTGAAATGTTTCTCATTGGATATCTCCCACTTTCCTATCTGAAGGGAAATTCCAGAGGCTTTTCTCTAAGTGACTGCTAGTCCCCTGGGTACATCTCAACAATGGCTTTCTACTGAGGTCCATATAGTTAAAGCTATGCTTTTTCCAGTAGTCATGTATGGCTGTGAGAGTTGGCCCATAAGAAGGTTGAGTGCCGAAGAATCGATGCTTTCCAATTGTGGTGCTGGAGAGGACCCTTGAGAGTCCCTTGGACAGAGGAGTGTGACCAGTAAATCCTAAAGAAAATCAACCTGAATATTCATTGGAAGGACTGATGCTGAGGCTGAAGCTCCAATACGTTGACCACCCAATGTGAAGAACTGACTCATTGGAAAAGACTCTGAAAGATTGACTGCAGGAGGAGGAGACAGAGGTTGAGAGGGTTGGATGGCATCACTGACTCAATGGACATGAGTTAGAGCAAGCTCTGGGAGGTGGTGAAGGACAGGGAGGCCTGGCGTGCTGCAGTTCACGGGGTTGGGAAGAGTTGGATATAACTGAGCGACGGAACAACAGCTCAAAGGCATCTGCCATCTGCCTCTGGAGAGGCTGAATCCTGTGCTGCTGCAGCTGCTGACCTTTGACACTCCCTGCTAAAGGACAGGAAAGCCTGACATGCTGCAGTCCATGGGATCGCAAAGAGTTGGACACGACTTAGCAACTGAACAATAACAATGACCCTGCAGTCTCACTCCTGGGCATATAGGCAGAACTGACTCACTGGAAAAGACCCTGATGCTGGGAAAGATTTAAGGCAGGAGGAGAAGGGGATGACAGAGGACGAGATGGTTGGATGGCACCACCAACTCGATGGACATGAGTTGGAGCAAGCTCTGGGAGTTGGTGATGGACAGGGAAGCCTGGCGTGTTGCAGTCCATGGTGTCGCAAAGAGTCAGACAGGACTGAATGACTGAACTGAATATTCACTGCAGCACTGTTTACAGGAGCCAAGATATGGACGCAGCCTAAGGTGTCCCTGTCACAGCCCTGGAAGCCCTTCAGGTCCCTGTTCTCCTGTCTCAGTTCCAGTCCAGGCCCCTCCTCCATGGGAAGGATGGCTCCATGCCTGCATCTCTTCTGGGTCAGAAGACACCTACTGGGCTGCCTCAGGGCCACTGGGAACCTGGGATTCCCACCCTCCCCCCGCCCCCGGCATCATCTCCACTCTGCCCCCACCCCCACCCCAGTCCCTGGTGCATTCTCAGGGCTGTCGCTTCCCAGGCGTCCTGCAGGGGCCTCCTCTTTCAGCTCCCGACCTTAAAAGGGGGTGATCATCCGTCCATCCCCACCCCCTCCCTGGGATGCCCTGAAAGGCTCAACATCAGCATCAGACACAGCATCCTTGTTCATTTCCAGTCCCTTCTTTCCTGGCTTGGAAGCTGCTGACCAGTCTCCCAGGCCAGGAAAATCCTCACTCAGGTAGGACTTCTCCTAGATCTTTCCAGACTCCCACCTGGATGGCAGCTTTGGAGCCCAACACTATGTTAATCTATTCTGTGCTTCCTCAGTGTGGCCCCACCTTGGAGTCATGCTGGCTTGGGGTCTCCCTTCCTCAGTGAGGAAGAGTCATATGTGAAGGCAAATATGGGGGAGGGGATTCACAACAGTCCCTACTTCTCATGTCCCCACAGCCTTGCTCTCACCCCAGGGCTCCTCCCTGTGCACCCTTGAAGCCGCCCTCCTCTGGTGGGGGCTGTGTCCCCTCAGATGGCAGCTCCTTCTAGTGATGGTTGCAGGGAGGAGAGGCCAGGACACATGTGTCTTCAGGGGCTGTGGAAGGAGGTCGTGGCCCTGAAGGCATGTCCTGAATCCCAGAGCCCAGGGCTTTGGTCCTGGGCTCCCACCCACGGGCCCTGCTGATGTGTGGGCTATAGAACAAGTGTTCAAACTCACAGCTTTGGCATTTCCATATGGGGTTCCCCTTCCAATCTTTTGACCTTAGGAAAGGCACTTGATTCACCAAGCCTTAGTTTTCTCATCTGTAAAATGGAGTTAGCAGCACAATCCACAGTCCCTTTTCTGAAACCCTTGGGGTCAGATATTCTTTAGAATTCGGAATTTTTCAGCTTCAGAAAGGTGACATGGTACATCCACTCTCTATGACATCAGACCCCACTGGGGTCTGAAAGCACCTTGTAATCAGACACATTAGTGTTTCTACAACTGAACTTTTGAATAGTCACAAGTGAAATAACAGAGATCATAACTTGTCTCGCGTGTCTTCAGGTCAGATTTTGTTAAAAACAATTTTTCAAGTATTGTTTTCAATTTTGAAATATTGAAGGTTGGGATTTTTAAATATTTCTTTTCAGTTTTGAAAAGGGTCTCTCAGGGTTGAGACTTAAAGGGTTGGAATTAAAGATAAGGACCATACTACCCTGTGTCTCCATAGGTAATGGCACACACAGCCCAGAGAGATACAAAAGGTTCGTGTTTGAGGCCAGACCCAGCCCAGCTGTGGGGTTTGGGATAAGACAAGTCTCCTGATGAGGTCAAGGGTGATGAGCGGGGAGAATCATCCTGGAGCAGCTGTGGTCGTGGTGGTGGTTTAGTCTCTCAGTCGTGTCCAAGTCCTGAGACCCTGTGGACTGCTGCCCACCAGGCTCCTCTGTCCATGGGATTTCCCAGGCAAGAATACTGCAGTGGGTTGCCATTTCATTCTCCTGGGGATCTTTCCGACCCAGGGATCAAACCCGCGTCTCTTGTGTCCCCTGCGCTGGCAAGTGGATGCTTTACCACTGAGCCATCAGGCTGTTACCCGAGTGTCTGGGCCAGTGGTTCTAACTCCACAGACCCAGAGCCTCAGCCATCACAGGGCCCTGAACCTTTTCTAGGCGTCTGACTTTTGCCATCTCCAGAGCTGGATCTTTCTCTGATGGGTCCTCAGTGAAGACCACTGCTGTGCTGGTGACTGTGACCTGCCTGACCATCACAGCACCACGTCCACCCGGTGGACATCCCCGGACCCGGACGTCACGGCCATCATGTGCCTCTGCCTCCACCTGCCGCATCTGTTCTCCATGTGTGTGGCCATCTCCCTGGTGGCCGGCAGGGCCACCGAGTGGGGAGCCGTAGGAAACTGGTCCGTGTCCATCTGGTGCTTCTGTTTCGCCATGACCCTCATGGTATTCACTGCTGAGTCCTATGGGTTCCATTCCCACTTTCCATTTCTCTGGTTCAACTTCCCGTGACCTATGCCCGCTCCGCCACCTCCTCTGCCTCTCAGCCTCCATCATCTACTGCATCACCTACGTCCAGTTTCTGCCTGATGGTCCTTACCAGGACTGGGTCGTCGCTGCCTCTGCCTTCTCCTGTGTCATATCAGTGCTGTATGCCATAGATGTGGCCTGCACGTGGGTCGCCTATGGGTTCAAGGAGGTCCCCTGCTTTGTGCATAACATGCCAGGCCTGATGAAGGTGCTGGAGACCTTCATGGCCTATGTAGTCTTTGCCTTCCTCAGCAGCACCTCCCTGTACCTGCACCAGCCGGCCCTGGAGTGGTGCTTGGCCGTGTACTCCACCTGCTTCATCCTGGCAGCTGTGGTCCTCCTGCTGGGCCTGGGCAAATGGGAATACAGGCTGCCCGGGCCTTTCTCCCTCTTCCAGCTTGTGCTCACCCTGCTCTCCGTCCTCCTCTATGTCAGTGCTCTGGTCCTCTGGCTGCTCTACCAGTTCAGTGAGGAGCTCGGCGGGCAGCCCCAGAGGTCCAGCGATGGGGACTGCAGGGACGAGCTCACCTACAACATGTGCGCCTGGGACCAGCGCTTGGCTGTGGCCATCCTGACAGCCACCAACCTGCTGGTTTACGTGGCCAACCTGGGGTACTGGGCCCGCCAGGTCTCTGTAGGGACTGAGGACCAGCCTGGGGACTCCTGATCCTCTGCTCACAAAGGTATCCTCACTGAGCTCTGGTGTTCTCTGCTGCCCTCTTCCTGGCTCTCTCCCTCCTCACGTCCTGCCTCATGCATCTCACTCTCTTTCCTATTTCCTTCCCTCCTTCTGCTCTGTCTCCTTCCTGCTTAATGTGGTTGTTCAAGTCCTGTTTTGCCTTTTTCTCTTGCTTCTCTGGTCTTTTCTACATTTTCTGCTTTTTGCCCCTTTTCTGGTCATCCTTGGTTTTCTCGTCTCCTGTGTCTTGACCACCTCTCCCCATCTTCTTTCTTCTGATCCATCAGGAACTGAGACTCCTCCCTTCTCTGCCCACCGCTCCCTCGTGCCTCCTAAGGTGCTGACTGCACAGCACACAGCCCTCTCTGTGATTTGGCCCCCCATCTCTCAAGGGAGGGGAGTGTACAGGGCACCTGCCCTTTAACTTAAACTAAAATCTCTGGACGTCTATACTTTTCAGTGGCAGGAGTCTTGAAGCAGAGACCCTGGTCACTGGGCCCCACCTGGTGCTCCAGGTGGGGTGTTCCAGCCCCACCTGAGATTGGCTCCAGAATTTGTGCAGGCTCACTAAACACCCGCTGCCTAGAGGCCACCTTAGAGGAAGCCAGGGGTAGATACTGTCCATCCCAGCTACTCTCTGGGGAATCAAAGTAGGAGTTGGTGAAGCAACACAAAAACTGTAAGACACCTGTCGCAGTGTTGGAGAGGGGCAGCGATGTGGGCCTGCTGCCTCAGTGATCAGAACAGCAGGTCCTGCCTCTGCAGGGAGAGGAGCAGGGCCACTACAGCCTTAAGGTGTGTTAGCCTGGGATTTCTTTTCTTTTCTTTTTTTCCTGTCTTCTGATCAGGAGGGCAAAAATTACTGGGTGACTCTGTTCTTAAAGGGAAAATTTCTCTTTAAGTTCTCTTGGGCAGGTTTCTTTGTAGGGGGTGGGGGTTGCTGCTTCCCTTGTCAAAGAAACTGCATCGCTCGAGTATGAGGGGGCACACACATGTATGTTTCTGTGTGCTGACTGCTTCCTGCTGCAGATTCTTGTTTCTCTTGGACTCAGACACAATGTGATCTACAAAATACATATAATTTAAAATTTTTTTCTGGAGCTTCTGGTTCCCAAAGATCCTGCTGTCAATTGCCGAGAAAACCCTCTTCCCTTCTCCATTTACAATGTCCTTTTTAACCTCAACAGAAAAATGAAAGAAAATATAAACCCCCCAAAAGAAAATCTGCATACTCTAATTGCCCCAGAGTTGCCTAGAGCTCAGAACAGTCCTAGCCAATTTCCACCCTCACCCAAACTTGGGTCTCTGGGAGCCCCTCCCTCTGACTCCCACTCACCCCTGAACCAGAGCCTGTGGGTGTGAGTCAGCCTGTGACACAGGATGTTGGGCCCCACCCCAGTGCCAACTTCCTGTCCTCTAACTCTTAAAGGGGCCATGACAGCACCTGGATGCCTCTCTAGAAAGATGTTCTGTGAGCATGCTCAGTGCCCGCGTGTGTGTGTGTGTGTGTGCATGTGTGTGTGTATACATGTGTGTGTGCCCATGTGCTCCCCTGCATTGAGACCAAAAACCCTTTACAGTAACTGGTGGCAGTGAAGGCCCCGCAAATCTCCCGGTCTCAGCCCCAAAGCCTCAGAGTCCAGCATCCTGGCATGACCAGGGCCAGAGGGGCTCCAGGCAAGCAGAGCTGTGGGGGAGGGGAGGGGAAGGACCCCCACCCCCACCCACTGCTGCCCCTCACTCCTGTAGTGGGATGAAGCATGTGATCTTCACCCAGAAGCAGGGGAGGTGGAAGGGGAGGGCTCCCAGGGGCCCTCAGGAAAACTCATATATTAAAGCAAGGCAAGAAAAATTTCAACATAAAGTTTTTCTCTGCCCTTCGGCCTCCCCCTCCCCTCTGGTGTGCATTGTGCATCTGCACTACGTGTTAACCACACTCCCCAAGGGCAGAAATGCCTGAACCACCATAAAGATGAATTTTCCCTGTGCAAGCCGTGTAACTCCTTAGACGATAACGCTACTTACTCACTGAGCACCTGGCTGATGTCAGTAACTGTATTACCTGTATTCTGCTTATTTTACAAGATTCTTGTTTCTCTTTAACAGATCTAGGATTGAGTCTGTGATTAAAAAAAATAACGGTGACTAGATTCCTCCAAACAATTCATATAGTATATAGTTTTATAAGATCCATGATTGTAATAGTGTGACTCTAGATACGGGAAGAAGCAACAGGAGGGAACCATTTCCTGTAGGCTGGGAGGCTAGTAAGACAGATGGGCCAGAGGATTAAGGCTCATGTTGGACTTCCCTAGTGGTTCAGATGGTGAAGAATCTGCCTGCCACGCAGCAGATCCAGGTTCAATCCCTGGGTCAGGAAGATCCCCCTGGAGAAGGGAACCCCTCCGTCCCCATGACCTCTGCCAAATATGCTTGCTGGTGAACATGTTTCTTGTCATAACATGATTCCACCAAAACTTGCCTGTGGTCCAAATCTCCAGTGATGCTTGTCAGAAACACACATTTCAGGCTTTCCTGGTAGTCCAGTGGTTAAGAATCTGCCTGCAGTCACATGTTCGATCCCTGGTCCAGGAAGATTCCACATGCCTCTGGGCAGCTAAGACCGTGGGCCACAACTACTGAGCCAGTGCTCAGCAACAAGAGAAGCCCCCGCGGCAAGAAGCCAGCACACTGCAATTAGAGAGTAGCCCCCACTCAGCACAACTAGAGAAAGCCCACACAGCAACGAAGATCCACCACAGCCAAAAATAAAATACGCAAATAAATAAAAAGAATTTTAAAAACCCTGAGGGATGGGATGGGGAGGGAGGGGGGTTCAGGATGGGGGACACATGTACACCCATGGCTGATTCAATGTATGGCAGAAAACACTACAGTATTGTAAAGTAATTAGCCTCCAATTAAAATAACTTAATTAAAAAAGAAACACCTGAACTGCTTCCAGGCACCCCCACAGTCTGAGGTCTCCCAGACTCCCTTGTTGCTGCACATTCCTTGACTTTCCACTTCTGCAGAGTCCAGCTCAGCAGCCTGAGTGGTCTTGCCCTGTTTGAAGAGGTTGTGTTTCCTTTAGAGAATGCAAAATCCTTTCTACTGGACCTACAGAGAGGCTGACCCTAAGCAGGGGAAGGGAAAGCAGAAGCCCAGAATGAGAGGGAGGAGGATTCTACGTCCATGGATGGATCCAAAGTCACATGTGGCCCTGCCTCCTGTTAAGTGGCCCCACAGCTCTGGCCTGGTCCCCCAAGGATGAACCTTGAGTAGCTGGAGAGCCCAAGAAGTCTGGTATCTAGTTTCAGTTCTGCCACAGGACAAGTCATGACCACAGATGAGTCTTGTCCCCGATCTGAACCTCAGTTTCCCATTTGTAAAATGAGAAAATTAGGCTAATGTGGTTTTTAAGCTGTGTTCTCTGGAGCCCTAGGTTTCTGATGAGGCAGTGGGGTTTCAAGGTGGTGTTGACCTCACCTAGCACTTTCTCTAACCAGAGCAGCCTTGCCTGCATCAATCTCCTACTCAAGATCTCATTTGAGACTAAGATTGGAAAGGTTGAAAACAACCCATGTACTCATCTTTAGGATGCTGATTAACAAGCCAAGGTACAGACAGGAGAGGGAATACTATACAGCTGGAAAAATATAAGGATGCTCTCAAGTAATGATCGCAAATATCTCCAGGATATGCTAAGTAAAAGGAGTAAGATACAAATCTACGTGCAGTATGCTATTTTTTATGTAATAAAAAGGGAAGAAATAAAAATAAATACGATTGTATTTGCTTGATTTGTATTAAGAAGCTTGAGAAGGACTCTGGAGAGTTTAGTGGAGCAGTGGTTCTGGTGGTTAGGGGAGATGAGATGAGAGTGGATGGAGACACAGGTAAAACCAGGTTTCTCAATGTGAGGCTTTTTTAGAATATCTTTATTTTGAAACATGTAAATATATTATCTTTTTAAGAAAACAAAACTGAAGTTTGAAAAAATGTACCAAGTGGAGAAGGGTCAGGGGAAGGATGGTGAGCAGATGGTCTCCATGTTCTCTGCAGCCTTGATGGACAGACTGGGGGAGAAGCTGAGAGATGCCCACACAGGCCTGTCTCCAAAGGCAGAGGGAAGCGAGGTGACTTGGGTCCAGGGATCTGGGGCAGTGGGGGGCTCTGTGGCCTCCAAGCCAACCTACTTGGTGACCAGGGCCTCCCCCAGCCCTTCAGCACACACAGTTGATGGAGAAGCCCCCAGTGCCCAAGCCTCAGGCCCTTCCCTTGCTCTCTGCCTGGCCTGGGCTCCCCGTCTCCCAAGGCAGCAGCCAGAGGCTCCCTCCTCAGCCAGCCAGCCAGTCAAACCTGGGATGGGACTTGTGCTGCCGCAGAAGGAGAAGGGATTTGATTTGTCAGTTCCCTACATGATTAGAAACTTGCAAGCATCTTTTCCTTTAATAGTATTCAAGTCTTAGACCTATCACTTAATCCCTGTATGACTTTGGCCAAGTTATTCAACCTCCCTGTACCTCAACTTCCTCATCACAAAGTGAGCAGAGTAACAGCCCCTACTACACACGAGATCACACATGTGAAGCACCTAGAACGGTGCCTGGTGCCCCAAGAGCCCCGAGAAGTGCCGGCCACTGTGTCACTTGGTCCTGGTGCTGGGCTGTGTGATGGGCACTGGCTCAGGGAAGGAGAGGAGCTCTGTCAGGTGGGGGAGCTCGAGGAGGAGGAAGCTGAGGTCAGACACGAGGCGTCTTATTCCAGCATCGGATAAGAACGGACTCATCCCTCCATCCTTCCTTCCTTCCATCACTCCATCCATCTCCTCACCCACTGGCAGACACCAGGGCCTGTGGCAAGCTCTGGGAATAATGAGATCACAGTGGAGCAGCCCTGACCTCAAGGATCTACAGGAGAGTGAGGAGGAGGAAGGAGAAATCCAGCCAGCACCACCACAGGTGTGTGGGGACCCAGGTAGGTCAGGGGTCCAGAGGGCCCTCAGGAGCGGCTCTTCCTTTATTAGGACCAGTGGTGACGGTGCTGTTCATGGGTCCTCACCTCCCCAGCCCAGTGCTGGGCACCCTGTCTATGGGGTCTCAGTCCCCTTCTCAGCCTTTGATGGATGAGACCCTGATCTCACAGAGGGAGACACGGAGCCAGGAGGGCTGACTGAAGCTGGGGTCTCTCTAGAGCATCAGCCTGTCCTTCTCCGTGACTGGGCTTCGTCCCCTGAGAGCTGGCTGTGCAGGAGGCAGGGGCCTGGGGTGAGGGCGGGGCCACAGCACATGCTGTCCTCTGGGGTCTTGACCCTCACCTCGGGGCCACCTAGGAGGTAAGCTCCCTTGCCAGCTCTTCCCTCCCCTGGGGCATCCAAGCCCCAGAGCCAGAACCAGGACTTCAGGTTAGAGATTTCCTTTGGGAAAGCTTTTCCTCTGGGAACCCTGGCTCCTCTTCTTTCCAGGAAGCCTGGAGCCCTGGAAGGACTCGGGCTGGGAGTCACGGAGCCCCGGGGTCACCTTCCAAGCCAGGCAGCACTACTGCCCCGGCTGCCCTGAGCCTCCGCTCAGCAGCTGATGAGGGCATCTAGAGGGTCCCTGGAGCTGCCCTCCATTCATGTTAAAGACCCAGCCCCTCCCACCGCCTGCCAGAGTCCCTCAGGCTGGTTCTACTTGCAAGTGAATAAAATGGTTCAAGGGCTCCACCTGGTGGCCACTCACAGCCAGACAAGCAGCTGCACCCAACAGGTTCCAAAGTTCATTAACAAACAGCAGAGGTCCGGACTCCAAAACGTGGGCAACAAGGTAAGGGAGAATCCAGAGAGGTCAAATTGCACTTCCCCCTCGCCTTCCCTAGCCAGGCTTTCAGAGGCCAGTGGCACAAACGGGAGGCTGCCATTGTAAAACAGACTGAGTGTAAAGCCCCGGAGTTTGGAGTCGGATGGGCCCGGATTTGAATCCTTGGGTTTAATCTCACCTGGAGCCCCTCATCCCTGCAGTGGGCTATAGAGGACACATCCAACAGGGCTGCGCCCTCTCTCTGCATGAAGGCAGCCAAGGGACTTGGAGGGGGTGAAGCTGGACCGGTGACCACAGTCCCCCTGGTGGGACACAGCCCTTAGGCCAGTGGCTCATCCTTGGCTGCACAGCACAGTCGCCTGATGTGGGAAGCGCTTCTCAAAGCATGGTCCCTGGATCAGCACAAGACATCAAGAGGGTACTTGTTGGGAATGCAGGTTCCTGGGTTTCCCCCGCCCAGCCCTGCTGAATCAGGAACTCTGGGATGGGGCCCAGCAGCCCGCATGTGATGCTCAAGTACCAGGGTGATGAAAAGGTACCTTATGTGACTTGAATGTCTTATGCATCAGGATCACCTCTGGAGGTCAAAATACTAACAGGTACCTACCTCACCCCCACGCCCCACCCCAACCCCCACATCCAGGGATTCTGGTTCAATGAAGCTGAAGAGGGACCCAGTCAGGGATTAAAATAACAACTCTGCAGATTATTCTACTGCACAACGTTCGACCTGGGTGTTATCCTCAGGAAACAGTTCCCCTTTCTGGGTATAAATGCAGCTAGAAAGGCAGGTGGAGGTAATTAATTGTATTAATCGTCACATGGACTTCTTCTCAGACTCACAGATTCAAGACGTTAAGGAAACTGACACTTCTTAACACAGACATCCCTTAAGTGACGGGAACACTTGAGCCCCCGTCCCAGTTCATGCTCGCTGTCCTCTCAAGTGCTGGGTGGGATCCACCAATGCCCGGCTCAGAGAGAAGAAAGAAAAAGAGGAGGATCTAAGGGAGTGGAGAAAATATAGAGCTATTTTATTGCTAAAAATGTATTTTACAAAAGCAATAGAGTTTTTGTTCCGAAGAGACAAAAGGCCTCTTGTCCTTGGGGAGGGGCTGAACTCCACCAGGCGGGCAGCCCTCACTGCTCTCGAATCCTCCTGGAGATGCGGTAGAGCTCCATGGCTGCCCTGGCATCCTCCACCGAGCTGTGTCCCAGCACGCTGTCCTGCAGACACAGGGCAGAGAGGGGACAGGGGATCAATCCAGGCGCCATGGGACCCGGGCCTTCCCTGCTGACAGCCTGAGTCCAGGGCTGAAGTGGGTCAGGGTGAGTCTCTATAGCCCCTGGTACACAGACTCAGCTGGTAGCTGGAGCAGGCCAGGCTTCAAGTAGTTCTCACAGGAGCCCAGGGCTCGGGGAACATGGACACAGATGTTTCCAGAGTGCTCCTTGCTCAGCATGTTGAGAATAGGGCTCTTCAGTGAGGCCAGGAGCTGACACTCTGTCCTCGGTCCCTGGTGCCACAAGCCCTGCAGAGGAGCCCAAACTCATGCCCATCCCCTGCCTCCTGCACATTCCTGCTCCCCAGACAAGCTGCCCCCCAGTTCCGCAGACTGGGCCTCAGGCTCTCCCCTCCCCAGGCCCCTCTCTCCTGCCTCCTCCACTAAGACACACCTGCACCCTCCACTCAGACTTGGTGTCCTGCCTGACCCTGTCCTCCGTCCCTGCTCAGGACACCTGCCCTCCCCGCTCAGATGTGTTGATGGACAGGTCATGGGCCTCTCTCCCTTCAACCAAGAGTTTCTCAAGGGCCGGCGGTACCTTGCTCACCCAGGTCCTCAGCCTCTGGTCCAGCCTGGCCCCAAGCAGCTGCTTCTTAAACATCCGCCGAGCCCAAGTGGCTGCAGCTCCTAGTGTCCAGCCAGCCTCAATGGGCCCTTCCGCCCTGGTGAGCTCCCAGCACACGCCTGCTCCCGCCTGGGGCTCGGAGTTAGGGCCCCAAAAGCAGTATCAGCTGCGGCCTGATGGGCACTGTGTGTAATCGGTGCGGCTCCCTGGGGACACCCGAGGTCTGCGCTATACACAGTTCCCGAGGTGGGCTGGAGGGTGAAGCCTCAGTTACCCACAGGGAAACTGGCCTGACTGAAAACAAACTAAATCACCTTGATGGGCTGCCTTCCCTTCCCTGGCCCTCAGCCTCACCCTACAGGCTTCCCGGGTCAGCGCTCAGATAGACGCGGTGCCTGCCCTCCTTCTGGGGAAAACCTGCACCTCTCAGAGCACACAGCCTCTCAGGACTATGTGGGGAAGTTGGGGTGAGCAGAGCATGGCTGGGGCCACATATGTGCTCTGGAGGCACTGAGGGACTTTAGAGTCCAGCAGGGAAGGCCAGCCCCCCACCCCCGCCAGGTAACGGGGTGGCCCTCACCTGGATGCGCCGCCCGAGGAGGCGCTGGCTCAGCACGCGCAGGGAGACCCGCCGGCAGTACTGCAGGCCGGCCTCGCGCCACAGCTGCCGGTCGGCGGCCGTGTCGTAGATGGCGTAGTTGCTCATGTTCTCCTTCAGCGCCTTGAAGTCGTGCTTCAGGTCGTGGCCTACCACCAGCTTGCCCTTCAGCACCTGCAGGATCTGGCGGGGAAGACACAGGCCCCGCACGTCACCCAGGGCCCTTCCAGGTGGGTCTGGGACAACGCGGTGCCATCAAGGGGGCGGGCCTGGAGCAGCCCCTCCTGGACTTGCTGTGTGAGCATGAGCAAACCACCATCCCTCTCTGGGCTTGGGACATATCTATCAGGGAGAAAAAGAGGCTGGAGCAGGCCCTTCACCACCTTCAACAGTTTAGTTCTGCCCGAAGGCCTATCCCAGCTTCTTTGGTGGTTGCCTTGGGGGTTTCCCTGGTGGTTCAGACGGTAAAGAATCTGCCTGCTAATATAGGAGACCGGTTCGACCCCTGGGTTGGGAAGATCCCCTGGAGAAGAGAATGACAACCCATTCTACTTTTCTTGCCTGGAGAATCCCATGGACAGAGGAGCCTGGCAGGCTACAGTCCGTGGGGTCACAAAGAGTGGAACAAAAGTAAGTGACTAACAGTTTGTCCCACGAGCCAGGCACTCGCTGATGTTCATCACATACATTATGTTATTTGATCCTTTCAACAACCCTTTGTGGCAGGTAGAATAATAACCTCCCAGAGATGCCCACTTCCTAATCCCCAGGACCTGTAAACATGTTACATGGCAAAGGGAAATTAAAGCTGAAAATGAACTTCAGGTTGCTAATCAGATGACCTTAAAATAGGGGGAGTTTCTGAGACTTCTCTGGTAGTCCAGGGGTTAAGAATTCAACTGCCAAATGCAGGGGACACGGGTTTGATCCCTAGTCCAGGTACTAAGAGAAAACCCACAGGCAGCAACAAAGACCCAGAGCAACCAAAAGTAAAGCTAGGGGGAGTTTTTGGATGATTCAGAGGGGCCCAGCATAATCCCAAGGTCCTTATATGTGAAGGTCAGAGAGATCTGACCTGAGAACTTGACGGTCTGTCTCTGGCTGTGGAAGCAGAGGAAGAGGCTCAGAGTCAGGAACACAAAAAGCTAGGAGCTGGGAAAGACAAGGAAATGAATCCTTCACCAGGCCTCCTCCGAGGTTTCCCTGGTGGCTCAAAGGGTAAAGAATCTACCCACAACGCAGGGGACCCAGGTTCGAGCCCTGGGTCAGCAAGATCCCCTGGAGAAGAGAATGGCTACCCACTCCAGTATCCTTGCCAGGAGGATTCCATGGACAGAGGAGCCTGGTGGGCTACAGTCTATGGGGTCACAAAGAGCCGGATGTGACTGAGTAACTAACACACATCGGAGGCTCTAGAAATTAATACAGCCCTGTGGACACTTCAGTCTCAAAAGAATGAGACTCCCATTGGGTTTCTGAACCGCAGAACTGTAAGATGATAAATTTGCACTATTTTAAACCACCCAGTCTATGGTTTTGTTATAACAACTGTAGAAAACCAGTACAGCTATGAGGGAGGGCTGTGTTTAACTGAATTTTGCAGTTGAAAAACACTGAACTATCAAGAAGTGGAGTAATTTATCCAAGGTGATTCCGATGATTTTTAAATATTTGCAGATTCCTTGACACTCCTCTCAGAACAGACAGAGCCTAGGACTTCCTTGGTAGTCTAGCGATTAAGAATCTGCCTGCCAATGCAGCGGACATGGTTTCGATCCCTGGTCTGGGAAGATCCCACATGCTGCAGCTAAGCCCAGGCGCCCCAACTGCTGAAGCCTGAGTGTAGAGCCTGTGCTCTGCAACAAGAGAAGCCACCTCAATGAGAAGCCTGTGCACCACAACCAGAGAGTAGCCCCTGCTCATCGCAACTAGAGATAGCCCACTCGGGATGCAGGAATGAAGAAGATCCAGCTCAGCCAAAAATAAATCAATTTTTTAAAAGAAAAGGAAACATGCCATCTGATTCCCTTCACCTTGAATATGAGACAGGCTGTCTGATGTCTCACCGCTCAATGGAGCCAGTGTTCCAGGATCCCTGAGTCACCCTGAAACCACCATGCTGCGGAAACCACCCTGAGTTACAGAGTTGTGCCCAAGGAGCCCCAGCCACACGACAGGTGGGTGAGTGACCCGTCCCGTGATTCCAACCCCGGGCTGGCCAGGTGCCTCAGCCGATCAGCTGTCCCTGTCCCAGCCCTGCCCAGATTGCAGATGCATGGGTGACATAAATATTGACATTGTTTGGAGCACTTGGTTTTGGGGTGACTTGCTAAGCATCATTTGATAACTGGGACAGTCACACAGGTAGTTCGTGGCAGGGCCAGCCCTCAAAGCCAGTGGGCATGGCTCCAGTGCCTGCTGGTCATACCATGTTATATGGAAGAGCCTCCTGCTCCCAGCCTCTGCCAGCACCCCGGGCAAGTTGCAGGGGGCGACCCGGAGAGTGCCCCAGCCTGGTGCCCTGCCCGTGTGCCCAGGCCACCCCTCTTGCTTCTGTTCTCACCTCCTTTCCCACGGTGGCCAAATGGACAGCCTCAGTCACTGGCCACACGGAGGTGTCACCTTTCCTTCTCTTGGCTGCCCCTGGGGAGGACGGGGTTGGGGGAGTGCTTGGGGCAAGCTGTCCTAGGTGCCGTATGGGCAGCAGCTCATAGCCATCTCAGGTCAGCCTTGGATAGCTCTTCAGCAGCCTTCGTCTCTTCCTCTGTGCCCAGGAAGGAACCTGTAGGTGGCTAACACCCTCCAGTGTCTTGCTTCTGCTTCTAGCTGCTTCCCCAGACATCAAGTGGGACCTTTGACTTGCTCCCCCTAGTGGCCACTTTGCAGAAGAGAAGCCGAGTCTCCCAGAAGTGACTTCCTGGCAGTCCAGTGAAGAATCCACCTTGCAACGCAGGGGAAGTGGGTTCGATCCCTGGTTGGGGAGCTGAGACCTCACACACTATGGAGCAAATAAGCCAGCATGTGTCAACTAGAGAGACCACCCACTGCAAGGATAGATCCTGGATGATGCAACAAAAATCCTGCATGCTGCAACTAAGACATGATGCAGGCAAATAAATTTTTTTAAAAAGTGAGGGGACCTGTCCACAGTCACAGCACTGGAGACAGGGTGGGTCCATCCCACCATCAGCCCCTCCATTACTGAGGTTTTGTTGGGAATGGTGGCTCAGGCAGTAAAGAGTCTGCCTGCAATGAGGAGACCTGGGTTTGATCCCTGGGTTGGGAAGATCCCCTGAAGAAGGGAATGGCAACCTGCTCTAGTATTCTTGCCTGGGAGAATCCCCTGGATAAAGGAGACAATCCATGGGATCACATAGAGTCAGATACAACTGAGCAACTAACACTTCCTTCAGACAGACTCCTGCCCAACCTAGGGACTGGAGAAAAAGCTCCAAGAATGAAGCTGGGCCACTCCTGAGAGACATCAGTGCTTGTCACACTTGGGCTTAGGGATCAGCTAGTCAACCTTACCAAAATCTGGATTCGACTGCGGGATTTTGCCTTTCTAACAGATGGTGCGGATGCTGGAGGTCTGGGGGCCCCCTGAGCGATAAGGGCACACGACCTCTGAGCAGAGGTTGGAAGAGAACCCTTTGTGTGAAGGAAAGGGCTCGGGCAGCACACAGGGGAGGGGTCGAGGCCCAGGGCCAGGGGATGTGGCCTTGCCGGGCAGCTGGGGGTCACATACCTTTCCTTGCTGACATCTTTTATGTTTCTGAACAGTGGGCCTGTTTTCTTGTCTAGGAGATGACTCAGGTCTAGTTCACACAAGCCTTGAGGGGGCTGTGACATCCCAGAGTCAACCACACTAGCCGATCCCAGGCTAAGAGGGCCAAGTCATCGTGGGATGGATTCCGGGGAAATTCATCACTTCCCGAGCCCAGGGTCCCCACGGGGGGGGCGGGCATGGTTACATTCAGGACCATGAGACTCATCATGAGACAAATAAAATAAAATGAAGTGGACAAGAAGTAGAAGGATGAAGAGGCAGGAAAATGAGGAGACCTGTCTCTTCAGCAGAGAGATGTCAACTCTTCAGGACAGATTCTGGGACTTGCTGTGTGGTCTCAGGGAGGTCAAGGACCATCTCTGGGTTTCAGTTTCCCTCTTTGTAAAGGGAGAGCCTGGAGAGGTGAGCTTCACGGACTTTTTGAGGCAAGGCAGAGAGGGAAATCCAGGGTGGTACGGAGGTGCCAGCTGGCAGGGCCTCCGGGCTGTGTGAGCTGCTGGCTGCCGACCTGCCCTGAATCAGTGTCATGAGGTAAATGCGTTCAATGCGCTGGGTGGAGGCTCAGGTTCCTGGAAAGAACTGGAGGGGGTGGGGGAAAGGGACATTCATCCACCCATTCTCATTGCCCGGCTTTGGGTCAAGTACTTTCCACACCTCATCATGAGGCCTCACAACAAGAGTGTTCTTAATATCATTTTATAGTGGAAGGGGCTGAGGATCAGAGAGGGTAAGAAGCTTGCCCAGGTCACACAGCCTGTGAGTTGACTGCTGAGATGCCGTGTCCAGACCTGCCTGAACCTGTCACTATTATTATAGTTGCTATTATTACCATCTATTGAGAATCTAGGGATTGTATTAGCATTATTAATTTCAGAGTTGAAATTAATAATTTCTGTTTGGGAAATAGAATAGATATATGGATGGCTAGGGCTTCCTAGCCCCAGGTGGCTCAATGGTAAAGAATCTGCAAGGAGGCCCAAGAGATGCATGTTCCATCCTTGGGTTTGGAAGGTCCCCTGGATGAGGAAATGGCAACCCATGCCAGTATTCTTGCCTGGAAAATTCCATAGACAGAGGCACCCGGAGGGCTATGGTCTATAAGGTTGCAAAGAGTCAGACATGACTGAGCGGCTGAGTGTACATACACACATGTGTATGGCTGAGGCCCTTCACTGTTCACCTGAAACTGTCACAGCATTGTTTGTTAATTGGCTATGGGCATGCTCAGTCGTGTCTGACTCTTTGTGACCCTATGGACTGTAGCCAGCCAGGTACTTCAATCCATGGGATTCTCCAGGGAAGAGTACTGGAGTGCGTTGCCATGCCCTCTTCCAGGAGATCTTCCCTACCCAGGGATCAAACCCGGGTCTCCTGCATTACAGGCGGATTCTTCACCAACTGAGCCACTGGGGAAGCCCCATCAATTGGCTATACCCCAATACAAAATCTGTGGAAAATTCTGAAAGAGATGGGACTATCAGACAACCTGACCTGCCTCTTGAGAAATCTGTATGCAGGTCAGGAAGCAACAGTTAGAAGTGGACATGGAACAACAGACTGGTTCCAAATAGGAAAAGGAGTACGTCAAGACTGTGTATTGTCACCCTGCTTATTTAACTTATATGCAGAGTACATCATGAGAAACGCTGGGCTGGATGAACCACGAGCTGGAATCAAGATTGCTGGGAGAAATATCAATAACCTCAGATATGTAGATGACACCACCCTTATGATAGAAAGTGAAGAACTAAAAAGCCTCTTGATGAAAGTGAAAGAAGAGAGTGAAAAAGTTGGCTTAAAGCTCAACATTCAGTAAAGTAAGATCATGGCATCCGGTCCCATCACTTCATGGGAAATAGATGGGGAAACAGTGTCAGACTTTATTTGGGGGGGCTCCAAAATCACTGCAGATGGTGACTGCAGCCATGAAATTAAAAGATGCTTACTCCTTGGAAGGAAAGTTATGACCAACCTAGAGAGCATATTCAAAAGCAGAGACATTACTTTGTCAACAAAGGTCTGTCTAGTCAAGGCTATGGTTTTTCCAGTAGTCATGTATGGATGTGAGAGCTGGACTATAAAGAAAGCTGAGTGCCGAAGAATTGATGCTTTTGAACTGTGGTGTTGGAGAAGACTCTTGAGAGTCCCTTGGACTACAAGGAAATCCAACCAGTCCATCCTAAAGGAGATCAATCCTGAGTGTTCATTGGTAGGACTGATGTTGAAGCTGAAACTCCAATACATTGGCCACCTGATGCGAAGAGCTGACTCATTTGAAAAGACTCTGATGCTGGGAAAGACTGAAGGCAGGAGAAGGGGACGACAGAGGATGGGACGGTTGGATGGCATCACTGACTCAATGGACATGAGTTTGCGGAAACTCCAGGAGTTGGTGATAGACAAGGAGGCCTGGAATGAAGTGCTGCATTTCATGGGGTCGCAAAGAGATGGACACAACTGAGTGACTGAACTGAACTGAACAATGCAAAATAAAAACTTAAAAAAAAAAAAAACAGTGATGTAATAACCCTAAATAAAATATCATATAACAGAAAAAATTAATTAATAATTTCCACTGCTGAACCCATGACAGCCCTCAGTAAAGATTTCTGATTCCAGAATATGGGCCCTATAAGGCGGGGATTGTCATAGCATCTTACCCACAGGGACAGGGGGTGCCCAGTGGTGTGTACCATCTCACTCATTAGGGGAATGACAGGCCCAGGTGCAGGAATCTGCCCGCATCCTCTTTCCACTGTGTTTCCCCTCTAGTCCAAGTATTTCCCGGATGGGCCTGATCAAAAAATCACCAGGGGCTCTTGTTAAAAGACCAGAGGGCGGGGCCCTACTCCAGACCAGCTGAAGCATCATCACCAGGAAGGGGCATTAGCAAATGTTCCAGGGTGTTCCTCCCATCTGCCGAGTTTGGAAATGCCGGCTCTGATGTCTGTGCAGCCCCACAGAGCCCGCTGCTCCCATCATGCACCCGTCTTTCCATCTGTCCGAGCATTCATGCCTGGGGCCAGGAGAGGTGATCATAAGGCACTCTGAAGAATGCTGCCCTTGTGGAGGTCCGCTACTCTCATCGTCAGGAGTGGTCCTGGACCCCCTCTTTCCTCCTGTCCCCTGCCAGGCTCTCCGGGTGTCCTGGCCCCTAGCTTGTGTCTGCTTCCCCCAAGGCTGCTTAACCCGTGGAAAACCTGGATGACAAAGTTGTCCACCTTCACCTGGCTGAGTCCCAGAAAGACATGCCAGGTGTCGGGACCCCCAACAGGGTCTTGACCCAGGCAAGGGCTATGTCACTGGCACAACTGAAACCACTCCCTGCTCGCAAGCCACCGTGGCTTCCTCTCTGTTTCCCACCTAAACTACGATGACTCACAAGGTTCAGTTTCTCTACGTGCGAACTCACAGCATCATTCTCATTCTCCAATCCCAGTCATGGGGTGGATGCTACTCACTATACCAGGTTAACATTAGAAGAGCATTTACTTACAAAAGTATGTTACAGACTTTCCCTGGTGGTGCAGTAGATAAGAATCTGCCTGCCAGTGCAGGGGATGCAGGTTCAAGCCTTGCTGCAGGAAGATCCTACATGCCGTGGAGCATCTAAGCCCACACGCCTAGAGCCTGCGCTCCACAACAAGAGAAGCCACTGCAGCGAGACGCCCACACATAGCGACGACGCAGCGCAACCAGAAATAAGACAGATAAATAGAAAACTTAGGGTTTTTTTTAAAGTGAGTTACAAGTTATTGACCATCATCATTAGATTAAAACAGGACTTAAAAGAGTGTTGAGGGGCTTCCCTGTTGGTCCAGTGGTTAAGAATCTGCCTTCTAGTGCAGGGAACGTGGGTTCCGTCCCTGGTTGGGCAGCTAAGATCCCGCAGGCTGAGGGGTAACCAAGCCTGCGAGCCAGAACCAGAGAGATGTCCATGCACCACGATGAAGGGTCCGTGTGTCTCGACTCAGAGCCGAGGCAGCCAAATAAATAAATATTTTTTTTAAAAAGAGCATTGACCTGTCAGGTGAGAGCTCTGAATCTGGGCACTGAGTTGTAGCCCAGCCTGCTGTGTGTCCTTAGCAAGTCATTGCCCCTCTCTGGACCTCAGTCTCCTCACAGGTTCCCTCCTGTGCTGACAGCCTGGCTTATGGGGCTCTCTGTAGGCCAGGGTTCTCAAGCTTGGAACTACTAACATCTGGGGCCCGACACTTCCTTGGTGTGAGTGTGTGTCCTGTGCATTGTACGATGTCTAGCACCATCTCTAGCCTCGAGCCATTGGATATCAGTGACAGCCTTCCCCACCTCACTTACGACAATCAGAAATGCCTCCAGATGTTGTTAAAAATGTCCCCTTGGGGGCAGAATCACGGTGCACTGAGAACCACTGTGCTAGATGACAGTCAGACCTACAGGTGTCAGAAGATAACAAGGCAATTACCTTGCATTATAAAAGCAGTGTCGGAACTTCCCTGGTGGCTCAGTGGTTAAGAGTCTGCCTTCCAGTGCAAGGGACATGGGTTCGATCCCTGGTCAGGGAACTAAGCTCCCAAATTCTGCGAGGCTACCAAGCCCATGTGCCACAACCACTGAGCCCAGACACCTCCACTACAGACCCCGAATGCTCTAGAGCCTGTGTGCCCCTACAAAAAAAAATACCACATGTAACAGCAAAGATCCTGAGTGCAGCAACTATGACCCAACACAGCCAAGTAAATAAATATTTAAGATAAATAAATAAAAGCAATATAACACCATTACAAAAACTAAAAAAGAGCACAGAGTGAGGGAGGTCCCCTCAAAGCTTCAGTGCCTTGCAGCCACATCGCCCCTGGTTGTCCCAGGTGGGCTAGCGGGCTTAGCGGCTCCTCGGAGGCTGCCTGGCTTCCACGACCTGGTTGATGGCTCACTGCTAGCCTGGTCCACTCGCCATTCCCATGGGAGGAAGAGACAGGTTGGTGAGCCACCTTTGGAAAATGCCTGCAAGAAACCTCGACTCACCTGAGAGGTGTCACCTGGCCTTGTGGGTCTGAGAAATGGCTAATAGACTTCTGCCCTTTGGCGAGTCCCCCCGTACATCCTGGGTTCTATGATCCTGGCCTTTGGGATTAAAATACTGAGGATGACGAGTGGGGTCAATGTGTCTCGATGTCTTCGTTCATGAAAACAAATGACAGGGGCTTCTCTGGTGACTCGGTGGCGAAGAATCTGCCTACTAGTGCAGGGGAGACAGGTTCGATCCCTGATCCGGAAAGATTTCACAGGCAGCAGAGCAACTAAGTCCGTACACCACATCTATTGAGACTGTGCTCTGGAGGCCGGGAGCTGCTACTACGGAAGCCGTCTCACCCTAGAGCCCACCCTGTGCACTGCAACTAAAGGGTAACCCCGCTCGCCACAACTGGAGAAAAACCCTTGCAACAGTGAATATCCAGCACAGTCAAAAATAAATAAATAAAAATTTAAATATATATATATATATATATCTTAAAACAAAAAGAAAATGATGGCAGTTGCCTCATCCCTCAGCTTCACTCTCATGCTGCACTGACACTGTGTGTACACCAGGCACAGAGAAGACTCTTGAGAGTCCCCTAGACTTCAAGGAGATCAAACCAGTCAATTCTAAAGGAAATCAACCCTGAATACTCACTGGAAGGACTGATGCTGAAGCTGAAGCTCCAATACTTTGGCCACCTGATGCAAACAGATGACTCATTGGAAAAGACCCTCATGCTGGGAAAGATTGAAGGTAGAAGGAGAAGAGGGCAACAGAGGATGAGATGGTTGGAGGCCAACATCGATTCAGTGGACATGAACTTGGGCAAACTCCTGGAGATAGTGAGGGACAGGGAAGCCTGGTGTCCTGCAGTCCATGGGGTCACAAAGAGTCGAACACAACTTGATGACTGAAAAACACCACCAGGCTCTTAGCATTCACAGTTAAGTGAATTCACAGGATTCACACTGATCACAGGATTGGAACATCGCAGAGGAAGTCCCGGGGACAGAATTTGAGTCTTTGCTACTCCCCTTCCTTGGACAGTCTGCTCAGCCTTGGGTCTTAGTTTGCTCATCTATAAAATGGAGTGATGAGACTACCTTCCAGGCTGTGGTGGGGAGTAAAGGTAGTGGTGTGTTGAAAGCGCTTAGAACAGGGCCTGGACACCTTGCTGGATACACCTGTGCTACTTTGTCACATCACCCCTATGTCACAGAGAGGTTTAGCAACAAGCCGGAGGACATGGGGCAATCAGAAGGCAGAGCTGGGACTGGACCCACATCCAGCCAAGTCTGAAGACAGTGTGCTTGCTCCTTGCCCCCTGCATGTATTACTGCATCTTAACAGCAAAGGCCAACATGAAGGCAGAGGCAGTTCTGGTCCACGCAGCTGCCAGGACTCCTGTGCATGTTCAGTCACCTCAGTCGTGTCCAACTCTTTGTGACCCCATGGACTGCAGCCCACCAGGCAAGAATACTGGAGTGGGGTGCCGTACCCTCCTCTGGGGAATCTTCCTCCCAACCCAGGAACTGAACCTGCGTCTCTTAGGTCTCCTATGTTGGCAAGTGAGTTCTTTACCACTAGTGCCACCTGGTAAGCCCCAGGACTCCTGAAAATCAGTTCAACTCCAGTCCCACAAACTTTCTCAGGGCACCTGTTAGGTTCAAAGCACAGGCTCCAAGCTGGGGTAGATAAGATACCCTGCAGGAGCTGCAGAGCTAGGCAGGCCCATGTGGCGGGCGGGCAGGCTCTAAAGCGTGCCGTCTCTGGGACGTCCCTGGCGGTCCAGGGGCCAGGACTCTGCACTTCTGCTGCAGGGGCACGGGTTTGATCCCTGGTCGGGGAACTGAGATCCTGCATGCCAAGTGTGCGGGCTATAGCAAGGAGGGTGAGACTCCCACGTGGATAGAGTGGGGGGTGGGGAGGGTGAGGAGGGAGGAAGAGCATCACACAGGACTCCCCTGGCCTGAGCCTGCCAGGAGGGCAGTATTTCCAGGGGAAGGAATGGGGAATGGGAGGGGGACGGGATGGGGCTGAAGCACTGGGGGGTGATGGCTGAGCTGAGAGAGATGCCAGAAAAGGTAGGTAGGTGGGGTTTGGGGGACCATGGACGTTGGGTTAGGGGGACTCTAGGCAACGGGCAGCCTTTGCAGGTATTTGAACCAGGGGGTGGGGATGAGAGTGGGGACTGTGATCTGAGCCAGGCCTGGGGAAGTTCCTCTGACAGCTGGGTAGGAGAGATGAGCAGGGAGCTTACCCTGTGCAGAAAACGAGGACCAGAGTCTAAGCCCCCGGTTCTCAGGGGAAGTTGCAGAGGGGACTGGATGTAAAATTTGAGTTCCTGCCCTGCCCTCTCCAGGAGCGGAGCACATGGAGTGACAGTCAACCCTGAACCAGGCACTGTGCTTTGAACTACAGACCACATCGCCACACCCAGCATTCACAAGGCCAGGGAGGACACACTAGCTCCTCCTTCACTGAAGAGACAACAGAGGCTCAGAAAGCCTCAATAATAACTTGCCAAACGTCACACCAACCAGTCAGTGACAGAGCAGGAAATGTGAACCACAAGGTGGTTCCCAAGAGCTGCCCTGCCTTTGGGTCCCCGCCTCCCTCCTGGTACGGCTGTGAGTGTGTGTGTGTGCTCAGTTGTGTCCAACTCGTTGCGACCCCATGGACTATAGTCCCCAGGCTCCTCTGTCCTTGGGATTTTCCAGGCAAGAATACTGGAGAGGGTAGGCATTTCCTTCTCCAGGGGATCTTCCCGACCCAGGGATTGAACCTGTGTCTGTTGCATCTCCCGCATTGGTGGGCGGATTCTTTACCACTCGAGACACCTGGGGAGCCCTCTTGAATGGCTATTAAGTGCCTACTCTGGGCAGCACTCTGTGTTACACACCGGAAGGGCCTGGCATCATCTCCAGCTGAAAAACAAACGCATTTCAGCACCAAGTGTGGATGAGGACCGAGCTGTCCTGACTCCCAGGCCGGTGCCTGAGGGCGTCCAGGGAACTGCATTTCTCTGCCACCTCCTCTCCCCTGCTCTGGACTCTTCTGCCCCTTCTTCCACCTTGGGGTGGGGAGGGACGGGGAAGGAGGAGAGATGCCATCCCGCCCACCTGACTGCTCAGTGGGGATCTGAGTATGGGCAGCTCCACACAGGGGCCCTGGGCCTCCCATCGGCGCCAACAGCCCCACCTCTCCTTTGTGTTCCCCTCTCCTTCTTGTTCACGGTCCTAACAGTTCCTTCTTGCCCATCCTCCAGATGCTGCCGATGACTAAGATCCTTGCAACTGCTCCTCAGTCTCTCTGACTCTCCTCTCTACTGTCATCTCCTTCCTCACTCCCATCCAGTCTCCCCAGCACCCCAGTTCAGGTTTTCTTGACAGTGGTTTTGATCCTGCCATGCTCTCGCTCAAGAACCTTCAGTGGCTCCCTATGACACACTGAGTTGCAGGCACTGAATCCTCCCACCCCTTTGGCAAACAGTACCAGCCTCGTGCAGCCTTTCTAGAACCACCCTGATGTATTGTGGGTTCCTCTGGGCTCTGTAGTATCCTGTTAGCAACTCTGGAACAGTGCTGTCCAATAGAAAGAAACATAATGTGAGCCACGTGTGTAATTTTAAATCATCAGCAGCCATATTTTAAAAGTTAAAAGAAATAGGTTAAATGACTTTCAACGTGTTTTATTTAACCTAACATACCAAAATATCATTTTAACATATATTCCATGTCTAACATTATTGAGGCATTTTATGGTTCTTTTTTTAATTCAGGTCTTTATAATCCAGTGCATATTTTATATTTACATTTACAGATCAGCCACTTTTCAGCGTGCTCACTAATCACAGATGATGCTCTGTTGGACACACAGGTCTAGAGGTTTTGAGCCTTTTACATTCTATTTATCTGAACTTGTAAGAGATACTCAGTGATATGGGTTGAATATGTTCCCCCTCAAATCCACTTGATGAAAGCCCCAACCATCTCAAAATGTGACCTTTTTGGAAATGGGGTCATGGAAGATGTTATTGTTATGATGTCATAATGAAGTATGTTGGTTCTGTAACACAGGGGTGCCCAACTACCAGTGCATTGCCTGTTAGGAACCAGGCCACACAGCAGGAGGTGAAAGGAGGCTCAAGCGAAGCCTCCTCTGTATTTACAGCCGCTCTCCATCACTCACATTACCACCTGAGCTCTGCCTCCTCTCAGATCAGCGGTAGCATTAGATTCTCAGAGGAGCATAAACCCTACTGAGCTTGAATCATCCTGAAACCATCCCCCCAGCCCCATGGAAATATTGTCTTCCATGAAACTAGTCCCTGATACCAAAAAGATTGGGGACCACTGCCCTAACAAATATGACCGGTGTCCTTATAAAAGGGAAATCTGGTACAGGGGCATACACAGAGGAAGAATGCCGTGTGAACATGAAGGCAGAGATTGGGGTAACATTTCTCCAGACCAAGGACCATCAAAGATGGCCAGCAGGATAAGAATCTGCCTGCCAATGCAGGGGTTGTGGGTTCAATCCCTGGTCGAGGAAGATTCCACATGCCACAGAGCAACTAAGCCACAACTATTGAGCCTGCACCTACCAAGCCAGCACGCTGCAACTGCTGAAGCTTGCGCGCCTAGAGCCTGTGCTCCAAGCCAGGGAGGAAGAAGCCTGCGCACCGCAATGATGACCCAGTGCAGCCCCAAATAAAGGAACAAACGCATAAACAGATGGCCAGCAAACCAACAGAGGCTAAGAGAGACGCAGGTCAGGTTTTCCCTCCTCAGAAGGAGCCTTCTGACACCTTGGCCGGGAACTTCTAGCATCTAGAACTGTGAGAACAGACATTTCTCTTGTCTAAACCACTTTGTGGTACTTTGTTTCCGCAGCCCTAGCAAACCAACATCTAGTTCAAGACACTCTGTTTCCTCATCTGTAATATGGGAACAAGGGAAGAATCCTAACAAGTAACAGGTTTATTCTGTTGTGTGTGTGTGTGTGTGTGTTTTGGGCATGCCACGCAGCATGTGGGATCTTTGTTCCTCGACCAGGGGATTGAACCTGCACCCCCTACACCAGAAGTGCAGGGTCTTAACCACCGGACCACCGGGGAAGTCCCTAGTTAATGGGTTTTTAATACTTCTATAGGCACTCTTTCCAAACCCTTTCTCAATCCTCACAATAATCCTGTGAGATTGCTACTGTTATCACTCCCATCGGGGAAATGGGATACAGAGAGTTCAAAGAACCTGCACAAGGTCACTTAGCAGGTAAGGGGCAAAGCCAGGATTCAAACCTGGCCCTCTTAGCCCTGACCTAACAGCTCCAGAGGACGCTCCTGGCAGGCTGCTTTGTGAGGCATGAATGAGCTCCCGGATGGAACTCGGGGAGCATCCAGTGAGTAGCCAGCGCTCAGAAAACAATGGCTATTGTTGTGGCCTCATCTCTGGCACAGGGAGCCGCACACATGCACAGTACATGGGACTAAAGTGAACCCTGGGCCTTTGTGTTCTTTGTGAACTTCCCCAAATTGAGCTCACCTTCCCAGAAATGACTAAACCCTGGTGCCACTTCTAGAGAGGTTGAGTTTCCTTTTCACTGAATGATTCAGAGAAACAGAAAGTAAACTGGAGGTGTCGCAAGTTGGAGGGCCAGAGGACTGGGAGACTTTGGCACGTCCCACCCACCTGGAAGGACGGATGGCCTGTGGGGGTCTGGGAGCCAGCTCTCCCGGGGGCTCAGGGAGGGGCCCCCTGCCAGTGAGGGCCTCCAAAACCCATCCATCCTCATTTCCCCTGCCGGGCTCCCCGGAGGCAGCTGGTGTAGGGGAGAGAATGGGGAATCTAGCCCCCAAATCAGTGTGCAGGGAGCATCAGGCAGGACTGTGTCCCCATCATGAGACCAGCAAGGTGGACCAGATGCTGTGAAGGCTGCTCCTAGAGGCGAGCCTAAGGTTGTCTGATGTCTGATCCTTGGGGATGCGATGGCCACACCAATGGGTTTCTCACACCCTGGTTGGTGCAGGGGTGGTGGGGAGTCGGACATGGCAGGAATTACAGGTCACAGGTCAGCACCCAGGGGAAGCACCAGAGGAGCCTGTGTATGTGGGGGCGTGTGAGTGTTGGCCCGGCTGGCATCCAGCCCTTCGCTTACCTCCAGCCTGGCCACGGCAAACGGGGTGGCCCCCTCCATGTTCCGAGCTGTGATTCCACTGACCGGGGTCCTGTAGTCAGTGATGTCGCCCTCGGGCCGGATGAACTTGTCGTACAGCACGGAGCCGTGGTAGTCCACAAGGCTGCAGCGAGCCAGGCCGCTCTCCCGGAAGGGCCCCAGCCCCACCATCTCACAGTCCATGGCTACCACATCCGCGCTCCTTGCCATGTTCCGCCAGGACCCTCAGATGTGCTGGACGGGGCGGCAGGAGAGCCACATTCGAAAGGCCGGCCGAGGTCCCAGGCATCCTCAGCCACCTCCCAGGCAGCCTCACCCTCTGCCCTGCCCTTCGTCACAACCACCTGGCGCAGAGAAGCTGGCTGCTTGCCACCCCAACCGGCCTCTTCACGCGGTGATCCCATGGCCTCTCCCGGGTCCTGCCAGGCAGCCTCGAGATCAAGATGCCCCCCTCCCACCACCACCCCTGGCCACCACCCCGGAGAAACGTCTGGAAGCGCCCATCCTGTCCCCCACTCTCACCTGCCTGCCTCTCTGATGTCCCTTTCTCAGCTACTGCTGTTGCTCTTAGCAGTGACTCATCTCTGACTTCAAGCCGGGAATCCTGACCCTGTTTCAGTTTCTGGTTTGCTATCAAGTGAAGTCAGGGGCGGAGGCCGGGCATGTGGGTTGGGCTGCCTCATCTCCTAGGGCTGCTGGCCTGTCTGGAGCTCAGTAGCCTGAGTCAGGACTGACGAAGCTGGCTGCTGGCTCCGTGTCTGGATGTCCCATCTTTCTTTGCCCCTGCCCCTCCACCTAATCCCTCAAACCCGCCCCTCCTCAGGTGACACGGCTGATGTGAATGTTGTAGATTGCAACATCTGTCTCTTGTTTCTCACCCTCTGCTCGGAAAATAAACATCCCCGGGACTGGAGCCTGTTGGTCCCACAACTTCTGGAGCCGTCACCAAATCTGATGCTGTGAGGTCTTTCACGGGGGCAGGGAGAACTGGCTCTTGGGACACTGAGGTTACTCACTGGGAAGGGCAGGAGAAGGTTGGGACACAAGGAGGCTAGCCCCCACCGCCAACCCAGCAGAGGCAAGGAGGCAGTGAGGGAGCCCTAGGGCCTCCATCGGTTCAGGGGTGTCTCAGAAATGGTCATGTCTGCCTTTGAAGGGCTCTGCCTCCAGCTATGCTGACACTGTTTGAGGACAAGGAGAAGCAGGCCTGGGGGGAGTCCCCACCAGCCTGGCTATATTACCTAGGGATTATAAGCCTGGTGTGCTGCGGTCTATGGGGTTGCAAAGATTCGGACACGACTGAGCAACTGAACTGAACTGAACTGATGCTCTGAGAAATGGAGTATCTCCTGCCATATCCGTAGACAAGGATGTCACCATCAGCAGCAGGGTAGCCCTCCAGTGTGAACTGGCGAACCTTAAGGGCACTCAGCAAGGTAAGGGTACCTGCAGTCTAACAGTCATCAGAGTGTAGCCGCTCTCAGTATGGTGAGCCCAAGGGCGCTCAGGATGTGAAAAGAACGCAGGATACTGGCCCGGGATAGCGGAGATGCATATGAAAGGAATGACTCCAGTGAGCCCAGATTCTTGCATCTTCCCATGCATAGAAAAACACTAAATTCCTTAAGTTGGGATATCTGTGCATGCATGCAAGCTATGTCAGACTGTTTGCATCCCTATGGACCACAGCCGGCCAGGCTTCTCTGTCCATGGGTTTCTCTAGGCAAGAATACTGGACTGGGTTGCTGTGCCCTTCTCCAGGGGATCTTCCCAACCCAGGGATCGAACTCACGTCTCTTACGTCTACCTGCCTTAGCAGGCGGGTTCTTTACCACTAGCACCACCTGGGAAGCCCTTGGTATATCTGGTTTTCTTTAATTAACAATAATCTTTTCAAGTTCAGACTACCCACAACTTTTGCAAAACTTCTGTTACAAAAGTTAAAAACTTTCCTTTTGTTTTTTTTTTCTTTTTTGCAAAACTTTGTTTCAAAACCTCTGTATAACCTGACTCCTCCCCTCACCTCCTTGGAGCAGTTAACTCTTTCAGGGTCACTTCAGATGCCGTCTCCCTGGCCTGAAATGAAAGTCACTCAGTTGTGTCCAACTCTTTGCAATCCCATGGACTATACAGTCTATGGAATTCTCTAGACCAGAATACTGGAGTGGGTAGCCTTTCCCTTCTAAAGGGGATCTTCCCAAGCCAGGGATCGAACCCAGGTCACCCGCATTGCTGACAGATTATCAGCTGAGCCACAAAGGAAGCCCAAGAGCACTGGAGTGGGTAGAAGTCCTAAAAATCCCACTGAATAAAACATAACTCTCAACTTTTAGGTTGTATTTTTTTAAGTCGACAGCTCTGCCAGGCTAGAACTCTGACCCTTTAGAACAAAGTCTAGTACATAAGGAGCACTCAGTATCGATTGAATAAAAGAGTTACAACTGGGGCAAAAATCAGCTTTAATGAGGAAGTTGTCTGTAGGTACTGGGGTGAGTTTATCACCCCCCTCTTACTTCCTACCCCAGATCCACATGGAACAAGATTTGCTTTCAAATTGTCACAAAGATTTGTGGCTTGGAAAGGAATTTCCCCAGCTTCTTAATGTATTCACCAAGAGACATCCAGCTTCATTTAACAGACCTCAAAAAGAAAACCAGATACTGAAATATGTTTGAAGAGTACGGCATTGTTCCTGTGTGTTGTTCTTGGTTCAAATTTGAGTTAGAGGTTTTGGTTCCCATTCTGAATGAGCAACTTTTCCTTGAATTCATTCAGACTCTCTGGGGATTTCTTGTTCCTCAAATGCATAAAGGATTGTTACCCTGATTTACAAGAAGGTGCAAAATTCTTGCTACTTGAACATACATTGAAAAAGTAACTCCCTAAAGAAGGCTGAGCCCTGAAGAGTAGATACTTTCGAATTGTGGTGCTGGAGAAGACTCCTGCAAGTCCCTTGGATAGCATGGAGAAGACTTCTGAAAGTCCCTTGGATAGCGAGGAGATCAAACCAGTCAATCCTAAAAGAAATCAACCTTGAATATTCATTGGAAGGACTGATGCTGAAGCCCCAATACTTTGACCACCTGAGGCAAAGAGACAACTCATTGGAAAAGATCCTGATAATGGGAAAGACTCAAGGCAAAAGGAGAAGAGAGTGGCAGAGGATGGGTTGGTTGGATAGCATCACCAACTCAGTGGACATGAATCTGAGCAACCTCTGAGTGCTGATGGACAGGGAAGCCTGGCGTGCTGCAGTCCATGGGGTCGCAAAGAGTCAGACACGACTGAGCGACTGAATGACAACTGTGTGCTAAGGTTGGACACAGGAACTGCTAACAGCCTATGGGGGAAATGCCTGACTCCAGCCAGGCCATGGGCTGCAGGGTTCCTAGTGGTGATGCTTCCCAGGTTTAACTAGTGTCACTCATCAACCAGACCAAGTCCCCAGATCTCTTCGGGTCAGGCGACAGCAGGAAAGTGAGTCACTCCTGGCAAACCTCTGAACCTTAGCTGACACATACCCTGCCACAGTTGGCCCATTGGTAGGTCACATCCCTCTCCCTACAGGCAACCTGCCCTTTGAAATCCAGCTCTCACAAACCCCTAAAATATGTATGTGAATTCCAAAATTATGTACCATAGATGGAACCACCTCAAACAGTCAGATATAGCAATTCCAATGTGGTCCAACTTAAAACACATCAAACTGTACTAGTGGAATGAATACATTTTTAAATACACGGACACAAAAAGAATGGATTAAAAATAAACTATATACCAATAAACATGTGAAAAATTAAACATTAAATCATGGAGAAGGAAATGGCAACCCACTCCAGTATTCTTGCCTGGAGAATCCCATGGACGGAGGAGCCTGGTAGGCTACTGTCCACGGGGTCAGTCGGACACGACTGAGTGAAACATTAAATCAGGGGTGTGCAAATCAAAACCACGAGTAACCATCTCACACCTGTCAAAATGGTTATTACCAAAAAGATCACAATAACATTGCTGAGGATGTGGAGAAATTGGGACATTCACGTAGCCATTGGGAATGTAAAATGGTGCAGTCACCATTTTACATGTGTAAAACAATGTAAGATCCCTTAAAAAATTAAACGCAGAACTACCATGAGCCAGCAATCCCATTTTTTCTGGGTGTATATCCAGAAGAATCGAAAGCAGAGTCCTGGAGAGATACAGTAGCATTATTAGCAATAAAAATGCTCGTCTATGGATGGATGGCTAAACAAATGATGGCATGTACATCCAAATGAATGTTACTCAGCCTTAAAATGGAAGGAAATTCTGACACATCCTACCTCAGAGATGAACTCTGGGGACATTTTGTTAAGTGAAGTAAGCCAGACACAAAAAGGCTAATACTATAGGATTCCACTTATAATTGCTCAGTCATGTTTGACTCTTTGCAACCCCACGGACTGCAGCACACCAAATTTCCCTGTGCATCACTATCTCCTGGAGTTTGTTCAAACTCATGTCCATTGAGTCAGATTTCACTTATATGAGGTATCTAATCAAACACACGAAAACAAAGTGGAATGGTAGTTGCCAGGAGCTAAGGGGTTATTGTTAATGAGCATAGCGGCTCAGTTTTGTAAGATATTAACAGTTCTGGAGACGAGTTGCATAACAATGTGGGTATTAACACTATTAACTCTACACTTAAAAATGGTTAAGATGGTAAATTTTAAGCTGTGTATTTTATATTTAAAACTAAAAAAAAAGAATTTAAGATAAAAAGTGAGTACATAGCTTCAAAGAGAAACAAGTTTAATAAACTTATGCTCTATAAATGATAGGGCAGTTACATAAAAAAATAACTACATAAATTCTGTAGCTCTAATATTTTCTTGCCACATTCCAAAGCACCATCTTGAAAGCCACCCACCTCAAAGGCCAAAGCACCCAGCAAGACTCGGTGCCCTGGGGTTCCCCTCCATGAAGCCCCCTCCCACCTGGGCTGAAGGATTCAAAGAAAAGGCCATTTCACCCACTTTTCCAGTTGAGTTTTATTCCAGAACGGTTTTACAAAGCTGATTTTAAACCCAGTACATCTCCACATGCGAACAGCTCCATCCCTTAGCCCAAAGCCCAAAGCCCTTAAGCAACTGCTCAGCTGTGAGTGTGGCGTCAGCTAGGCTTTTCAGGAGCCTAGAACAAAGTCCTGGAAGCCGATCAGCAGCTGGTCAGTGACTCAGCCAGCTCCCAGAACAGTCTGCGGCCCTGCATTTGCTGTTATGTTTTCAGGAGTGTCTCTCACTCCGTGGCCCTGCTGCTTTGCTCAGATTGATGCAAAATCCAGCAGCACAGGGAAGAGTGAGCTGTGCTCAGTGGCCCATGCCCCACCTACTGGAATAGCCACAAGAACAAGTCCTGTCTGGGCAAAAAATGCACAATGTGAGAGATGTGAGCTAAGTTTTATTTGGGTGCAAAACGAGGACTGCAGCCCAGGAGACAGCATTTCAGAGCTCTGATCTGAGCAGGTGAGGAGTGGAGTCAGGTTATATAGGAGTTCTGAAACAAAAGGCAAGTGGTCCAGACATCAAAATATGATGCTAGTTAAAACCAGAAATCTCCGGTTTAGGAGTTTAGTGCTTTTCTATGCATGGGAAGATGCAAGAGTCTGGGCTCAAGCTGAAATCATTCCTTTGATTTGCGCCTCAGCTCTCTGGGGCCGGTATCCTGCGTTTCACATCCTGAGTGTTCTCAGAGCTCTCTGGTAAGGAGTGGCTAGTCTGATGACTGCTAGATGACAGGTATTCTTTTCAGCTGAGTTTCCTCAGGGTTCACCAGTTCACTGTTAAAGGGCTGCAATCTGCAATTGCTGGTGACTGTGACTTCCTTTGTTTACTGATAAGGCTGGAAATATTTCACTTCTCAGGGCCAAAGCCCTCAAATGGCCCCAGGGTGTGTTCAGGTGTTATTTGGAAGAACCTAACACTAATCCTTAAAGAAAACACAGCTCACAGAGCCTAACAACCTTGTGAGGTAGGTGGTACCCTTATTCCCATTTTACAGATGAGGGATCAGACTTAAGTGAAGTCACACTTGGCTAGGTCTCAAAGCTATTAAGTGGTGAGCTAAGATGGGGCTCAGAGTTTCTGTGTGACTTGAGCTCTCAGGTACCCCAATACCACAAAACTGGTCCTCAGGGAAAAAGGACAGAGGGGTGGGGGATGAATCCTGACAGAGAACGTTTTTAGTAATTTAGAGAAAACCCACCCACTCACCCAAGCACAAGTGGCTGGGGGCACCCCCCCCCCAAGTGCAGGCACAACTACACAGCTGTCAATGCCCAGTCTAACCCTGGCAGACCTGCCCTCTGCACCCCTAGAGACCTGTGGTCTTGCTCTCAATAAAGAAAGATCCCAGTGGGCAATTCTGCTGAGGGGTCCCAGAATTTAAACCGCTCTACTGTTTCTCAGACTTCTGCTTGAGGGTCTAGTGCTGGGTGGGCAGGAGGAATGCCTGCCTTGGGTCAAGATACACATGCCAGCCTCCACCCAGAGTTTATCTGCCTTCCCTCCTCCCAGAAGAGCACCTGGTGACTCCTGCCCACAAGCAGGTGAGGACCCAGCTCCCCGTGATCTGAGGTCTCTGTTCTTCCATTGCTGCCAGAGTTCCAGTTCAGAAAGGGACAAAATGGCCTAGAAAGTGAAGTCACTCAGTCGTGTCCAACTCTGTGACCCCATGGACGGTAGCCTACCAGGCTCCGCCGTCCATGGGATTTTCCAGGCAAGAATACTGGAGTGGGGTGCCATTTCTTTCTCCAGGGGATCTTCCCAAACCAGGGATCAAACCCAGGTCTCCTGCATTGCAGACATTGCTTTACCATCCTTAACTGTATAGCCTCAGGGCATATTTATTCTCTAGAAAGTGACTCTGGAGGAAGAGGTAGCTGGTGACAACAGGAAGAACACTTTGCCCCAGGTCACTGGGTGGAGATAAGGGAACTCTGGAATATTGACACCCCCACCCACCGCACCCAAGGAGGGAGACCTGATCCCTTTAGAGAGCAGAGCATGAGGGTGGGGGCAGCCTGATGTCATCTGTCGGCGCATTCCGTACTTCTGCTGGGTTCTAGCCCACCTGCCATTTTCACGGCGTCCATAAAGTGCCATTAGCAAAACCACACGAGTTGGGGAGGAAGGGCTGACAGCCCTGGAGAGGAGGGGTCTGTGCTGTGGGTAGGTGGTCCCGACTCTTCAAACCCCGGGGGCAGCCAAGCATCCTGCCCCAGGCGCTCTCCCGGTCCCCGCTCCCCAGGGGAGCTTCTCCTCCCTCACTCCCTCCAGCCCGGCGCCTCCCCTGTGTCTCCGCTGGCACCCTGGGCCAGGTCCTCCGGCCAGTACTGGTCCTCCATGTACTGCTCCATGTCCGTGCTGCTGTCGGGCTCTCTGTCCTCAGGGGGCGCCCGGAGGCTGCTGGCCACCTGCTGCTCCCACTGCACCTCCACCAGCCGGTAGAGCTCCATGGCTGTCAAGGCGTCTTCTACGGATGAGTGCCCGTGCTGGCCCACCTGCGGACAAGAGCCCACGTGTCACTGCCCGCGGTCCTGGGGGGACGTCAGGTGCCCCGGGCTCTGGGTCCAGACCCAGGGACGTGTACTCCCAGAACACGGGTGCACAGCCTGGTTCAGTGAGAAGGACATGGGTCCCAGTCACACAGAAGGGCGCTGGAATGCCAGCGGTATCACAAGCCATCTGTTTCGCCTATTTCCTTAAATAAAAAACTGGTTTAAAAACCCCTGATTCTGGGCTTCCTGGGTGGCTCAGTGGTAAAGAATCTGCCTGCCAATGCAGGAGACGTGGGTTCATTCCCTAGTCCAGGAAGATCCCACAGGCCACGGGCTTTTCCCACGCCCTGCAACAAGAGAAATCACTGCGTTGAGAAGCCCGAGCACTGCAACCAGAGAGCAGCCTCCACTCGTCACAACTGGAGAAGGTCCACAGGCAGCAGCGAAGACCTACTCAACGCAGTCATAGGGAAAAAATAAATACATGACACCCGATTCAAAGGCTTGCGGAGCAGGTGGAATAATGAACGTGAAACACAGGAGGACCAAGAGTGACCAGGTGCCCCTGACCACTCCTGGGTGTAAGAGATGGAATTCTACACGTGAACGAGAGGACAGAAGCAGGACTGGGTGGGAGATGGATCTAAAGAGAGCAGCTGGCTGCCGGTCACAACCTACTGGAGAGGAGGAAGGTGGAGAGAAAACACCCAGGGTTATGTGTACACCCGAGGTCCCTCGACCAGGCTGGGGTAGTGGCAGGCCCCGCACTGCCTGCCCATGGCCCCTGGCTCCCCCCTCCCACTCCCCTCCAGCCCCACGCACCTGGATCTTCTTGTGCAGCAGCTGCAGGGCCAGGTCCTTAAGAGAGACACGATTCCGGACGTGGAGTCCTGGCTGGCTGAGGAGGCTGGGGACGGAAGTGGTATCCCGGGTCTGGCCCCGAGGGTGGATGTACTTGAGGGCCTGAAAATCGTTGTGCAGGGCGTGGCCCACCACCACCTTGCCCTTCAGGAGCTTGAGGATCTGTGAACAGAGGAGGAGTCAGGAAGGGCCACATTCTGACACCCTGAGCAGTGGTCCAGGGATCCCTGTTGGGGGAGGCAGCGTAGACAGGGGTGACCATGGGCCCCACAGTTAATCAGGCTGCTCAAAGTTTGAATGCAGACCCTTGACTCACTACTCACTATCACCAGGGGCCTGTCTAAGCTTCCCCCACACCTGCAAAATGGGAAAGCTGGCAACCACATTGGTGGGGTGGCTGTGAACACTAAGGAGCTCTTAGATGGGTAGGTTACCCCAGACAAACATATTTCCTCTTGGCCCAGCCTCTTCTCACCTGGAAGACTTAGCCACCCCCCACCCCCTCCCACCCACTTCCACCCCCAACTTCCACCAGCTCCTCTCACGGCAGGTCTCAGCTTTAAACATCGGGAGGCCACCCCGGCTGCCACCAGGACCCCTGCTGTTCTCTCCTTTGGGGGATTAACCATGTTGTCTAAGAACAAGTTCAGCTCCGCATGGCCTGTTCAGCTGCCCCTCAATGTAAGCTCACTGTAAAATGCAGGGACGTGTGTGCCTACACTAGCGGTGCCCAGTGACAGCTCAGCTCACCGGAGGGGTCCGGGGAGACGTGCCAGGTGAAGTCACAGAACTGTGCCAGGCACTGGAGACAGGCGACCAAGGACAGCTCTTTCAGCACCAACGCAGCAGTCCTTGTCTTCTGGATTCTGTCCCTTTGCCCCTCTGCTGTCCAGGACTCCTGCCTCTCACCCTCGGAATCTGCTCTCTGGCCCAGCTCAGACCATCTGCACAGGGTGAGCCTCTCTTTCCTGCCTTCCAAGGGAAGACACATCCAGGGCCACAGGCCTGCAAACCCCTTGAGCCCTCTTCCCTGGGCTCACATCTCCTTATCACCTGCTGCCAGCCTCCCACAGCCACCTCTGCTGGCGACGCATGGTTTACCACTAAACTCAGCTTTCATAGCATATGGATAAGGCACATTTAGACTTCAGTGGTAGGGATGAGCCACCACCCCACACACATACACACAAGCCACATGGTGGGAAGGGACCCAGCAGACCCCATTCATATTGGGTCAGAGTATGGGCCGATCCAGCACAGGCCTGCTCTTGGCAGGCCAAGAGACATCCCTAGGAGCTGGGGGTCACCACCCGTCTGCCTTCCTGCTGCCTCTATTCCTAATCAGCTCACTTGAAACATCCTTTTAAAAGAAATGCTTACACTGTATCTGCTGTGAAAAAGGAAGACACAAGATGACTTTTATCAATATTCCCTAAATGTACCTCATCCCAAGAATAAACCAGAAATGTTAAGTATAGCTTTGCTATAATGCTTGGTTTAAAAATGCAGAATGGTCCAACCTGGTTGATGTGACTTGAGAATAATACAGATGTTGCCCTTGATAAACATTGAGTGAATGCAGAAACCATACCCAGTTTAGCAAAGCCACGGGGGAATCTCAGAAGTCTACCAGCCAGCTTAGCTCACCTGCATGCTTCCCACGCCTGGCTTCCCACTTCCTAACTTCAGGTAACACCCTTAACCGCTCCACCACAGCACAAGCCACCATCCTCTCGACAGCTACTTCCCTGAGTGCTCCAGGTCTTATCAAGGCAAGTTCAGTTCAGTTGCTAAGTTGCGTCTGGGTCTTTTCAAGGCAAGTTCAGTTCAGTTCAGTCGCCAAGTCAGGTCCGACTCTTGGCAACCCCAGGGACTGCAGCACATTAGGATCCCCTGTCCTTCACTATCTTCCGGAGTTTGCTCACAAAGCACTGTATCAGTAAATTTATACTTTCCCTAACCACTGAACCTGTGCAAAACTGTGCTTCCACTGTTGTTAGGTTTCTATCTTTTTATCTGGGGGGTCACTGATAAAGTTTAAGTGTTGTGTCTTTAACCCCATTTTCCCCATCAGCTCTAGGGTATTTATCATGCAGGTTTGTACAGCACGATGGTTTTTAGAAACACACATCAGTTCCCTTCCAAGACCTAGAGACTTGCAGGATCAGAATCTCTACGGAGAGGATCTGGGACAAGAATCCAAGATTGTTAATAAGGATTTAGGTACACTTCCTATGCTCAACGATGTTTGGGAGTTCCTGGCATGTTAGTGTAGTCCCAACCACAAATTAATTTTCCTCAAAGCAATGAGTCCCTTGGACAGCAAGGAGATCAAACCAGTCAATCCTAAAGGAAATCAACCCTGAATATTCATTGGAAAGACATGCTGAAGCTGAAGCTCCAATACTTTGACCACCAGCTGACTCATTAGAAAAGATCCTGATGCTGGGAAAGATGGAAGGCAGGAGGAGAAGGGGATGACAGAGGATGAGATGGCTAGATGGTGTCACCGACTCAACGGACATGAGTTTGAGCAAACTCCAGGAGGTGGTGAAGAACAGGGAAGTCTGGCATGCTGCAGTCCATGGGGCCACAAAGAGTGGGAATATGACTTAATGACTGAACAACAACAAAGCAATGAAAAACTAACATAAAAAAATACCAAAATATTAACACCTGGAGGTGACAGCACTATGGGCCTAAACATTTTATGCAGACACGTAGTACTTTTATAACAGAAGAAGAAAATGTGGAGTGTAAGCTGTTTCCCATCTTGTGGGAAAGGCACAGCGTTTCCACACACACCACCATGTGGGACAGCCAGCAACCGCTCCATGAAGGTAAGGCAGGATTTCTACTCACCCTTTCCTATGGAGAGGAAACCCACTGTTTGAAGCAGCTTAGTAAGGTTCCCAAGGTCTCTCTGCTTCCAGTGGCTAGTGTTAGCTCAGCCCCGGGCTCAGCCCCCGCCCTGCCCTCACCTCTTTCTGGGCCACCTGGAAGGGGATGGCTTTGCGCATGTGCTGCCGGGTGATGCCGCTCCAGCGCGTGCGGTAGTCCACGATGGGCATCTCAGGCCGGACGTACTTGTCGTAGAGGACCTCGCCGTGGTAACTCACCACGGAGCAGCGGGCCAGCTCGCTCACCCGCCCTTGGGGTCCCGTGCCCACCATCTCGCAGTCAATGGCCACACACTTGCTGGGCAAGGGGCCGGCAGAGTCCCTGGAGGCTGGCTTTCTGCTGCACCCAGCACCTTCAGATTCAGCCCGCGGACGCTGCCTGGCACTGCTGGGGGCCGCTTCTGTGCCTGGCGGGGCCCCAGGCAGTGTAGGCAGAGGGGAGGGTCCTGGCTCCCGGAGTGGGCTCAGCAGCCCCTGCTCCTGCAGCAAGGCCTTCCGAGCCATGAAGCGCTGGTGCTGTCGGCTCTTCCTCTTGTGCTTCCTCCGAAGCACATCCTTGGCATTCGGGCTGGCCAGGGAAGGGCTCAGGCACTGCACTGACTCAGGAGCTTCTTGGGGTACCATCCCCATCTGTGCACCACTCAGGGCCAGGGAGGCCTGGGACGTGATCTGCCAACAGGGCAGCAGCCTGGGAGAGAAACAGGGCAGAGGGGCGGGGTGAGGAACAGGCCCAGCCAGCCCTGCACCCCCACCCGCTCCCTCCAGCCAGTGCGCAACTGCTGTACAGTGTCTCAAGATCCCAGACAAAGCCAAGGACCTGCTTTAATGATAACTGCACTCATAGGGTCAACATCACCTGCAAAATCACTGTCTTAAGTACTTTACATGGAATCACTCAATCTTTCCCACAACTCAGAAAGGTATTATTATCCACCTATTATAGGTGCAAAAGGTGAGGCATGAAGGCTTAGTAATTCATCCAATTAATAAACAGACAAAGGCTGATGTGAACCCAGAAGCCAAGCTTTCAAATTCCACGCCATAGCCTACCTCCAACACTGTTAGCTTAAACTAAAAATTATGAAAAACTTTTAGAGAGGTGTAAAAGAAAATAAACAAAATGAGAAAATAAAGATTACAGAGATGTTACATATATACGAAATCCCATTTTGGATAAACAAACAAAAGCTTTATGCAGTGTAAAGGTAGAACCTTTTCTACCCAATAGAACCTAGAGAAACTATTTCACAGGAAGCCCACAACAGTTGTATTTTTGATATGTGTTAACCAAAATGACAAATCTATCAAATGACTTTCTAATTCACTCATCATAACACTGTCTACAAACATTTAACATAGTTGGACTTGTAGTGTAATCATGGAGGCCTAAAGGCATAGGTGTGTGCTGATAAACCACCTCAAATCTAAAAAGGAGAAACAGAAAAAAGCCCTGATGTACAGTGCTGTAGACTTCCGTGGTACCTCCTCCAAGCTCTCCATGCCTGAACGCTGGGTTGTCACACACCATAGTCACAGGAAACAGCTGTGTGCTCATGTGGGTTTACAAACCCCATGCAGTAAGACTGGCATCTTCCCAATCATCAAGGATGTAGCTTGGGAAGCCTCATCTCATTTGCTGTGCTAAGTCATAAGTCAGCTGGTAGATTCTGAATAGACCAGAAAACCAGCGCTTTGAAGTAGTCAGAGCAGGGACTAACTCAGCTCAGAGTAAGTACCTAACCAATCCAGGTTCTTTGCATATAAACCCACCCTTCCCTTGTGAATAGGAAATGGTAAAATCCATGTGTATTTTTAAAAATCATTATTTTAAAAGTTACTGGAGTATAACTGATTTACAATGTTGTTATTAACTTCAGCTGTATAACAAAGTGATCAGTTACACACACAAATATTCCTTTCCATGTGCTTTTCCATTATGATTTATCACAGGATATTGAATATAGTTCCCTGTGCTATACAGGGGGCTTCCCCAGTGGGTCAGTGACTTAAAAAAATCCACCTGCAATGCAGGAGGCGAGGGTTCTATCCCTTGGTCGTGAAGATCCCCTGGAGGAGGGCATGGCAACCCACTCCAGTATTATTGCCAGGAAAATCCAATGGACAGAGGAACCTGGCGTGCTGTAGTCCACGGAGTCACAAAGAGTTGGACATGACTGAGCATCTGAGCAGCAGCAGCAGCGCTATCTATACTTGTTTATCCATCCTATATGTAATAATTTGCATTTGCTAATCCCAAACTCCCAATCCTTCCCTCCCCCACCCATTATTTCAGTCTCCTGGTTCGTTCATCTAGACTGTATACTTTGATGTAGCCTTTAAAGTCTTTATAGGTGACCAATTTTAGTTGCAACTGTATTCATGAAAATGCTGTTTCCTAGTACATCTGATTAAAATTGAGCTGCTCATTCTTAACTCCTGAATCAACTATTCTTCATAGTATCAAAGGGATTTTCTGTGGAGTCAGGACAGTGTCATATCCTAGGCTTTCGACTGGTTAGTATATATTTGTGTTGTGGCCAAATCCCCATTATGCTACATATTTACATTTATTATATGTATATATTATAAACTCCCTGCATACACTCACACACACACATAAATATATGAAAGGAACCATGACTGTCATCAGGCCAGGTATTTAAAAAGCAGAAGCGCTAAGTTAGAGAAGGCCTGGCAGTGGAGGAGACACTTTGAAGGGTTTCAGAAAGGTCTACCAGTCAGCCCAGGAAGGGAAGGGCATGCAGACAGAAAAAAACATGGACACAAAGTCCAAGAGGCAGGACAGATTCATGGTGGGAAAGCAAGGATTCGGATGCAGCAACTGGAAAGAAAGGAGGTAGGAGCGAGGAGACGGGGACAGTAAGGGAGAACTGTCCCTGGAGAAAAGTCAAAGTTGGGGCTTCATCCAAAGGTAGGTGGGAACCATCAATCTCCAGAGTTTTAGGGTTAGGGGGACAGGATCACAATTGCCTTAAAGGAAGAGACCTGGAGAAAGAACATAGGAGTCTGCACAAGGGCAGCAGAGATTAAGAGAAATGGGAGGAGAGATGAACTCCCTACCATTCGGTGATGCCTGGGCCAGACGGGAGTCTCCGTGACTCATCCTCCCTCTGCTTCCTGATCCCTTCCCCCAAGAACCCTTCTCCTTTTTAAAGGGGCTCTCAACTATAATCACCTTCTTCATATTCATAAGTCACCTACTGAGGCTGACAGATACAGAACCTCAACTTGCCTTGGCCCAGTAATGGGGAGAATGAGGTCTAAGAAGACAGAGAGCCGCTAATAACTGCCTTCTGTAGGAGAGGAGGGACCTTGTCCTTCTCTGAGATGGCCAAGGACCCTGCAAGGTCAGGAGGCCTGGACTAGGGTCAATGGCCCCCCTAAACCTGTTGACAAAGTTTCAAAGAGGCCAGAAATTGGTGGCATGGTGGTAAAGAATTCACCTGCCAAGCAGGAGACGCAGGATCCCTGGGTCGGGAAGATCTCCTGGAGAAGGAAACGGCAACTCATTCCAGTACCCTTGCCTGGGAAATCCCATGGACAGAGGAGCCTGGAGGTCCATGGGGCCGCAGAGTCGCATGGAGGAGGGGGAAGAAAGGTCTCGGGGCCAAAGCAGTCCTCTTCTACATGTCCTGACTTAGCTGACACATCAGAACCAACAGTTAATCGTCAAGGGCACAAAGTCCTCCTCTTGGCTGCCACACGGATCTCAGTGAAGCTAGGAAGAAGCTTCGCTCAAACAACAAATGTTTCAGTGAAGCAAACAAATCTCTCTCCCGCCCAGAACCAACATCTGAATCAGCAGCCAACAGGCCTTTGGGCAAAGGAACTCCAAAGTCAGAATCGCCAGTGGCCTCAGGGCCACCAACTTGCTGGCTATCAGGAAGATGGGCAGTCTAGACCCTGCTGTGGCACTAAAGAACTAGATGAAATGGACCAAGGCACTGTCTCCTAACTCAGGGGTCCCCAACCTCTGGGCCACAGACCGGTACCTCCTGTCAGATCAGCAGCCCCATTAAATGAGAAAGAACCATAAGGCACTTGAATTATCCAGAAACCATCCACCCTGCCTTCCCAGTTCATGGGAAAATTTGTCTTCCAAACCGGTCCCTGGTGCCAATAAAAGTTGGGGATGGCTGACCTAACTTAAAACTAGAGTTTATTAAACCCAGCGTCGAACTAGGTTGCTGCTGCTGCTGCTGCTAAGTCGCTTCAGTCGTGTCCGACTCTGTGCGACCCCAAGACGGCAGCCCACCAGGCTCCCCCATCCCTGCGATTCTCCAGGCAACCCACCACCAAAAAGCAGCTCATTATCAGAAACAATTAAGACGTCTGTTTAAAAAGTCTGATTTCCAAGCCTACCCCCACACCTTCTTAACTGCCATTTGGGGAAAAGGGCCCTCGAATCTGTATTTCAAACTGCGCGGCCCCGCCCCCCTCAACAGGACACTAATAATCGCCGGAATTTGAGAAAAGCCGGCTCGATGAGATCCTCTGTGCTGCTGAAAAGTTAAAATGAGACAAGAAAGTCCGAGGAGAGCCAGCTCAGTCTCCCCCCGGCCGCCGGCGTTCCGGGGAGTGACGTGCGGGCGGCCCGGCCTCACCAGGGAGGGACTGAAGCACTGGTCACTCAGGGGTCGGGGTTGCCCGGCCAACGCCCACCAGGCCCGGCCTCATTGCCCAGCGCCGCCCACTCAGACCCGAGACCCTAGAGCAGGGCGCGATGCGAGCCAAGAGGCGCCCCGGGCCGGGCCTGCACTCCCGGGGCCCCGGGAGCGGAGCCGGCCCGGCCGGGAGTCCCCGGCCACAAGTCGGGGGCGGACACACCTCGCGGGGGCCCTCCGCGACCTGGACATGTCGCGCCAGCCCGCCCCACCCCGAGATCCCCGGCAGGGTCCCCGAGATCACCTGAAAGCCCCACGAGTCCCCTCACGCCAGCACGTGGCGTCCAGGCAGCTGGCAGCCGCTACACGCCCGGGCAAGCCCGCTGCGGCCGCCCGCCTATTGGTTAGCTGGACGGCAGCGCCCGCCTAAGGCCTCTTCTGATTGGTCGGAAGGCTGGCTGGCTGCCGGTTAGCACTGGGAGCATAAAGGGCGGGGACTCCAAGAGGGGCGTGGTTTGTGTCCAGGCGGGCCCCGCCCGCGGAAAATTTTAAAGCCGACTGGAGGGGACTGTGGCCTTTTTTCTCGCCAGGGTCCGCTCCCACCTAGGTCCCCAGGCTCCAATTCATCCCCCTCCCTGGGTGAGGATGTGGACTCTTATGAGCTCCGTGCCACTAAAAGCAGAATGACTTACTGTGTACACACCCACATTTGAAAAAGGTGGCCCCTACCTCCTCCAGTGTTGAGGAGACTGGGTGAAATAGTAATATACCTGACAAGCACTAAAGAAAGATTTTTTAAAATTAGGATTGCTTCTTCGGCGCATTTTTTTTCATTGATGCTTTTGCAGTACTTTATTCATAAGTAATACGTTCCTGCCATGGGCTCCGCAATAGGATACATAGAATAAGCTTCCTTGGTGGAGATTCTAGTTGCTCACAGTTCGGCACAGTAACAGAAGTTAACAGCTAACTTACTGCAACGTGAATAATAAAAACAATAATAAAGAGCTTGCATGTATTATTGAGCATTAACAATATGCCAGGCAAAACACCCATTTAGTCTGACGAACTCTTTGAGATATTATCTCTGTTTCACAATTAAGGAGACTGACATTTAAAGAAATTAAGGAAAAACAGCTCGAATCCAAACCAAGACCCTTACCTAAGAAGTCAGATTCCTTCTAGCTCCATTTTGCAAGCAGTAGTGCCATCGCAAGGTAACCAGAGGCTCAGGGGTACCTGGGCCTATTTCTGACCAGAATACAGATTTAAGGGAAGCAGGACAAAGGATAAGGCCGCTAGAGAGATAAGCATTCCTACTCAGATTCCTGACGGTTTGGAGGAGCTGGAAAGAGTTTCAGCCAGAGCTGGTTCACCAGCAGACCTACATTTGAGGGAGCTCACTCTGGCTGCAGTATGAGAGGAATGGACCATGCCTGGAGAAGAAGGAGTGGGAGCAGGTGACTGGACACTACGGCAGGATAAGATCCTAATGGCCAGAGTGGTGCACGTGTGTGTGCCTGCTCAGTTGTGTTTGACTCTTTGTAGCCCCGTAGACTGTAACCCACCAGCTCCTCTGTCCACAGGGTTTCCCAGGCAAGAATACTGGAGTGGGTTGCCATTTCCTTCTCCAGAGATCTTGCCGACACAGGGATCAAACCTGCATCTCTTGCGTCTCCTGCCTTGGCAGGCAGATTCTTTACCACTGCACCATGTGGGAAGACCAACCAGAGTGCTAGGTAGGGAGGATAAAGAGCTTGGGACAGATTCCTGAGCTCCTTAGGAGGCAATGTTGAGAGGACAGAGAAGGGTAAGGAATGCAGAGCAGCTGTTTTCAGACAAGGTGACTTTGTCAGAGGCAACTCTGGGGACAGGAAGGGTTTTAAGAGAGTCAGTTACCAGAACCTCGACTCCTATGGGACTACACCTGGGAATGGAACTGGGGTCTTTAAAGTCCAGCTTCCCTCTCCCCTTGTATAACCAGCTGTCTCTTACTTTACAAAGGAAAGTCACAGACACACACCCAGCCTAAACTTTGCTCGGCAACATTACCCTAGGAAATAAAGGAGTCTCCCAATTCTGAATATGAATTGGGTTTCCCAGGTGGCTCAGCAGTAAGGAATCATCTGCCAAGCAGAAGACATGAGTTCTATACCTGGATCAGGAAGATCCCCTGGAGAGAGAAATGGCGACCCACTTCAGTATTCTTGCTGGGAAATCTTAGAGACAGAGGAGTCTGGTAGGCTACACGGGGTCACAAGAGCGCTGGACACAACTTAGCAACTGAACAGCAACAACAACGGGTTATTATCCAGGACTGGCAAGAAACCCTTCTGCAAGTCTATTGGTTTCTGATTCTTTGCTTTCGCTATGATCCAAGGAGGATTTAATCATGTTGTCAGCTAATAGGTCATTAAAAACATTGTTTTGAGGCTGGATAATTATCAGGAATCAAAAGAATTGAGAGACATTGCTAGGAAAACTTCCTTCCACTTCTGTCTTTTATCTGAACAATGTTTATTAGTGCTTACATCCATAAAAACAAAATGGAAGGCCCAACTCTTTCTCATCCTCGCAAAAGGTATATTCATCCCTGGATTTACAAATTTGATGGAAAAATAACTGGTTCAATCTATCTCCTAAAGGGACACATTTCCAATGGTATTTCTAGTGAAAATTTATTTTTTATGTTTAAAGATTATTGCTCGGACAATGAAATGCTGTGTATTTATCATTTGCTCATTTGCAATACAAATAATTGCAACAATATCTCAATCCGGAAGGAAAAAATATAACACTGAGACCCCTATGGGTCACAAGACAGAAAAAAAGAATCACACTTGGAACCTTTATGGGTCACAAGACATTTTTCTAGTGTTAACAAGTTCAAATGGATGTACAATTTTGCGGCATTAAAATGTGATCAGGTTCTCCAGAAAATATTATCAAACATGAAAATAGATGATGCTAGGATAAAACGCCATAGCAGAAGGTGAATGGAAATATAAATTGAAGAAGAACAAAGAATGTTGCACATAAATAAAAAAACAAATCCAGATTAAGTAAGGAGAAACTGTTTGAAAGGATTAGTGGGGTGGATGATTGGGAGGAGAGATTTATTGCAATAGAGAAAATGCTCTGCTAATTCTTAAGAGTTAGGCAAAAAGAGTTTCCTTTTATAGGGAGGAGAAAATAGGGCCAGAAAGAATACACTGTGGAAGCAAGAGTGACCAGATCCTTTTATATGAGTAGATATTAGATTTGGAGATTGTTTTACCCTGCTGCTGCTGCTAAGTTGCTTCAGTCGTGTATGATTCTGTGCCACCCCATAGACGGCAGCCCACCAGGCTCCCCCGTTCCTGGGATTCTCAAGGCAAGAACTGGAGTGGGTTGCCATTTCCTTCTCCAATGCATGAAAGTGAAAAGTGAGTGAAGTCACTCAGTCGTGTCTAACTCTTAGTGACCCCATGGACTGCAGCCTACCAGGCTCCTCCGTCCATGGGATTTTCCAGGCAAGAGTACTGGAGTGGGTTGTCATTGCCTTCTCTGTTTTACCCTGAGGCCAGCCTGTTCTCTGGAGGGATCCAGAGGGATTATAAACTGGCTCTGGGTGGGCCAAAGTTCAAGGGACCTGAGGGAAGAAAAGAAGCTTAATCAATGTTTGGTTATAAGCATTTTATTCCAATTGATCCATAGGTCCAACAGTTTAGTTAATCACCAGTGAGGCAAAGAATAGGGATTTGGAGTGGCGGTGCCAGGACTCAATCCAGGAGTCTTACCTCAGTCATATGGGGCACCGTATTTCTTTGCAGTAACTATTTTCTGGAACACAAAAGGATAGGGGAAATTTCTTCACCATTGATGTTTTCCAGGAGCACAAGGCTCAGATAAAATTTAACATTGTCAGTAAGAGCTTTTTTCATGTATTTTTAAAAATGGTTAATGTTGGTATCAAACTGCTATGATATATATAGCAGTTTGAAACAAATCTTTAAAATGTTTTAAAGATTTTTTTTTCCATAGATCATTTGAAAATTCTTATTAAATTAGTTACAATATTGCTTCTTTTGTTTATGTTCTGGTTTTTTGGCCACTAGGCATGTGGGATTTTAGCTACCCGGCCAGGGATCAGACCCAAACCTCCTGCATGGGAAGACCAAGTCTTAACCACTGGACCTCCAGGGAAATCCCTGTTCAGTCTCTCAGTCACATCTGACTATTTGGGACTCCGTGGAGGCAGGCCAGGCTTCCCTGTCTTCCACTATCTCTTGGAGTTTGCTCAAACTCATATCTGTTGAGTCGGTGATACTATCCAACCATCTCATCCTCTACCTCCCTCTTCTCCTTTTGCATTTGATCTTTCCAAGCATCAGGGTCTTTTCCCATGAGTCGGCTCTTCACATCAGGTGGCCAAAGTGTTGGAGCTTCAGTTTCAGCATCACTCCTTCCAATGCATACAGACACATTAAAAAAAAAAAAAAAAAAACAAAGTCAATATTTCCAATACATCTTTTATAACTACCAAGGGTTATGACAAAATATTATCAAGCAAAAAAGTTGGAAGTCCACAAGTATATAACATGGACGGCCCAATACTGACATATCTTGTCTGTGAACTCCAAACTTTAGGGCCCTCACCCTCCCATTCCTTAAATGAAACTACCTCCTCTTTCCACAAAGAGTGGGGCTCCCCTATAACAGACCCCTTTGAGCTGGGCTTGATGAGGGAAAGCCCATGATCCGAGTCCTGCCCTTTCTCCCTCTACCCTGTCAATCAAGCAGCACTTGAGACGTATGACTTGACTTGTGTTTTGCCCTTACAAACCATCAAGCCAAACTCTTGAAGCAACAGTCTGCCTTCCTTGCATGCCTATTTTTAAGACTTTTTTTTCTTTTTTTAATGTGGACCATCTTTAGAGTCTTTATTGAATTTGTTACAATACTGCTTCCATTTTATGGTATGGTGTTTTGGTTGCAAGACATTAGGGATCTCAGTTCCCTGACCAGGGATTGAACCCACACCCGCCTGCATTGGAAGGCAAAGTCTTAATCACTGGACCACCAGGGAAATTCCTCATGCCTGTTTTGAGGACTATCCGGAATGCTATGGGGATTCCCATGTGGCTGGACCCGGTACAGACAGGAGGGTGGGTGTCCATCCAGCCATTGTTTGCAGCAGTGGTTCTCTAAGGGTGGTCCTCAACCAGCAGCCTAGGCATCGCCTGAAAACAGGTTGGACCCACTGACTTAGAAATTCAGGGGTGGGTGGGGCCCAGGCGGTCTGTGTTTTAACAACCTGATTAACAGCTTCCTGATGCACTCTCAAGTTTAAAATCCGATGTGTTAGAGGGTATGAAGCTGGCACAACTCTGGGAGCCAACGTAAGTAACTTACTCATTCTATTCAAGCACTTTCCTGCTCTACTAGCATTCTTGACCCAACAGTGACTTTGCACCTATCTGTGGTACCTCTATATTTTCCCCTGATTTCAGATGCGCGCAGCAGTAAGCAGCAGCAAGTGGTAGCTGGAAGCAAGGTCTTTAGTTTTCCAGACGGGGAGTCCTAACCACTGGACCACAGGAGCCAGCAGTTAGGGCTAAGTTCCCTAGTCTTGCCTGACTACTCAAGAATGAATTCAGGCAAGGAGACAGAAGGTAAAGAGTAAAGTAGAAAGTTTATTGAAAAGAAAAGTACGTGTGGAAAGACACCTGGGTGAGCTCGGAGAGACAGCCGCACCTTTGAAGTTTGAATCTTTTATAAACAAGGGGACAGTTTTCTAGGCCTTTGTCTTTCCTCAGGCCAATCATCCTGCTTTGCACCACCCGCTACACTCTGGTTAATTTGTCCCAGGACCCTCCCCTGGGGTGCGCACGCACACCTTACTAAGATGGATCTCAAAGTGAAGGCTTCTGGGAGGAGCAAGACTTATTATGGCCTGGAATTATCCTCTGACTTTTGACTCCAAGGAACCTTTCTGCCCATGTGTAGTATCTCCTTTATCCTTTACTCAGAGTTTTTGCCTCTCTTTATCCTTGCCACGATTATTCCCTTGAGGTGTTTACAAGAGACAAGGACTGGCTATTTACCCTGTTTCTGTTGCTACTTCCGTTTCCAAGAGCAAACAGGGAGCTGATTGTAAATTCCTCTACTGGAGCCCACCTATCTCAGGAAATGCAAAGAGGAGGCTGGCTGATTCGGAATTTCCCAGCCTGGAGCCCATCTATCTTCTACCTCACCCCCAACTCCTGAGGTTTCCAGTATTTTTAGAACCGCGTCAAGTCTCACGTGACTGATTTTTCATTTATTTATCTTTGGCAGTGCCGCGTCTTTGCTGCTGTGAGGGCTTTCCTCTACTTGCAGCAAGTGGGGGCTGCTCTCTAGTTGAGGTGCGTGGGCTTGCAGCGGCTTCCCTCGTGGGGAGCACAGGCTCTAAGGTGTTCGGGCGTCAGTAGTTGCGGCTCTCCGGCTCTAGAGCACAGGCTCAGCAGCTGTGGTACAGGGGCTTAGTTGTTCCATGGCATGTGGGATCTTTCAGAATCGGAGATCCAACCTCTGTCTCCTGCGTTGGCAGGCGGATTCTTTACCACTGAGCCCCCCGGGGAAGCCCCACGTGATTGATCTTTAAAGAAAACTGGCAAGGTTTGATCCAGGGGAATTTTATTCTCCACCATTAGTTTTTCCATTCTAGACTACATTTTCTTCACTTAGAGAATTCATCTGTAATAATTCCTCAGTTTTGGCTGAACATTGGAATTGTCTGCGGAGTTTTAAAAAATGTGGACACTTGGGTGACACCCCCAAGATTCCGATGTGACTAGCCCGCAATGTGAACTGAATTTTGGAGGTTTTTTAAAGCTCACCAAGTGGTTCTAGTTTGTAGCTAAGACAGAACGGGCGCTAAAGCGCATATACCTGAAGGACCCAGCAGAGGGCGCTGCCTCCCTGCTCATCCTTGGAAATGCGTGTGCTCATGGGGCTGCTAGCTACCAAAAAAAAAAAAAAAACCCGGCGATGAGGTTTAGGTAAGGGACCCCAGATACCTGATCCTTGGATCAAGAACCATTTTTTGTTCTGAGACTCCTAGAAAGTTACCTTAAGAAGTAATAAGCTCTCTGCTTTTCTGAGTAACCTAGAGGTAAGTCAGACAACCCAAGTCTTGGTTTCTGCATTTTTAAAATGGGAAATTGTGGGAAGGGGAAAGGGAAGTGGGAGACTTGGTCTATAGTCGCTCTTTAGATATATATTGAGCCTCCCGAAGTGGACAAAATACTGACCTGGGGGGAAGGATAAACATTTAAATGGGATCCCTGGGTTGGGAAGATCCCCTGGAGAAGGAAATGGCAACCCACTCCAGTATTCTTGCCTGGGAAATCCCATGGACAGAGGAACCTGGTGGCTTACAGTCCATGGGGTCACAAAGAGTCAGATGTGACTTACACTTTCAACACACGGCAGATCTCATTTGTTCCTAGTTCAAGGACGGGGACCTGTGGGTACCCTCAGATACCAGAAGAGAAAAACTATGAAAGAGGCAAAGAGACTACTGTTGAGCATTTACATGTGCCCTTATATATTATCACACCTCTCTTGATTAATTATCATAACCTGGCAAGGTGGATACGATCAGTTCCATTTTATAATTAAGACATCTGAGGCTCAGAGATGTTAAGTCACATACCTCAAAGTCACACAGCCACTAAGTGATGCATCCAGGATTGGAACTGGGGTGTGTCTGACTTGGAAGCCAGGCATCCCTACCAACCCCTCTAGGAAGTGCCTCGCTCCCTCCGTTTTGCACCTTGTCCCATAGCAACAGCAGCACTCTTGTCTATCTCTCAAATCAGGAAAGCACCCACGACCCACCTTGCCAGATGTTTGTTTCACAGAGGCAGGATCTCTCTCCCATCTGTCTCCATAGCAGCTCTGGATACTGAAGACCGCCTGGGAGAGATTTGATCCCCTCCTCTCCCAGTTCTCCACTTCTGCCCCCTTCTACCCAGTCCAGCCCCCTTTCCTCCAGTGAAGGACATGCACCTGCTGAGTGGCAACAATTTGCAGCCTTCCCAAGTGTGAATGAGATTTCTAATAGGACTGGCTGCCCACCTGCTTCAGGCAGGATTGGAATAAAGAGAATTTAAGAGGCAGGAAATGGCACTAGGAGAGCCAGTTCAAAGGAGCTGAGACAGTGACCACAGCAACCTCTGGATGGACGTGAAGGACTAATTGGTTCAGAGAGGTCAAGGGCCTGGCCAGGTCACACAGCTGGCATGTGGCAGAGGCAAACGTGAGCTCAGCAGTGGTTGCAATTTTAGGGTTCCCTAAAGGAGTAGAGCTCCCAACCCAATTTAAATTGGCAAGATGTGTTAGTATTCTTTAAAAAAAAAAAAAAAGACTTTCCAAGAGTCTTTTTGCCTCCCGAGGCTGCTGACCAACACTTCCCTTTTCTGACCCAAGGATCCCAGGAATGCCTCCTCCAGGGTGGAGAGGAGGCAGGGAATATACTTTGAAAGGAGTTTGTTGTTCAGTCGCTAAGTCTCGTGTCCGACTCTTTGTGACCCCGTGGACTGCAGCATGCCAGGCTCCTCTGTCCTTCACTATCCCCCAGAGTTAGCTCAAATTCATGTCCACTGAGTCAGTGCTGCTATCTAACCATCTCATCCTCTGCCACCCCCTTCTCCTTTTACCTTCAGTCATAGAAAGGACTGAGGAGGACATTTGAGTTTGCTGGCTGAAAAATTTGTCCTCGTGGAGAGAATCATCATTGGAACTTGGCAACCATCCCAGGGCAAAGCAACGCCTCCCCCCGCCCCCCCACAGAGACATAGACAAAGGCTGGGAAATGGTTTTGATGACCACTGCTTCTGCCATAGTGGGGGACTGCTGTCCAGGCTCAGCTGGAGTCGTGAGCGTCCTCACCTCAGTTTTCCCCTGGTGATGCATCTGGACTCAGCAGCGCAGAGGCAGATTCCGGGGTCAGGAAAAAGGCCTGTCCACACAAGTCCACCTCTCCCCCCGGGTAGGCAAGGCAAGGTCCAAGCGGGCCAGGGCCAGGTGTGTCCTCCAGGTGCAGCGCAACAGCATCGCAGGCAGCAAGGTCATGAGCACGTGCCTCCTTGGGGAGGATGGAGACCCTGGCCACACCTCACCCCACAATCTAGTCAGTTCTGGTTTCTGGAAGAGTCTGCCTGAAGCGTGCTGCCCAGAGGGGCGCTCAGGAGATGCTTGCTAGGAGACAGGGAAGGCGCAGAAAGAGCCTAACGGAAGGACAGCCGCAAAGGGAGTGCCTGGCCCCGCCCCCGCCCCGGTGCGGTGGCCGGCACCATGCGGCAGACTGGGACTTGTTGTTGAGTGCAGGAGACAACAACAAAATCACTAGTCTTCCAGATGGGGCTGGCTGCTCCACGGCGGCAGCGCACACATGGCCCATCCCGCCAGGCGTTCGTGACGCTGGACCCACCCCACGCCAGCCAGCCTGACCCTGCAGCCGCACCAGCTTGTGTCCAAACCCGTCCCCTCCCCCACCCCAGAATTCCCCAGGGCCTCGAATCAGTTGTGGGGAATAGGGATTGTTTCCCTATTTTCTTTTTCTTTGGCGGGTTCCATGTTCTATAATGAGCATACTTCCTTGATAATGATAGGGGGTTGTAATTTTTAAAGGGTTGCAGCAGGCGGCTCATCTCTCAGCCTTGCTTGGGTAATCACAAAGCTCTGTGCTGTTATGGAGAAGGGAAAAACAAAGAGCTCCAGGTTATGGTGACCTGTCTCTACCAGGAACCCCCATCTCTACTCAAGTCTACAGTCAAGGCCTTGGGTGACAATCCCCTCTGTACTCAGAGCTACAGCTCTGAATGAAGTGGGAGTAGGGGTGCTGGGCCTCACACACTAGAAAGGGGAGGAAAAAGGGGAAGCGGTGCAGGAGACCGGGTAGAAGGGGTTCTAGTCCTGCCCCCCCACCCCCACCCTGTCACACCCACCCCCCAAGCTGGGCTCCGTGCTTCATTTCCCCAGGCCTGGACCCTGATGGAGAGGAGGGAAAGGGCCCCTGCCGGCCAGGCAGGCCACTAATTGTCCCGGCAGGGGATATCCGCTTCTTAATTAGCCAAAGCCACAATATCCTGGCAGCTCCAAAAGCACGGCCCTAATTGTATTTCTGCAGCAGCTGAAGGATAATTACCCTTCCCTTTCGGTGCTGCTTTTAATTCTTTCTCTTCTTAATTACAGGCTCTTCCTCTGTAGCCCAACCCTCCATCTCTGGGCTGGTTCTCTCCGCCCAGAGTGGGGAAGGGCTGGCCCAGAGCAACTGAAGAGGAGGGGATGTGGAGGAGACCAGCAGCACCCAGCTAGGAGGTCCAGCCCCTTCCAGCAGTCAGCCTGATATAAGAGAGGGGAGAGGGGTGTCCCTCCCCAGGAGGCTAAGACTGGCCCCCCTCCACTCCCTAGCAAGGTGCTAACTCTGCAGCTCTAACGTGCAGGGCCTTGAGGGCTCCCCATCCCAGCTAAGTCATCAAGGAAGAAAGAGGGATTTATTGCTGTTAACTTCTTGTAAAAGAAAATAACTGTGTGTGTGTTTTAGTCGCTCAGTCGTGTCCGACTCTTTGCGACCCCATGGACGGTAGCCTCCCAGGCTCCTCTGTCTATGGTATTCTCCAGGCGAGAATACTGGAGTGGGTTGCCATTTCCTTCTCTAGGGGATCTTCCCAGGTCTCCTGCATTGCAGGCATATTCTTTACCTTCTGAGTCACCAGGATGGTTAAGACTCCAAGCTTTCACTGCAGAGGTGCAGTTTCAGTCCCTGGTGGAGCAACTAAGATCCTGCATGCTGAGTGCTGCAGCCAAAAAGTTTAAAAACAAAAAACCTAAGTCTCTTTGGCACTGTTGAGAGAGGACTAGTTCATCATCCTTGGTGTACGGTTTCAGAGACAACAGTGCTAATATCAGAGGGCATGGCTAACCAAGGTGAAGGTTCACTGGAGGGGCTAGAGCCCTAGGTATTCCCAGGAAAAACTGGCCTTTCCCAGCAAGCTCTCAGGTAAACTTCAGATAGTAATAGATAAGCTAAAGGGATTACAAAGAGAGTTTGGAGAGACTCCTGGACACTGCCATGTCCTGTGTCCAGTCCAGCCCATGTGAGCAAATCCTGGCTCTGAAGTCACCAAGGGACTCTCCTGCTATCAGCTCACCATGCAAGCAGGGACCATTTTGCTGATGATTATTTTCCAAAGCCTCGCTAGAGCCTGGCTCATATTAGATGAAACTGATCAGCAGTGAGGCAGAGTTCAGAGATAAAAGTATAATCATGAGGTGTGAACACAATCAATCCACTGTCACTGGCTTTTTCCTTGCAGGACCAACGGAGATGGATTTGAACCTGACAGAGGCCCCAGTTTTCTAAAATTTTTAAACTCTGGGCTCCGTCTGGGTTGAGGGGAAGTTGCAAGAAGTGAAAGAGGCTGCTGAAGCCTCAGAGAAATGTACCTTGAAAAACTGACCTGCCCTTGAGCCCATCAACTCCCTCTCCCCACTTTCAGTTTCTTTCCTCTGAATTTAGAACCATCCCCTTAGCAACGCTTGTTTCCATGGTTTCCTCCTTGACAAAGATCCCCAAACCCCTCCTCTCTTTTTCCTTCCGACAGTAAGGGGTGATAGGGATCCTCAGGGTGGCCATTCCGTGTAACCATGGAGACAATTAACGGAGCCTTCATTTATCTTTTTGTGAAGAGAGCTAGGGACTATGGGGAGAGAGGGGCGGGGGAGGGTGCAGGCTACAGCTGCCATCGTCATAAACACGAAGTTGAGGGACGTGTCCTGACACTAGCCTGCAGGATTCAGTTCAAATACTTGCTGAGTCCCTACTTTAAGTGTGACTAAGCTCCAGGGAATCAAACATATACGTGACATAGCGCCTATTATTGAAAGGCTTAGAGTTTGGTCATGGCCCCAGTCAGACTCTGGCATAGATGGGGTCACTAAAGGAGGTGGCTTTTGATAGCACCATCATGGTGGAGACTCTGTCCACTCCCAGGATCCCCTCCAGCCAAGAACAAGAGAAGACTGACCAGTGGGGTCTGTACTTCCCTTAAGGCTTCTCAGGCTGTTGTCAGATGATCCCTGTCTTGGAAGAGAAGGAACTTTGACGCGCCCTTCCTTTTTGAAAAGTGGAGACTAATGTGAGCATCCCTAAGCAAGACTATTTGGAAGAGGGAGAAAGGAAAAAAAAAAAAAAGACCTGCCCAACTCCAGCACCATGAGAGATTTGGGTAATCTCCAGTCCCAGGGATCTCTACCACCTACCTGTCACAGCCTTCCTGGAAAGTTATGTCTTCTCTTATACCAAATTAGAGGGTCATTGTCTCTATCTATCCACCTTTTTGTCACTGAAAATGCAGGCCAGAAGACAGCTGTGAAGAATTAAAATAGAAAAACAAATAAATAAAACTACCAGGGACATCAAAGTTGGACAGAAGGAATCCAAATGGAACAAAGCTCTTTCCTCTTCTAGCTTCCCAACCTCAACTCCCCAAATTTTCACCAAATCCCTTAGGGACAAATTCTATACTTCTAAGGGAAATCACAAAGATCCCTGGACCATTGGTGTGCTGATACTCATAATCTGCATGGACTTGGAAGAATGATCATAACATATTTTAAAATGAAAAAAATTCACAGAGTAATGTGTAATTCAGGACTTCCTCATGGTCCAGTGGTTAAGATCTGCCTGTCCAATGCAGGGAACAGGGGTTTGATCCCCAGTCTGGAAAGATTCTGCATGCCGCGGAGCAACTAAGCCCGAGCACCACAGCTACTAAGCCTGAGCTCTAGAGTCCATGCTCCACAACAAGAGAAGCCAGCATAATGAGCAGCCTGCACATCGCAACTATAGAGTAGCCTCTGCTCATCACAACTAGAGAAAGCCCAGGCAGCAATGAAAACCAAGCTCAACCAAAAACAAAATTTTTAAAAAAAGAATAATATGTAATTCAGATGTGTTCGAGTAAGCTACAAACAACTAGGTTACAAAAGTCATCTTTGCAAGTCAAATGAATCTGAGTTGGCCAAAGCAAATAGCACATCCTGGGTCTCAGAACTCTGAATTCCATCCTTTGCTACTGGATGGTACTAAAGCAGATTCAATCATTCTGGGTACCCCGCTCACTTAGCTAGTCAGAAAAGGATAGATGGCATCCTCTGATTGGTTGACAAGGCAACATACACCAACCAATGAAAGAATACTTCTTCCCTTCTGGCCAGTAAGATCTCAGTTCTCCTCTTGAAAGGAAAGTAGACCCTTTGTCCATAAAGAAAATGAGCAGAAAAGGAATAATAATTAAAAAAAAAAAAAACACTGTTGCTATGGGATTTTATTATGTGATCAATGATAGCTACCCCAGAGAATTCATAAAGGAAGGCACTTCTCTGGGAAGAAAAGTACAAAAAGCAGACCAGCTGTCTGGTCTGAACTAAAAAGAAGTTTCTATAGTAACGTGTGAGGGGAAAGCATTTTAATGTAAATGTCCCCAAAATTATATCTAGCCAGCCCATGGAGGATAATTTTGGCGTTCAACTTAGTCTGGAATTAAAATGATTTTTTTTTAAATTTACATTAGCAATGAGTGAAAGAAAAGGTGAAAAGTAAAGATATGTGTGTCTGTAATGCAGAGCAACAAAGATAAAAATGATAGTTACTGCCTGGAAGAGAGATTTCCTCTATTCCTCTGTTGTCAAATGATAGCTCAGTTTAAAACAAGGTTTTATTGTAGAAAAAGAAAGTTCATGGCTCTTAAGAAGTATTCTGAGTAAAGTAGTACACAGAGCTCAGGTTGTTCTGTTAACTTACTGGCAATTTCCCCTTAAGTCATCCTGAGAATGCTATATCTGCCTTTGAGAAATTATGGGGAAAGTGATTTTCTACCCAGATACTGCAAATGAATGCAGGCAGACTAGTCTGATAGGTGAAAAGCAAAATCAGCGTTTGTCAATCCAGGGAAATGAAAAGCTCAGAAGATTAGAAGCTTTAAGTGCTTCATTTCCTAATTATGAAGGCAGAGCTGAAGAGAAAGAAAATAGAATTTTGAGGAATCTGATGCTGGTGATGCAAATGGCTTTTGCTAAGGGAGTCCCATTTTTACCACCTGTGGTTTCTGTGTGGTCTGTGGTCTGAAAAGAGGGGGTTGCTCAAGAATTCACCCTCTCCAGCATGAGGGGTGTTTAGGGAGGAAGGAATCACTGCCAAACCAAGGAAAAAGCCTCTCTCTACTGGAGACACTGTTGGACAGTGTCCTCTCTCCCTCCCGTTCATGAAGAACAAATGTGTCTTTCTCATGTAAAGGGGAAAAAAGCAAAGCACACAGGGCTGGGGTGGCAGGGGATGAGCCCTTCTGTCTAAAGGATCATAGGAGAAAAATAAAAGCCCCAGTAAACCCCAGAGAAAGGACAGGGTAGGATATGATTACCTTTCTGAAGGAGGTGGGAGAGAGGAAAGGAAGGACTGAGGTGGCAGAGAGGTACCTGCTTCGCCAGGCACCTTGATTTAAAAGAAAAAAAATTTGCCTTCCAGGATTTATTCTTAACCCCCAGGAATTTTGAGGAAGCGGTTGTTGACTCACATCCAGACCAGGGAAGGAAGGAGCTCCAAAGCAGGTATTTTCAAGAATAAAGTTGCTTCCAGATAAATCAATAGCCAAAGCCCCTCCACTCACTGTAACTGTGGAAACAAGAGGCTGGGCTGGTTGCCTGGCAACCACACTCTAGTTGGGGGGGGGGGTCCTGTCCCCCTTTCTTCCTCCCCCACCTCTGTTAGCCCCCTTTTGTGATAACATCTTCCCTTGGATGGCTATTTTCCTTCTTGACAAAATAGTCATTCATCTCCTAACACAAAGAGCACTCCGTGCTTCTTTGGCTAAATGGACCTCAACGTGCAATTTGGACAGATTTCATCTTCACTAAGTTGTTCCAGCCCTGATAAAATGTGGTTTTTACCTTGGCCTCCATAGCTCGATATCGTCTTCCACCATCCCACTCTTTTCTCTTCATTTATCGGCGTTAAGGCCTATGGAGACTTCGGGGAGAGTGAGAGAGAAGGGGGGTTCACAGTAGAGAGAATGTGACTTGGATGCCCTGACCTTCCACAGGACACCAGTGCTGGGGTCCCCGGTAGAACCACTGTCCCACTTGTGCCTAAGCTCACCACTTACAGGAGCGCTTCTTTCCTCTTCGACATCCTGCTTGTGCTTGGCACCAAGTTATTCCAAATGCTTTTAGATGAGGGACGATAGAATGCCCTCCCAGAATTTGATACTTAAACTCCTGAAAATAGGGAAGATGAAACCCTTCCCCTCCTTTTCTCGGTGAACCCTGTCTCGCCTCCCGGCCTCCCTCAAGAGGGATCTGGGGAACTGGGCTAGGAACCAGAGTACAAGCGGGAACCCACCCTTGGGCGAAGACCGGCAGGGCGCTGTCCACTCTCTGGTGCTGAAGCTGAAGTCTCGGACTCGCTGTGGAGAGGCTCTGGGGACCATCGGCCGACCCGTTTTAACTCCGAGGTAGGGACGTAAAGTGCAGGCGCTCAGTCTGCCGCCAGGGTAAAAGGCGAGACTAGGACTTGTCTGCCCTGGATGGTCTTTTCGCAGTAGACTCGACTCCCTGCCCGGCTCAGTCCCCCGCGCCTCTCCTTTTCCTTCCCCGGGTTAGCGGGATGATTTGCCACAACCACGATGCGGCAATCTGCAGTGGGATGATTACCCGGTGGCCTCCCAGCACTTACACGTTTCCTCTTTCGGCACTAGGCTCTCGGCGTCTGCACGAAAGGTCCCGGGGGCTCCTGGCTCTCAGATCTCGCGGCGGGCGGAGGCCGGCAAGGCGGGGAGGAGAGACCTGGAACACCTCACCCCGCCGCTTTTCTGCATGCAACAGGCCGGCTTGCATCCGGAATCTGAAAAGCGAGGAGCGCGGGAGACCGGGCGGCGGCCACGGTGGGCTTGGGGAGGTTGTGGCCGGAGACCGCGCACTCCGGGGTCTGGGGGTGCTGCGCATCTCGGATGAGGCGCCGGACCCAGCCAAACAGACGGCAGACCGGGTTTCAGCGTCGCCCGGCGGAGCGGGTACGAGAACTAAACGCCCCCACAGCTCCGAGTGGGTAGAGCACCCCCTTTGGAGCGCTGGGGTGCCAGGTTTAGGAGCCGCTTCCTGCTTTCCAGGCGCCCTTACCGTCTTCCCCGCCCCGCTTAGTGAATTTGGCGGCAGCTGCGGCACCTTTGGCAGATGCCAAGCCCAGTTGCCCCCTTTCGCCCCCCCAAGGCAGCCCCAGGCTCATCCTGGGAAACCTCAGTTCCGCTCTGCTGTTCCTCCAACCCCACGCCCTTGCCCTGAGGCAGAGAACTGGACCGGGGATCCTGGTGGGGATTTTACCTGGCTGGGGTCGCCACGGCCTGGAAGAAAGATCGCTGCTTTCCACTCCTCTCTGGAAGAAATCCCCTCACCACCCCGCCGCCGGCTCCTCGCTTCTCCCCTAAGAGCTGCATATCTGGGTGCGGGGGTGCGGGTAGGAGTGGGGCTCGGGAGGGAGCTGGAGCTTAAGGAAGAAAACCTGTGAAGCATCCTTGAACACTTGCCTCTCTCCGGTAATCGGTGCTGTCCGGAGCAGTGGCCGCTCCACCCGGGCGAGAGGCGGATCCAGAGTCCCGGCAGGGTGCCCTCGGTGCCGACACGGTCGCTGCAGCTGCGGGGGCCGGGGGAGAACAGCTGCTTTAAAGGCGAGACAGACCCAGAGGTAGCCAGTCAGCGCCGAGGACGCCCATGACGTCATCTAGAAGGCGAGCGGAGAAGGGAAGTTGGGGGTGTGGTCACCGCACTTCCCATCAAAAGTCCGCTGTGGCCATGGCAACACCTCACGGAGGTCGCGGGCCAGCAGCTCTCCGCCCTTTCTCTCTTGTAGAGAGACTGGGCTCCGGGATTCCAAGCCCCTGTATGGCTGAATGCTAGAGGAGGGTTCCAAGCCAACCTTTCCCTAACAGGACAGGCACTAGAGCTAGCCTCGAGTCCACCTCCCTGTTCTGGCCCCGGGTGAGGGCAAGAGAAGGGCTGCCTAACCCCCAGGATACGCTGGAAGGAGGATAACGCAGAAACTTGCATTTCCACAGGGGCATCTCCTATAGCTTCACTTCCCCCAAATCGCCCGCTCCTGAGCAGATCAGACCCGGGTCACCTGACCGCACACAGAGACTACTTCTCCCTGAACTCAAAGATGCAAACGCTTACCCTTCGTATCCACTCTTCGAGGATGAGCTGTGCCCGAGCCAGCACACCCAGGCAGCGCCCGCACGGAACCATCTGCCCCAATCCCCGCCTGTGTACGCGGGTAAACCGAGGCTCTGAGCTTACCTTACTGATCCGAAAAACAGCCTAACCCACGAGAAAACAGCCACGGATCTAGGGTTCGCAAACTGGTGGCCAAGGGTCTAAATGGGGGCACAGAAGTGTTTACTGGGCTCTTAGAATTTTTAAAAATGTGAAGTACTTGTCTTCAGGATTGAAAAAGTTCACACAGAAATCTGGGATTTCTGTCTCTTGAACAGGGGAGCTGGCATGGTGCAAGCCATGAAAAAACAATGACCCTGTAGTAAGGGCTGAAATCCAGTCCAGCCTAGGCCCATCTCTCCTTTTTTATTTTTATTTTTTTAAACGTAATTAATTAAATAATTTTGGCTGTGCTGGGTCTTCACTGCTGCACACAGGCTACTCTGCAGGTGCGGTGCACCGGCTTAGTTTCCCGGAGGGGTGTGGAATACCCCCAACCAGGGATGACCCGGTGTCCCCTGCATTGGCAAGCAGACACCCAACCACTGGACCAGAAGTTCCCACCTCTTCTTTTTGTCAGTGTCACCACTGTTATCTTCTTTTTTTTTTTTAAACAGTCAGGAGGATAGTGAAATATTTTTGTCCCCGCCTCACTTGCTCACTTTTTAAAAAATGGATTTAGTTATTATCACCTATTATCATGAATGATTCTGTACAATTTGGTCAGTAACCATTTAGTTATTTATTCAGTTCAGTTCAGTTGCTCAGTCGTGTCAGACTCTTTGTGATCCCATGAATCACAGCATGCCAGGCCTCCCTGTCCATCACCAACTCCCGAGTTCACTCAAACTCACGTCCATCGAGTCAGTGATGCCATCCAGCCATCTCATCCTCTGTCGTCCCCTTCTCCTCCTGCCCCTAATCCCTCTCAGCATCAGGGTCTTTTCCAATGAGTCAGCTCTTTGCATCAGGTGGCCAAAGTATTGGAGTTTCAGCTTCAGCATCAGTCCTTCCAATGAACATCCAGGACTGAGCTCCTTTAGGATGGACCGGTTGGATCTCCTTGCAGTCCAAGGGACTCTCAAGAGTCTTCTCCAACACCACACTTCAAAAGCATCAATTCTTCGACGTTCAGCTTTCCTCACAGTCCAACTCTCACATCCATATATGACATACTGCCTAATAAATTACCCTCAAATTTAGCAGCTTAAAATAACAATCTATTGTGCTATGTTTCTGAAGCTCAAGGATTGGGGAGAGCCTAAGCTGGGTGGTTCTTACTCTTACCTGGTTTTAGTAAAGGTGTCTCACTTGCTCACTTAATGTTACCTGTCAGGCCCTGCAGTCATTGAGTTTTCTGTCCCCCTCCTCCCCAACCCCCACCCCCGTTTCTCACAGGAACTGGTAATGGCTTCACTCAAGCTGAAATTTTTGCTTCACTATCTGCCCTGCAGGTCCAACCTTTGGCTGACACTTGGACATCTGTCAAAGAACACAGAGCAGGATATTTCCTGCTAGTAAAGCTGTCTTTTCTCCCCACCTTACATTTTCACATTTCAATTATGCAGCTTTTGGTAACATTTAAAAAACATTTTTCATTGATCACCTAGAGATTTGTTTACATAAGACATTCTTTGCATTTCCATATCACAGGAATAACACCTCATTAATAAAAATACAGAAAAATAGAGGGAAGAAAAAATTTTATCACTCATCCCCTAAGCAATGTTTTACATTTTCTGATTGGCAGTTTAAATATAACTATTAAAAAAAATTGTGAAATCAACCAACCAACTAACCTGCAAACAAATGAACAAAATCCGCCACCATCAACAATAGAGCCATATAGTTGTGTCTCACATATTCGCTCTCACACAGCCACACTTACTGGGACAACCATTTAATGTGCATTTTGAATATATGCAAAAATTGGGAGGGCAATTATCTTTTCTCCCCCTTAGCAGTAGAATCCCCCCTAAGGAGAAAGAAGTTTTTATTTATATATACTTACTATCCAGGCTGTTCTAGTTGAAAGCAAAGGTAACTTTGTACTAGGTCAACTCCCAGTCTTGCCTACTATGGATTACTTCTAGCTTATTCAGGAAAATGAGGGCTGGAATAGATTCTGCATCACTGTTTTGGTGGGAAACTGTTAGGTTTCTGGTTAGTACATGGAGTCCTCCAGCATCTCATCATTTGGCCTGATTTTGTTCCTTCACCCAACATATTTTTCTTAGAGCCATTCTCTTTGTGAATTTAGAACTCTAGGCTGTCGAAGTATTGAGAGTAATATTAATGTTCCATTCATTGTCTTTCTAAACCACTTGAGAGTTCACCAACCATTTCACATGGTGTATCTCTGCTGATTCTAGAAACTTTTTGTTTTTTGAATTAAATTTATTAATTTTTAATTAAGGATAATTGCTTTACAATATCATGTTGGTCTCTGCCATGCATTAACACAAATCAGTCATAGGTATACATATGTCCTCTCCCTCTTCAACATCCTTCCCACCTCCCACCCCTTACTATCCCTCTACGTTGTTACAGAGACCTGGTTTGATTTCCTGAGTCATACAGTAAGTGCCTATTGGCTATCTATTTTACATATGGTAGTGTAGATGTAGAAACCACTTGTTTTATAGATGAAGAAACAGAAGTCAAACCACTTAATTCACCCTGAGTTATCAGTACTCTTTTTGCTGGACAGACCCAATTGTCTCCCTTATACGAATCATCAAAATTATTTATTCAGCACCTGAGAGGATTAAACAGACAATGTACAAAAATGGAAAAACAATGAATATACCAACAGTTGGGAAAATTTTTTCTGCTTTATCTAAAATAGAAGTGTGAATTATGACAATATGGGATACAATTTTTCACATATGATGTTAACAAAAAATAAAGATGTCTACTTCCCAGTGCTGGAGAGGGTATGGTGAAATGAGCATTAATAACTTTTGGAGATTTTAAGTTGGTTGAATTCATGGGAAGGTAATTTATATCAAGTTGTATCAAGATCCGTAAACATATTGACTCCCTTTAGGTAGGGAATTTTTCTGTGAATCTATTCTAATAAAATAATCTTAACTACAAGAAAATCTAAATGCATAAAAATGTCCATTATAGCATTATGTAATTTTTTTAAAATGGAAGGAACATAGATATCCAACAATGAGAGACTGGCAATTGTCTACTGAATAGATAGAATGTTTTACCAATTCTAAAAACCTATGCTAATGTTGAAACATAAGCAAAAAAAATGCTCATGATATAATTTTAAGGAGGGAAGTAAGTAGAACATAAAATTGCCTTTATAGTTATGATTAACTCATGGCTTCCTGCATTCAGAAAATATAGGACAGAGTACATCAAAGTGTGGTAAAGTTTCTGCTAAAGTGAAGAGATTGTAGGTGGCTTAAAATTTTTTTTTTCTTTTATCATTTTTTCCAAATTATCTGAAGTGTGACTTTGTTCACTTCAGTTGCTCAGTCGTGTCCGACTCTTTGCAACCCCATGAATTGAAGCACGCCAGGCCTCCCTGTCTATCACCAACTCCCGGAGTTCACTCAAACTCACGTCCATCGAGTTGGTGATGCCATCCAGCCATCTTATCCTCTGTCATCCCTTTTTCTTCAATCCCTCCCAGCATCAAAGTTTTTCCAATGAGTCAACTCTTCGTATGAGGTGGCCAAAGTATTGGAGTTTCAGCTTTAGCATCAGTCCTTCTAAAGAGCACCCTGGACTGATCACCTTTAGAATGGACTGGTTGGATCTCCTTGCAGTCCAAGGGATTCTCAAGAGTCTTCTCCAACACCACAGTTCAAAAGCATCCATTCTTCAGCACTCAGCTTTCTTCACAGTCCAACTCTCACATCCATACATGACCACTGGAAAAACCATAGCCTTGACTAGATGGACCTTAGTTGGCAAAGTAATGTCTCTGCTTTTGAATATGCTATCTAGGTTGGTTATAACTTTCCTTCCAAGGAGTAAGCGTCTTTTAATTTCATGGCTGCAGTCACCATCTGCAGTGATTTTGGAGCCGCCCAAAATAAAGTCTGACACTATTTCCACTGTTTCCCTATCTATTTCCTATGAAGTGATGGGACCAGATGCCATGATCTTCATTTTCTGAATGTTGAGTTTTAAGCCAACTTTTTCTCTCTCTTCTTTCACTTTCATCAAGAGGCTTTTTAGTTCCTCTTCATTTTCTGCCATAAGGGTGGTGTCATCTACATATCTGAGGTTATTGGTATTTCTCCCAGCAATCTTGATTCCAGCTTGTGCTTCTTCCAGTCCACCGTTTCTCATGATGTACTCTGCATAGAAGTTAAAAAAGCAGGGTGACAATATACAGCCTTGATGGACTCCTTTTCCTATTTGGAACCAGTCTGTTGTTCCATGTCCAGTTCTAACTGTTGCTTCCTGACCTGCATATAGGTTTCTCAAGAGGCAGGTCAGGTGGTCTGGTATTCCCATCTCTTTCAGAATTTTCAACAGTTTATTGTGATCCACACAGTCAACGGATTTGGCATAGTCAATAAAGCAGAAGTAGAAGTTTTTCTGGAACTCTGTTGCTTTTTCCATGATCCAGCGGATGTTGGCAATTTGATCTCTGGTTCCCCTGCCTTTTCTAAAACCAGATTGAACATCTGGAAGTTCACGGTTCACATATTGCTGAAGCCTGGCTTGGAGAATTTTGAGCATTACTTTACTAGCGTTTGAGATGAGTGCAATTGTGCGGTAGTTTGAGCATTCTTTGGCATTGCCTTTCTTTGGGATTGGAATGAAAACTGACCTTTTCCAGTCCTGTGGCCACTGCTGAGTTTTCCAAATTTGTTGGCATATTGAGTGAAGCACTTTCACAGCATCATCTTTCAGGATTTGAAATAGCTCAACTGGAATTCCATCACCTCCACTAGCTTTGTTCATAGTGATGCTTTCTAACGTCCACTTGACTTCGCATTCCATGATGTCTGGCTCTAGATGAGTGATCACACCATTGTGATTATCTTGGTTGTGAAGATCTTTTTTGTACAGTTCTTCTGTACTATGACTATGTAGTGACTTTGTAGTTTCTATAATTAAAATGTAATATGATAGAAATATAGGAATAGATGACATTTCTTTGGGATCTATTACTTATCTAGCACTGTTCCAGGTGGGCCTAGTTGGGACAAGTGTGGAGACTGGGTCTCAGACTCTGTAGGTTACTTCAGAGTTTGCCCAAGGTATTCAGTGACCACAAGAGGGTTTGACCTTATCATTCAAGTGCTGATACTGGACATTTGGTTGTTAGAAGACTCAGATGTGTCATCAGCCCAGCTGATTGGCTTCATCCTCCTTCCCAGTGAGCTTGGTTCTGCTCCTAGTATCTACTTGTTGACTATGCATCCTTCCAAACCAGAAGTAATAATGATGATGATAATTACATTTTCCTTACATTTTTAATAGTACTTCACATTTTTTAGTGCTCTCACATTCAATATTTTACATAAATTTATAACAGCTATTAATAAAAAACAAACTTAAATATTGCAATATTTAATTATCACAATAACCCTCTTAGATTAGGTATTCTGTTCTCTAGTTTTGTTGAACCTCTGTTTGAGAAACTTGCCAGGAACCACACAGCTGATTAGTGATGGTTCCATCCACAATTTGACTTTTAGACATTCCCTCTTCATAGGAAATAAACATTTTCGCGATGGATAAAAATTCTTCTTTAGAGTAAATTTTAACTGAAGGACAGATCAGAGGCTTAGCTGACTTGAGTTCCAGCACCTCTAGCTAAATAAAGATAACCTTGGGTACTGCTAGTTTCCTCAATGTCCTCATCCATTTATTCCTTGGAATTTGCAAACCTTAGTGTGTGTGTGTGTGTGTATCTGTGTCTGTGTTGGTCGCTCAGTTGTGTCCAACTCTTTTCAGCTCCATGGATTGTAACCTGCCAGGCTTCTCTCTTCATAGAATTCTCCAGGCAAGAATACTGGAGTGGGTAGCCATTCCCTACTCCAGGGGTCTTCTTGACCCAGGGATCAAACCCAGGTCTCCTGCACTGCAGGCAGATTCTTTACCATCTGAGGCACCATGCAAGCCTTAGCCCCAAAGTCAAGATATTATGGGAGGACTTCCTTAGTGGCCTAAGTGTTAAGGCTCAGCACTTCCTCTGCTGGAGGCGGGGCAGCGGGGCAGGTTCAATCCCTTGTCCAGAAGCGCCACATGCTGTGGTGGAAAAAAAAAAAAAAGATTATGGAAAGGTCAGGCATTCTGAAGGTGTTACTGAGTTTCTAGGTGGTTTAACATTTCAGAATGAAGCTTTTCTATCTTGAAGCTAATGAAATTAGATTACAGCATCTCAGAGGCTCACCTGCTGTTAGTAACTAAGAAGGCCCCTGTCCCACGACAGTAACCACACATCTCAAATATGGAATCAGAGAACAAGCGCAGCGAACACAATTATCTCACCTGTACACACACGGTGGGCATCACAGTGAACTAAGGCTCTCTCAGTGTTCATCCCAAATGAGTAGCAAGTGTTTCTCAACCCTTCCTAGATTCCAAAAGAGTGAAAATTTAATTTCAAGGATTAACCCAACACTTAGTGGGATGGCAGCATATCTAAAGATGAGAGACTTATTCTATAAAGAGAAAATAAATATAACATTGGCAATGAACACTGGTCCTTTGAAAGGCAGTTCTAAAATGTAGACTATACTTACCTGTGGTACATTCAAATCTAATAATGGAGAATTATAAATATATAAATAAATATATGTTATAATTTGACGGTTCAGCTAATCTGGGCAATTCTAAAAGTACCACAGATATGCTGTAAATAATGGAAAATTAATCATTTTCACCAAGTGTGGAAAACTGTGCAAGACCAGGAGATTTTTTTTAATTGAAAAGGAGGTGATTATATACTTATATGCCCATGTTTATGGCAGCATTACTCATAAAAGCCAAGAGGTAGAAGCAACCCAAAGTATTAGCTGCTCAGTCATGTCCAACTCTTTGAGATCCCATGGACTATAGCCTCTTCCCATGGGATTCTCCAGGCAAGAATACTGGAGTGGGTAGCCATTCCCTCCTACAGGAGAATCTTCCTGACCCAGGGGTCGAACCCAGGTCTCCCACATTGCAGGGAGATTCTTTACCATCTGAGCTACTAGGGGATCAACCCAAGTATCCTTCAATATATGAATGAATAAAAAATGTGGCATATACATCAATGGAATATTAGTCAGCCTTAAAAATGAAGACAATTCTGACACACACTGTAACATGGATGAACCTTGAGGACATTATGCCAAGTGTAATAAGCCAGTCATTGCATTCAAAGATAGTAAGACAATCAGTAAGCTTTAAAAAATTAAAGTATAAAATTAGGTGTAAAAATATACCTAGTTTTTAAGGTCTTAAAAAGAAGGAATAGAAACCATGCTGAAAGAGTGGGCAATCATTTTCAAAATGAAGAAATATATTACAGAGAAACAGAATTTGAATAAATGAAACTTCTTTAATGGGTAGGTTAAGCAGCAGATTAGTTTGTGCTGGAGAGAGGGAATTAGTGAACTGAATGATAGTGAAAGAAATTATTTTGAATTTAGCTGAGAAATAAATTGATACAAAATAGGAAATAAATATTAAGGGGTAAAAAGGAATAAATGAGAAAGCCTAAATTATTTCTATTAGTTATTCCAGGAGAAGAAAATAGAGAAAGAGAAGCAATATTAGAAGGGACAATAGCTAAGACTGTTCCAGAATTTATTTAAAAAACAAACAAACAAAAAAAACCATTACTCTTCAAGTTAAAGAATCCACAAGTCCTGAGAATAATAAATAAAAAATAAATTCACACCCAGACACTTAATTGTGAGCCTACAGAACATCAAACACAAAAAGAAAATCATAAGGGTAATTAAAGATGAAAGACACATTAATAATAAACAACAATGTGTGCATTGTTAGTATTTTTAACTAGCTCTTATAATTAAGGTCAAAATGACATTTTCAATGTGCTGGAAAAAGAAATGTCATCTAGAATTCAATACGCAACTAAACAATTATTCAAGAGAAAATTTGAAATAAAGAATATTTTAAAGAACCTGAAACTATAGAGCTTAACAGCCTTTCTCCATTACAAGAGCCACAAAAGGATGGGCTCTTTTGTTGTTTAACTTTTGGCTGTGCTGGGTCCTTGTTTCTGTGTGTGGGCTTTCTCTAGTTGCAGCAAGCAGGGGCTACTCTCTAGCTGGGGTGCATGGACTTCTCATTGCAGTGGCTTTCCTTGCTATGGTCCGTGGGCTACAGACACCGGCTCAGTAGCTGTGGGGCCTGGGTTCAGTTGCCCTGAGGCATGTAGTGTCTTCTCAGACCATGGATCGAACCTGTGTCCCTGCATTGGCAGAAGTATCCTCTACCACTGAACCACCAGGGAAGTTGAAGGATGGGCTTTGATAATGAAAATACTGAGGGTCAAAAGAAGGAATGAGATGAAAGCTGTAGTAATGACAATAGAAATTAGAAAGTATGAGGACTTCCCTGGTTAAGACTTCCAGTGGTTAACACTGAGCTTTCATTTCATGGTGCACAGGTTTGATCCCTGATTAGGAAACTAAGATCCTGCATGTCTCATGGCAGCCAAAAAGAAAAAGAAATTAGAAAATGTGTTCATAAATCCAACATTACATATAAAATATAACAATAATAATTTCATATTTCAAATGGGTGGGACCAAAATATGAGAATAACTCAAGAAATTATGAAAAATGAGTATCATACAGGCTACGTGAAAAACAGGAGGGTAGTTACAGAGTTTAAGAGCTCAAATTTCTTGTTTTATTTCAGTGTATCTTTTTTATTAACTTTCTATTGTGCTAAATCAGGTATGTTAAGAAAACACCTTAAATTACAAAAAAGAGAAGTTTAACTTCCAAACTAGTAGAGGGAAAAGAAAGAATGAAGAAAATTAGATTCATTGGTAGAAAATTAGAAAGAAAAAGAAAAGAAGAAGAAAAAATCCAAGATGAATCAAAAACAATAAATAAGGTGGCAGAAGTAATTTTAATATTTCTAATCACAATAAATGTATGTATTATATCTTCCTATTATATCCTCCTATTAAGAGACAAAAATTTGCAGACAGCTTCTAAAAATTTCAGCTATAATCAAATTATGAGACATTCATAATCACATGGATATAGAAACTTTGAACATCAAGAGTTAAGAAAAAGTATATTTGGACAATACTAACCAAAACAAGCCTGGTGTAATAACTAGCGTAGAATTTAAAGCAAAAAGCATTAAATGAGGTATGACAATGATTTTAATGATTAAGTAATTGGCCACAAAGATATAATTGAATTGGTGAATCTTTAACAAAAATCCAGCATGCTCTGCTCTAAAACATGTAAACCATCAGCTTCAGATGGTTTTATACCAAATTCCACCATAACTTGGAGGAATAGGGTATCTCTGTATTACAGAACCACTCTTACCAGAAAAGAAAAGAAGGAAGGAAGGAAGGAAAGAAAGAAGGAGAAAGAAAAAAAGGAAGAAAGAGAGAGAACCAAAGGAAGGAAGGAAAGACAGAAAGAAACAACAACAAACCACAAGATATATGAGGAATAAAAGTAGAGGCCCTTCTAATCTATAAACATAAGTGTGAAAGTGAAAGTGAAGTCGCTCAGTCGTGTCTGACTCTTTGCGACCCCGTGGACTGTAGCCTACCAGGCTTCTCTGTCCATGGGATTCTCCAGGCAAGAATACTGGAGTGGGTTACCATTTCCTTCTCCAGGGGATCTTCCCGACCCAGGGATCGAACCCAGGTCTCCCACATTGGAGGCGGACGCTTTAACCTCTGAGCCACCAGGGAAGGCCAAACATAAGTGTAGAGGATCCTAAATAAATTTTTAGTAAGCCAAATTCATATAATAAGTCAAGCTTATTCAAGGAGAGTAATAATTTTTAACATTTGGGGAAATATATGTAAATTAATTCATTTTTAATAGAGTAAAGGAAAAACTCTTAGGAGCAACTGAATGTATCTAGAAACATCTGATAAAATTAAATATTGATTTAAGATAAAGCATTTTAGCCAATGTGGAATGAAAGGAAATTACTACTCCTTAATAAAGGGTATCTACTCATAGCTAACATCACATTTAATATTGAAATTAAAGAAGCATTCTCTTTGAAGTCAGGAATGTGACTACTTGTAATCAATATGGTACTAGATTGAACCATGAAGATGCCAAATTGTCCTCATTTCAGAATACAGGATCATATTTGTAGTAAATGTAAGAGAGTCTACAGACAAATGCTGTGAACTAATAAGACTATTTGATAAAATATCAACATCAAAAATCAATAATTGAGAAAAATCAATGAAACTGAAAGTGGTTATTTTAAAAGATCATAGAAATTAACAATTCTCTCAGTAGGTTACCAAGAAAAAGAGAAGACTCAAATGACTAAAATCAGGAGTGAAAGAGGAAACATTACTACTAATCTTACAGAAATAGAAAACATTATAAGAGAATTCTATGAACAATTGCATGTCAAAAAATTAGATAGCATAAATGAAATGGAAAATTCCTAAGAATACACAAATAAATGTTTAAAATTGACTCAAGAAGAAATAGAAAATCTGAATAGACCCCAACAAGTGAAGAGATCAAATCAGTAATCAAAAAACTTCTCACTAAGATAAGCCCAGAACCAGGTGGCTTCATTGTTGAATTCTGCTGTTTCAAGAAGAATTAGCACCAATCCTTTACAAATTCTTCCAAAAAATAGAAGAAGAGGGAGCACTTTCAAAGTCATTCTCTGAAGCCAATATTACCCTCCTATCAAAACAGACACTGACATCGTAAGAAAAGAAAACCACACATTAACAGTCCTTGTGAGTATAGATGCAAAAATCCTCAACAAAATATTGGAAAATCAAAATCAGAAGCATTTTAAAAGAATTATACACCATGATCAAAGAGGAATTGATTCCAGGAATGCAAGATTGATTTAAAATCTAGAAATCAATCAATGTAACTATCACCTATCACATTGGGTACAGTATTTCTTTTTGTTGTGATGAAAATATTCTGGAATTACTAACCTTGTGAATATTCTTAAAACCACTGAATTGTATACGCGAAAGGGTGAATTTTACGTCATGTGAAATATTTCTCAATTTTTAAAAATATTTATTTATTTATTTATTTATTTTTGGCTATGCTGGGTCTTCACTGCTTTGTGTGGGCTTTCTCTAGATGCGGCAAGCTGGGGCTTTTTTTTGCAGTGACTGGGCTTCTCATTGCAGTGGTTTCTCTTGTTACAGAGCACCGGCTGTAGGCGCACAGCTTCAGTAGCTGCAGCATGTGGGCTTGTAGCTGCGGCTCCCCAGCTCTACAGCACAGGCCGAGCAGTTGTGGTGCACAAGCTTAGTTGCTCTGTAGTGTGTGGGATCTTCCCAGATCAGGGATCAAACCCCTGTCTCCTCCATTGGCAGGCAGATTCCTATGCATAGCTCCACCAAGGAAGATTCTATTTCTCAGTTTTAAAAAATCAATAGCATTCTTGCATAACACTTTATTTTAAAAGATAATTTAATAAATGAACTTATTCAGAATAACAAGAAAAATTCTTAGATACCTAGGGATAAATCTAATCATGTGTTACTCACTGAGGATATTCTAAAATGTTATTGAAAGTCTTAAAAGAAGACCTAATAAATGGAGAGACATAGCATATTTGTGGATTATGACAGTAACATTAAATGTTAACTTTCCTAAGTTAGTTTATAAATTTATGACAATTCTAATAAACAGGAGATTTATTGCATGAACTTAAAAAATGATCTTAAAATTAATATAAAGACAAAGAGCCAAGAATATGCAAAAGAATTATGAATTTTAGGGAGAGAGACTTCCCTATGAAATATCAAAGTTTATCATAAAGCTATACTAATTACTACCAGATGAAAAAGCCATAGAGATATTAAAATATGCTGACAAACTTAAGTAGAGAGATCAGAAACAGACGCATGGGTAATACAGGAAACTGATATGTGAAAGTTTGACAATTTAAACATTTATATGGAAACATTTATAAGGAAAATAAAATAAAATTAGTTTCTAACCTTATGTCATATCCAAAAATAATTTACATTTAGGATTAAAACAAAAATGTGAAAAACTTATAGAAAGAAAAGGAAAATATACAGGAGGATGATCTTAGAACAGTGAGTGATTTCTTAAATAAGATGCAAAAGGCAAAAACAAAAAGATAAATTCAATAACACTAAACTTTAAGACTTTAGTGGAAGCAACTGACATAAACTAAGCTAAAATCAAGCTAAAAACTGGGAAAAGATATTTGGAAAGCATCTCATCAACAAAGAATTAATATCGACAATCCCTAAGGAACTTGCAGAAATCAATTTAAAAACACCAGGGCATCTAGTTCCCTAACCAAGGGAGTCACGTTCCCTTGCATTGGGACCGTTGAATCTTAGCCACTGGAACACCAGGTACATTGCAGAAGTTCTTATAGGTAGTTACCAGGAAGCATAGGGAAAATATTCACTGAAGCAGTGTTTGAAAGTTGAAAGACATGGAAACGGCTTAAATAACCATCAGTAAGAGAATGGATAGGGCTTCCCTGGCAGCTCAGCTGGGAAAGAATCTGCCTGCAATGCAGGAGACCCCTGTTCGATTCCTGGGTCAGGAAGATCCCCTGGAGAAGGGATAGGCTACCCATGCCAGTATTCTTTCCTGGAGAATTTCATGGACAGAGGAGCCTGGTGGGCTACAGTCCATGAAGTTGCAAAGAGTCAGACACGACTGAGTGACTAAGCACAGCACAGCACAGGAGAATGGATAAATAAACTGGAGTCTATTAATGCAATTAAATACTAGAGTTCAGGGGAGAATACATAGATCAATTAACTTGCAGTTCTGCATTAATTAACTTGGGCATCTAAAAAACTTGTTCAGTGAGAAAAGCAAGTTACAAAAAGATTCAAAAACTATAACATGAATAATAAAAAGACTACACATTTTTAAAAATTTTATTTTACTTTACAATACTGTATTGGTTTTGCCATACATCAACATGAATCTGCCACGGGTGTACAAGAGTTCCCAATCCTGAATCCCCCTCCCACCTGTACACATACTTTTAATATATGTTTTATGAGTCTACAGAGTAGCAAATGCTTAATAACAAGGACAGAAGGATGGACAGAGAGATAGAAACTTTAAGATAGCAATCACCTCTAGCAAGAAAGAGAGGAAATGAGGTGGTTAAAAACTGTTATCTGTATCCTTTTATCTACTTTTTAAAAGGAATCTGAAGGAAATATGTAAACAGCTGGGAGATAGATTATGTGGCTTTTACATTTTCTGTTTTACATTCCTTTGAAATACTTAATAATATATTTTTACAAGTAGACACAATCCTTGCACAAGGTTGCTTCATGGTAGAAATTGATATTTCACCTTGGAGAGCCCTTTAACCTCTGTCACAGGTTCTCTTTACTCAAATAGGACTGGTGACCCTTCCTTTTCTCTCTAATAGCATTTTACTGAGCATCAAATACACTTACACACAAGAGAGCACTTTGGAAAACTATAAATTCTGCTTAATGCTGATACTATTGTTAGCACATAAAATGAAATGGCAAAAATATAATGAGCTAAGAACAGCTTAATCTAAGATTTACAACTAGAGCACACACTAATTTTAAATTAGGTTATAGACAAAGAGACAGCACTCAATTTTCCCCTTCATGTGTCCCCAGGGTGTTCTAAGCAGTGCAGATGAAGGCATTTTGCCTAAGAAGGTGGGTGAGAAGGTCCTGGGTTTAACGGTGGGCATAAATCACTCCTTTGGCAGTCTTCTGCGTTATCCATCAGGGGAGACTTTTAGTGGAAAATGCCAGAGGCTGCAACAGAAAGAAGCAGGTAGAAGTGATCAGTTAGTTTGTCTAGGAGGCAGACCGTTCCAGAGAGGATACTAGTGAGTTCCTGGCATCCTTGAGGCAGGAAAGCTCAGGAGACTTGCCTCTGAGCCTCTGTCTTCTCTTGCCCTTGGGAAGGTAATTGATGAATTAATTAATATGCACAGGAGATGCACCTCGCTGTCTGACTGCTGCTGATCCTCACTGTTATTACTAAAATGAGCTCAGCCCTTCAGCTGGATTGGGAGAAACCAGTTTCCTGCGGACATCGCAGTAAAATTATTGCTGTCCTCTCATCAGGTGGGAAATCTCATTAAGTGCTCCAAGGACCTTGGTTTTATAGGTTTGTGCTCCACAGCCCCTGGCAGCCTTGGCTAGGATTTCATTCTAAAATAACATTTCCTTTTGGTAAAAAATGTTTTGTTGCTCCAGGCTCTGCTGCTCAATGACCTTTCTGAGCTTTTGACTTCAGGGGACCCAGAGGTGAACTGGAGGTTTGCAATTTATGTCAAACACACACATGCACACACACACACACACACACACACACACATCCTCTTAGTTGGCCTACAAAAACAAGTGGGGACTTCTGTAACTGTCCAGACGGGAGAGATCCTGTGTTCTCATTGCATCATATCAGGGGGACCACAGTGGTATCATCTTATGGCTGGTGATGTGAGCTCTTTATGACTGCACTGGGTCTCCACGGTAGTGCGTGGGCTTTCACTGTGGAGAGTAGGGGCTACTCTTGGTTGTGGCAGGCAGATCCCAGAGGGTGGGCTCAGTAGTTGTAGTGCACGGGCTTACCCGTCCTGCAGCATGTGGGATCTTCCCAGACCGGAGATAGAACCTGTGTCCCCTGCATTGGCAGTTGTATTCTTAACCACTGGACCACCAGGGAAGTCCAGGAGACCTTTACATATAAAGAAATGATCACTTTGTCTGTGATATAGGTTGCCATTTTTTCCCCCAGTTTATCATTTGCTTTTGCCTACTGAGGTCTTTGTCACATAGAACTTTTAAAAATTCTATGGTGGCTGAATATATTAGTCTTTTGGGGTATCTGCGGTTTATGTCATATTTAGAAAGGCCTTTCTTATGCTAAGATTATTTTTTTAATTATCCATAGTTTGTCTAATTTTGTTTACATTTAAATCTTCAAACCAATTTGGTGCCTTTCATTCCTGTATAAATTAGTAATTTGACTTTTTTTTCCTACCATAAGAATTATTTGAAGTGAAGTGAAAGTCGCTCAGTCGTGTTCGACCCTTTGCAACCCCATGGACCCCTCCAGGCTCCTCTGTCCATGAGGATTCTCCAGGCAAGAACAGTGGAGTGGGTTGCCATGCCCTTCTCCAGGGGCTCTTCCCAATCCAGGGATTGAACCTGGGTCTCCTGCATGCAGATGGATTCTTTACCCCTGAGCCACCAGGAAAGAATTATTTAGGGGATTATTTAATTCTTCTAGGCAGATAATATTTTGGTTATCCCTTTAAAATTATTAATCTTGAATATTATTTCGTTGTGTTCAGAGGTTTTGTACTCTGTATGATTTTTGAATTTTAGAATTTGTCCAGTTTTCCTTTGTAGCCTAAGACAGAGTCAATTTTTTGAGACTGCTCTCTATATGCTGTGTATGTATACATCATTTTATTAAATTTTGTATGTCTTTGTGTGTATATATGCATGTACATATAAATGAAATATACATTTATATATTATCAAATTTAATTATGTTAAGTGAAAGTGTTAGTCTCTCAGTCGTGTCTGACTCTGTGATCCCACGGACTATAGCCCACCAGGCTCCTTTGTCTATGGAATTCTCCAGGCAAAAACACTGGAGTGGGTTGCCATTCCCTTCTCCAGGGGATTTTCCCAACACGGGATTGAAACCATGTCTCCTGCATTGCAGGTAAATTCTTTACCGTCTGAGCTAGTCCCTAAGTAACTGTGTTATCAAGTCTCTTATTTTTACGTAGTATCCAATAAATATGGTCAAAACCTTCTACCATGTGGGTTTATTGATTTATTTTTCTACCATTTTTTGGCCTATATATTTCAGTCATGCTCTCAAGTGCATAAAGAATCACGATTTTTATTTACTTTTGTAGCTAAACTGGTAAAGAATCTGCCTGCGATGCAGGAGGCCCCAGTTTGATTCCTGGGTGGGGAAGATCCACTGGAGAAGGGATAGGCTACCCACTCCAGCATTCTGCCCTGGAGAATTCCACGGACAGAGGAGCCTGGCAGACTAAAGTCCATAGGGTCACAAAGAGTGGGACACGACTGAGCAACTTTCAGTTTCACATACACAAGTTAGTACACAAATACATCCTCGTTGTTAAAAGGCAAACAATACAGAAATGGAAGTGAAAGATCGCTACTCAGTATTCTGTACATTAAAACAACAATGAGATACCATTTTTTCCCAATAATAGACTGGCAAAACTTTTAAAGACTGTTAACATTGTCTGATGGCAAGCATGTAGAACATATACATAGTCTCATATTGCTGGTGAGTGTGTGACTAGGAGAGTCCTTACAGCATTGCCTGGCACATGTTAAACATACAGTGAATGTGACCTCTTATGACAAGTGAAATAACTGAGTGTGATATCCCCAAGTTGTCCCCCTAAAGAGGTTTCCCCACTCTACATCAAACCCACTCTGCCGAGTCCCCATCTGGCTTCAGTGAGGGAAATCCAATATAAGTCGTTGTTTCCTCTCCGACCATCAGGCTTGTGCAAAGGTTCGGGGTCGCTGGAGATGCTAAGGCATTGGGGTGACTCCCCAGCTCACCTGGGTTTCCCTGAAGCCAAGGATCACTGGCCACCCACATGGTTACTTCTCACCACGAGGTCCTGTGCTACACGTGGCTTAAGGAACCCTTTGGTGAGGTTGGGAGTCCAGGTGCCTCAACCCACCTGAAATTGAATCCGAGCAGAACCCTGTGGGACTCTCCTGGGGACAGACTCTACCCCTCCCGCCCGCCCCTTCCAAGACTCCTCACATTATCCCTTGTTCTGTGGCTTAATATTTTCCTAGAGGGGAAAGGCCTTTGCCTATAGGCTGTTTCTGCGTTCTGTCCTGTTCTGATTAAGGAATTTCAACTCCTACTCAGCTACTAGAATTAAGGAGACAGAAAAGAAAAAGTGTAAACAGATAAAGTGTGATATTTCATAAATAATTCTGGCACAATATCCTTCATGGTGATTCCATCTTAAAGCCTAATACTCCTTTCTTCTTTCCCAGCTCGCTGTGCGTATGTACCCCTAACACACACACACACACACACTCCATTTAAAAAGACAGCTGGAGCAATGTGAGTCAATCCCAGCCAGGCCTTTCTTGCACCTCTCAGTGGAGCAGAGGCTCACGTTCAATAGCTGCTAACTAGGCTCTCTGACCATGCTGCTCTCTTGGTCTTTTCTGTAGGATCATCAAGGTTGCCTGGCAACCACAAGCCCGTTGGCCTATCACATGGTTTCCTTAAAGAAAATGGCAAAGCACTCGCTCCTGACGCAGTCCCAGCAAGGCCTAATTAGTGTGAACCGGGAATCAATCATAGAAGGGGGGGGCGCTATAAAAGGGCGTGAAGAGCACAGAGGACGGTCTGTGATGGGCGCCTGGGAGCTGGTGTGAAAATAGCCATCGTTTCTTAATTTTACCCCTTGCTGTCTCCATGATGGAACCAGGACGGGGCATAGCAAGGTGGATGGTAGCAAGACTCCTGTCTGAGCTACTACTGAAGGAATTGAAGGAATCTTTAATCTGGAGAAGATTCCTTTAGAGAATTGGAGACGTGGTTGTCTTTAAATATTTGGAATCTGAGAGTGTAAAAAAGGGATTAGTCTGGTCCTGGGTGTAGCATGAGGGAGAAGCAAATGTGGGCCCATTATGAGGTAGTGTTTTTTTTAACTTTATATTTTATATTGTAATATAGCCAATTGACAGTGTTGTGATAGTTCCAGGTGGACTGCAAAGGGACTCAGCCACACATATACATGTATCCATTCTCCCCAAAACTCCCCTGTGGCCAGGTTGCCACATAACACTTAGCAGAGTTCCCTGTGCTATACAGTAGGACCTTGCTGGTTATGTGTTTTAAATATAGCAGTGTGTACATGAAGGGGTGGTTTTGAAAACTACATGTTTCCCTAGAGGAAGGGGCTAGTCTTGGGGAGGTGGTGAATTCTCTGCAGCACAGGCATGCTTGCTGGGGAAGGATGTGCTCAGATGGACACTGATGCCCTTGATATGTGCACGTACCTCCACAACACCTCATCTTGGACAGGTCAGCATTCCTGAGTGGTTGCAAGTAGCTCAGCGTGTAGGCACTGAGTCTGTCTCATCCATATCCTGGGTCCTAAGAACCAGACACCCTCTGGTCTCCACTGGCAAGTACTGGGTATGCTGTTGACCTCCTCCTCATACACCATGGAAATCCCAGCCCAGGGTCTCCTGAATGCACAGATAGGGTGGGGACCAAGGCTGGTGTGACCAGGGCTGCTGCTGGGAACACTGAGCGCAGCAGTGGGGTTTGGGTGATCTCATGGGTTGGATGGTAAAAAGATTCACCCACTCTTGCTGGGCAAGAGTGAACAGGGCACAGGTCAAAGGTTATAAGAAGGACTTCTGAAGTTGGAGTCAGGACCAGAAAATCATGGAGTGCATGAGAGGAGATGGAGAGAGAGAGAAGTTGGTGCCACGCAACATCAAAATTCATTTCAGGTGCTGGGTGTGTCAAACTGAGATAAGAATAAGTAAGCAGGAGAAGCAGGCTCCTGAGGGGCAAGCTACTACACCCTGACCAGTGCTGGCATTTCCCACATATCTGCCACATGCCAGCATCTTTCCATTGAACTGTCTTTGATCAGTTACAACTGGTAAGGCAGTCAATAATATCTGCTCTTTAAGGTGTGGAAACTGAGGCATGGAAGGGCCAAGTGACTTGCCCAGAGTAACTTACAAAGAGAGGAATCAAGATGCAAATACAGATACGCCTCCTCCAAATGTCATCTTTGCTACTGATCAACCCCCACCCCACCCCACCCCCTCACTACCCCCAATCCCCCCAAACCCCCACTCACCCCACCACCCCCACCCCAGCCACATCAGCAAGCAGAGATCCAAGCATTAAGGCTCCAGTTGTGCACACACAAAGCCTGGGTTCCTTGGTTGTGGGATGGGGGTATGTGTTAACCTAAGAGCTTAGCAACATTCAGTTGTGCGTTCCTTTTTTTAAATAGTTTTTTTTTTTTCTTTTACATTCTAAAGTAGAAGGATAACACAGAGACAGAACGGGTATAAAGGACATTTAGGCATACAGCTGGATGATGTTTTACAAATGTCATACGTCTGTATAATCATCACCAAGGCAGGATACAGGCTATGCATTTGTAAAACATCAAATCATCCAGGGACTTTTCTGGTGGCTCAGTGAATAATAATCTGACTGCCCATCAAGGGAAGTAGGTTCAATCCCCTGGACGGGAAGATCCCCTAGAGAAGGAAACAACAACCCAGTCCAGTATTCTTGCCTGGGAAATCCCACAGACAGAGGAGTATAGCAGGCTACAGTCCACGGGGTCGCAAACGACACGACTGAGTGACTAAATAACAAGGCAAGATACAGGATATTTCCAGCAGCTCCACTTGTGTTTTTCTTAACACAAATCGGAACTCTATCGGAACAGCTAAGCATATACATCAGTGGGTCATACGCTACTACACAGAGCCTAACAAGGTTTGCTAACATAGGCACTGTTTTCTCCCCAAATGCTATGGTTTCCAGAGCCCAGGAGAGGTGGGAATGAGGCTATCGGTCAGTAGATAAGATCCTCAAGCCCAGCGTCTGAGATGATTGATCGTCTCTGGGCTGCAGTTCCCATTTTGTCTGATAATGGAGAGAGGGCAGTCTTGTTTAAACTCTCCCTGTTCCGGCCCCTGTTATCCCAACACGCTGCCCTGTTATCTCACTGAGGCTAGAATTAACCTGTGTTTAAACTCCCAGGAGCCTCAGGGAGGGCGCATCATTGCTAAAAATCCATCTCTTAATGAAATTAGAGCAGTGTTCCTGAAGTGTTACCTGAGAACCCAGAACTCTGCCTTATAGCTCTAGGGGTTTGGGGGGTTTTCATTCCCCTCTGGCAGTTGTTCAGGGTCCCTGCAGCCCACTGGCCTCGAGAAAGTGAGCAAGGAGGCCCGGGTGACCCTGTCTGGAGGATGCAAGTGCCAGATGGTGGGGCAGGTGCTGGAGTTGACTTAACCACTTATCAGATGCCCCAAGGGGCCCAGCCCCCAGCGGACAGTAATGTTTTCAGAAGGTGGCAGGAGAAGGTGTCCCCACTCCACCGTCTCCTCCTCCCATCTCTTCAACCTGCCCCATTTGGTCAGAAGGCCGTCCACTAGTACTTAGCTGCTGGCTTCACTTGGTCCCCATTGTACCAGATCCCTGACAAAGGCTGCTGGCTAGATCCCTAGAAGGACATTGGCTGCCTCTGAAACTCACCATTTATAGACTGCCAGGGGGATGCGCTATGAAACTCCCTCCCTGGCTGCCTATAGGGGAGATTCCAGTTGGAGTAGAGGGTGATTGGTCTTACTGCAGTCTCGTTGAGGGGCTTGGACATCTGTAGAGGTCATCCTCTATCTTCTCTGCTCTCCTGAGCTGAGCCAGGACTTCTAGTCTTTAGTTTTCATCAATGGGGTGGAAGGAAGAAGAGTGTAACTCCGGGTGGCCTCACCCATGGATGGGGTGGCCAACCTCACATCCAGCTACTGTGGTTATTGGCCGTGTGTGTGTGTGTGTGTTCAGTGGCTCGGTCTTGTCTGACTCTTTGTGACCTCGTGGACTGTAGCCCACCAGGCTCCTCTGTCCATGGGATTCCCCAGGCAAGAATACTGGAGTGGGTAGCCCTTCCCTAGGGGGTCTTCCCCACCCAGGGATCGAACCTACGTCTCCTGCATGGGCAGGCAGGTTTTTTTCTTTTTTTAAACCAGTGCACCACCTGGGAAACTCTGTGGTTTTTGGTTACAGATGGCAAATATCAATTTCCAGTTCCAAATGCCCAACCCAGTGTCTTGGGACAGAAGCCAGCTTCTTTATGAATATACCTAAAGTGATCCTTTTCTTATAGTCAACCTCTGGGGAGGGTGAATGTCCCCAGGGCCACAATCTTTCCCAGCACCTCTGCTCCTGTAAATGACAGAAAGGAGCCTCTAGGTCAGCGTGGCTCCTTGCACACTGATGTTTTCCTCTCACCTTCTCTAACTCCTGTGGTGATGGACAGAAGGAAACAAACTCATAATGATGAGGAGAACAGGAAAAGGGACCCACAATAGATTAAGTGATTAACAAGTTTCTGGAAGGCAGAAAGTAATGGGTAATACTGAGCCCAAACAGCCGAATACTCTCATAGGACACAGTTGTCACTTCCCCAAGAAAACTGCCAAATTCAGAGTCTGATCAAGAGAGTGATCAGTGTGGTTAAAGACAAAGAGAGTGAAGTCGCTCAGTCGTGTCTGACTCCTCGCGGACCCATGGACTGTAGCCTACCAGGCTTCTCTATCCATGAAATTTTCCAAGCAAGAGTACTGGAGTGGGTCACCATTTCCTTCTCCAGGGGATCTTCTTCACCCAGCGATTGAACCCAGGTCTCCCGAATTGCAGGCAGACGCTTTACTTTCTGAGCCACCAGGGAAGTTACTTAGCATCAGTGTGGTTACTTAGCATCTATTCCAGGAGGAGGTGGGAGCACTTGTCTGGGCACAGACCCCTTTGTCTCCTGCTGTGTTGGATGATGCTTAGAACAGTTGCTCTCAAACTCTACTGCACTTTAAAATGCCTCCAAAGCTCTGAAATATCCCCAAGCCCAGGCTGCATAGCAGATCAGTTAAATTAGAATGCTTGCGAATGGGCACTTTCCTGGCAGTCCAGTGGTTGAGACTTGGCTCTGTGTTTTCCCAGCAGGGGGTGCAGGTTTGATCCCTGATAGTTTATTTTTGGGGCTCCAAAATCACTGCAGATGGTGACAGCAGCTGTGAAATTAAAAGACACTTGCTCCTTGGAAGAAAAGCTATGACCAACCTAAACAGCATATTCAAGAGCAGAGACATTACTTTGCCGACAAATGTCCATCTAGTCAAAGCTATGGTTTTTCCTGTGGTCATGTATGGATGTGAGAGTTGGACTGTGAAGAAGGCTGAGCGCCGAAGAATTGATGCTTTTGAACTGTGGTGCTGGAGAAGACTCTTGAGAGTCACTTGGACTGCAAGGAGTTCCAACTAGTCCATCCTAAAGGAAATCAACCCTGAATATTCTTTGGAAGGACTGATGCTAAAGCTGAAGTTCCAATACTTTGGCCATCTGATGGGAACTGACTCACTGGAAAAGACCCTGATGCTGGGAAAGATTGAAGGCAGGAGGAGAAGGGTCGACAGAGGATGAGATGGTTGGATGACATCACCGACTTGATGGACATGAGTTGGTGATGGACAGGGAGGCCTGGTGTGCTGCAGTCCACGGGGTTGCAAAGAGTTGGACACAACAGAGCGACTGAACTGAACTGAGGGAAATATGATCCCACATGCGTGCAGTGTGGCCAAAAACAGAGCAAAACAAAAGAGAATACTTGGGGGGAGGTACCCAGAGCTCAGCATTTCTAAAGCTCCCTGGTTGTATTTATCAGGCAGCCATGGTTGAGAACTATTGGTCCAGGGGACACTCTTCTTTCAGGGCATTGAGAAGGGAGAGATTCATCTTGCTCCCTGGCTGCTGATCCATAAGAGGGGTTCCCTGGACACACCTCCTGGCCTGGGCCCTCATCACCTGGAAGGATGACCCAGACTCTCCCGTCACTCTGGTCCCTGTTCCCACCCTCTTTGTCTGTCTCACTGCCCTTTGAGTGATCTTCCTAAGGATCAACGCCATTCCTGTCACCTGCTTTCCGTTCTTCCTACAGAACAAGTCCAGGCAGTGGAGACCCTTCAAAGATCCCCGTGCTTTTCCTTCCTTTCTTCCACCAGCCCTGAGCTCTAACCACACTGAGGAGGGAGCTCATCTTATTTTTGTGTTGCTTCCCCCACCTTCAGTGCCTAGCCAGGCACCATGCAAAGAGATGCTCGTATAAAGAGCTTGTCAAGCTGAATTTTTTTTTAAAAAGTATTAAATATAGTTGATTTACAATGTTGTGTTAGTTTCAGGTGTATGGCAAAGTGATTTGGTTTATATACATATATATATATATATATATATATATAGCTTTTCAGACTCTTTACCATTATAGTTATTAAAAGATATGGAGTAGAGTTCCTGGTACTGTACAGTAGGACCTTGCTGATTATTTTATACTTAGTAATGTGTATGTATTAATCCTGAAAGTGAAAGCGTCAGTCGCTCAGTCATCCCTGACTCTTTGCGACCCCATGGTTTCCCTGTTCTTCACTATCTCCCGGAGTTTGCTCAAATTCATGTCCACTGAGTTGGTGACGCCATCCCACCACCTCATCCTCTGTCTCCCCCTTCTCCTCCTGCCCTCAGTCTTTTCCAACATCAGGGGTTTTTCCAGTGAAATACCTTCTATAGTTCTTAAGTGAGGAATTCTACTGTTCTTAAGTGAACAATACAAAGAAATAGAGGAAAACAGTAGAATTCCCTCGCTTAAGCACAGTAATGAATATTCTTTCCATTCAACACAGACTCATCTGAGACCTTTTAATCGCTGCCTGATCTTCCACCCTTCTTTTTTTATAATCAGCATCCTCTTGGTAGCTGTTCCCAGTCTTACTTATAACATTTTTAGTAGTGAAAACACGAAGTGTAAAATGTGAAAAATGAGAAACATTCGAAGGTATGTCTTGTCTTGTGCTTTCTCACCTACCGTCCCCTCCGCTGCCCGCTCCCTGGACAGCCGGGTCCAGACCTGGTTAGAGATCACTTCCTCTTTCCCAGCTAGGGAACAGTGGGACTGGCTGTCACCTGCTGTGTGTATCCTCATGGCCTGGTGCCGCCCTAAACCAGCACCTTCCCTGGTCCACTTTCTGTTTTCCTGTGTGAGTTACTTATCCAGATCCTCCGTGGGTGAAACAGAGAGAAAGAGCGGGGGTGGGGGGTGCCGGCCCCTCCCGCACAGATTTTTACCTGGCTCCTCCCAGCTCCTCTAGTGGCCCGTGGTCTATTAAGCTGATCCGAGGCCTGGCTTAGGCACCTTTGTTAGCCTTCTGCCCTCGCAGCCCCACAGTTCATGGGCTCCAGGCCCGCAGACAGGGGATGGTGGCTATGGAGAGGCTTGTGCCTTGTGGGTGGCCAGGCCACCCCTCTCCTCCTCCTGTCCCAGGTGCCCCCATTACAAGGCAGCCTGGTGTGGGGCCAGAAAGGACTGTTTGTTCAATCATCGTCACAGCAGAGGGGCGATTACTGGGTGCTGGAGGGGAGGACCAGCTGTTTCATCTCCAAAGCTAGTCCTGGTTCCCCGACCTGAAAGCCTCCCTAGGTTTGATTGAATCTCTGTGTCTCACAATTGCCTCTAATTTCATTGCCTTCATGGGAAGAAGGGTGCTTTTCCTTGCAGCTAAGATTATTTTTATGTTCCCATTTTTTTAAAATGTTTTTTGCCTCCTGGGGGGAGGTGGGAACCCAGACTCTTCATTTCCAGCAAGTAACGTGAGAAATCCTCTTCTGGGATCTCTTCCTGTAATCCACCCACCCCAACTCACACCCCAGCCATCCTCCCCTGTCCTGCTCCTGAGAAGGTGGAACAGGGTGGCTGGGAGGCCTGCTGGGGACCCCTGGTCTAAGGGACACGCTCCATAGGGCTCTGCTCTGTGGTCGAAGCAGCTACATGCACAGTAAAGGGGAGGGGCTGATGTAGTTCCCATTTTTTATTCCTCTCCAGAGACCTTTTTCAAACCTCCCATCTCAGGAACACCCAGAAGGACTTCAACTTTGGCTTAATTCATCCATCCATTCACTCACTCATTCAACACCTACTCATTAAGACTCTAATATGTGCAAGGCACTAGACAGTCAAAAACTTCTTATTTAACACAGACTCTGCTCTTGGCTTCCCTGGTGGCTCAGACGGTAAAGAATCTGCCTGCAGTGCAGGAGATGCAAGAGACCTGGGTTTGATCCCTGGGTTGGGAAGATGGCAACCCACTTTAGTATTTCCACGGACAGAGGAACTTGGTGGGGGCTACAGTCTATAGGCTTACCGAGTCAGACACAACGGAGCACACACACATCCTTCCAACTAGACAGCAGGCTTCTCTGAAGCAGGAAGCATGGCTTATTCATCCTGGTCCTACCACACTCATCACAGCACCTGGTACAGAGCCAGTGTTCTAGAAAGATTAGCTGAACAAGAAGAGACTGGTGAAGTCACTTGTCTACAGTCACACTTTGAGCATAGGGTAAAAATGAGATGTGAACCATGGGTTGCTGCTACCAGAAGGCACCTCTGTGTGAATTAGGACAAGGCTCCCTTTCTAAGGGGATTGTCTGCAAAAAAGGCAAGACCTCTGGACCAGAGAGAAAAAGACACTCCTTTCCTAGCAGATGCAGCCTGTGCCGGGGCCCCTGGGTCCCAGGGTCTCAGGGCTTAGCTGAGCCAGAAGAGCTAGATTTTAGCCCCTTCTCACTCCCCACGGTTTCCAGCCCAGGCGGAGTGAGGGACGGCCTGTTTAAACGCAGATCAGCCACACTCCAAAACCTGTGTTTTTCTTTTCTGCCACTCAGACAAGAGCAATTCTCCCCCAAAATGTTCAAGTCAAGAGAAAGCTCTGTGTGTGTATGTGTGTGTGTGTGTGTGTGTGTGTGTGTGTGTAAGAGACACACAGAGAGATTTTTGGTAAGAAATGAGTAAAATAGTAAAAGCTCAAACAGCTGCTGCCATGTTCCTCTTGACGGCAATTTAGATAGTTATTATTCCCCCCAACCCCACCTCGAAACCGAACAGAACAAAACTCATCCAGTTGTCTGAGCACCGAATCTTAAGTGCAAGAGGCAGTGGGAAAATGTCTGAGAAAGACTGAAGGTTGCATACTCACTGAAGGTTAAGGAAAAAAATAAAAAGCTTCCTGGGGCAGGAAGCATTTAGCCAAGAGCACGGGGGAAGGTACATCTTCACACAGTTGATAAGACTGTGGGTTTGAAATCTGAAAGCTGAGGAACTGCAGGCAGAAACTGAACATTTCTTGCAAATATCAATAAAGTAAGATATAATAAAGGTCTTCCAATAAAGTAAGACTTACGAAGAAGTGAGCTTCATAAGGCAAGAATAGGGTGAGGTTTCCACAGGAGGGTTGAGTGAGACTTAGTCTCGGTTCCTGTGTGCAAAGTGAGGATAATACCTAACACACAAGGTTACCCAGGGGAGTGGATGGGATCACCTAAGCGAAATGACTGACATGTGCTCTGGTGTACAGTAAATATGTACTAAATGACAATTTCAATTGTTTCTTGGCCCCGCCACGTGGCATGTGGGATCTTAGTTCCCAGACCACGGATGGAATCTGTGCCGCCGCCTCCCACCCTGCCTCCCGAAGTGAAAGCACAAAGTCTTAACCACTAGACCACCAGGGAAGTTCCACAGTTTCATTTATTTTGATTAAAGATTAATGATGATGATGACAATGGTGATGGGGTGGTGGTGATGTAACTCTCAGGATAAGAAATGTCTGCCACTGAAAACAGAAGTGAAGAGAGCTCATCAGCCTCCGCTAGAAAGGGAGAAAGAACAAGAGCCTCTTGTCCTGCTTTTTGTTCCCTTCTCCTCTCATGGCTAATGCAGAAACCAAGCAGAGCTGCTAAAAGCCTTGGCAGAAGGGCCACGGGAGGACGAAGTGAAAGGAGAGAGGCTCTCCAGCCCTTCAGCACCCCCATCACTCCAGCCTCCCACCCCCCGGGGACCCTGTGTGTATGGAGACTCTGGAGAAGGACAAAGCAGGCAGGGGCCTGGGGTGCAGTGGGGACGCAGGACTTCCTGTTCTTCCCGGGGTGAGAGGACAGTTGCGGGGGGAGTGGAGTGGAATCAGAAGTTGGAACGTCTGGGAGAGGCAGTTCTGAGGACCTGTGGCAACAGAGAGTGGCATCCACTGTGCTTGAAGACCGCGGCGCTGAGGCGCGGCCCTGCAAAACAGGAGACGCAAGACAGAAATGGCCCTTGTCCTCACGCTGCATGTGCACGCAGTCCTGTCTCACTCTGTGACCCCACGAACTCTAGCCTGCCAGGCTCCTCTGAGCTGGCTTCAAATGTACCCCAGGCTAAATATGCTGGTCCTTTCTGAGCAAAAGCATGCAATCACTTAGGCCCAACACCTTGGCATATTTTTGCCTTTTCTCTTCCTTCCACACTGCTATCCGATTCATTGGCAAGTCCTATTGACTCCATCTCCATATATATTCCTAATCTGACCACTTCTCACCACCTCCACCTCTCTGACATCAGTCCAGGTTACCATCATCATCTCTTGTCCAGACTGTGACACTAGACTCCTGGCTGGTCTCTTAATGGCCCTCCTTTCCCTGCGGCAGCCAGAGTGAAATTTCTAAAACGTAAGTCTAGTTGTGCTAGTCCTCTGCTCAAATCCTCTTGTGCTCTTGATTTCATTCAGAATTGAAGACAAAGTCCTTGCAAAGACCTACAAAGTAGGCATGGTCCTGCCTCCGGTTGCTTCTTTAACCACAAACTCCGACAGCAACAGCCGCTGGAAAAATGAAACAGAATCCACTTCCTAGAAAAGGCAGGGAAAAAAAACAACCTTGGGCCTCCTCTGCCACTGGCAGATTTTCCAGGAAGCGCAGTGTAATGACCTCCCCACATGAGACTCTGCAGTAAATAGACAAACAGCAAGAAAAGTCATGGGAGGTCAGGGTATTTTCAAGGCATCACTGTGAGTAAAGTTAAAAATTAAAGACAAGTCTCACACAGGGAAAAAATGCTTACAGTCCTAACAAAGGATCGATATCCAGAATATAAAGATAATTTCCATATATCAATAAGAAATAATATCCCAGTAGGAAAATGGGCAAAAGATATGTAAAGGCAACTCACAGTAAAACTGTAAATGGCCAATAAACACCCCCAAAACAGTCAACTTCATCATAATGAGGAAAATTCAAGTTAGAGCAATGAAATACCTGGCATAAATAAGAAAGATTGATGACATGAGCAAGGGTGTGCAGAAATAAGAGTGCAAATTAGTACAACCTTTTTGTAATGAGCATCCTCTATCTCAAAACTTTTTAAAGACTTCCCTGGTGGCTCAATTGTAAAGAATCTGCCTGCCAATGCAGCAGGTTCAATTCCTGATCCAGGAAGCTCCCACTCACCACAGAGCAACTAAGGCTGGTGCCATAACTCCTGAAGCTGAGCTCCAGAGCCCAGGTTCTGCAACAAGAGAAGCAACTGAAATAAGAAACCCATGCACTACAGTTAGACAGCAGCCCCTGCTCGCCACAACTAGAGAAAAGCCCGTATAGCAACGAAGACCCAGCACAGCCAAAAAATAAATCAATAGTCATTTAAAATAGAAGAAAAAAAAAACACCTTTTAAAATGCCTGACTTCCCTGGTGGTCCAGTGGTTAAGATTCCACTGCAGAGGGCATGGGTTGGATTCCTGGTGGGGGACATTTCTCATGTGTAAAAACCAATAAACATTCCTTACTCACTGAGATGCTGTAAGCCCTGTGGACAGAGCCATTCTTTCATGGACTGAATCTTCCTTGAGTGCCAGCAAGATGCCAAATCCTACTGAAGGTGAGGATAGACGAGAATACAGAACTAAACCCCTGCTCTCATGGAATTTACATTCTAGTGGGGGCAAAGAAAACAGAACAAAGAAAGAAAACAAAACAAAAAACCAAAAAGGGTATTATCAGATAGAGATGAGTGCTATTAAGAAATAACACGATGGAGGTGAAATGAGAACTGTCAGACAAGCCTTCTGAGGAGGTGGCATTTGCTCCAAGATCTGAATTGTCTGGAAGAGGCTGACACCAGGAAGTTCAGGGGCAGACTCTCCAGAAATAGGACAAAGCAGAGGCTTCTGGGAAGACAATGTTCTTTAGACCCTCAGTGGTGTCCGACTCTTTTGCAAAGCCATGGACTATAGCCCGCCAGGCTCCTTTGTCCACGGGATTTTCCAGGCAAGAATACCAGAGGGGGTTGCCATTTCCTTCTCCAAAGAGACAATGATATTACCTAAATGAAAGTCAAGTAAAGGTTACAGGACTAATTTAGCGCAAGACATTTTTACTATACATCTGCTGTGTGCTAGTAAATATCTTAGGCATAGAGATCAGTACAGCCCCAGTCTTTAAAGCACTCATTATTCAGGAGGAAACAACAGAAAACCGATAGTTTCTCAGCTGATGAAATGGTGCATATAATTAAGAGGTGACTATTTTTAATTCATATTTTTGCAAATGTGCCCAGAGGGTGCAGACATTGCCACAGATCACTCGGTTGCCCGGTTTAGGGTTGTTGTTCAATCGCCCAGTCGCATAGGGCTCTTCACGACCCCATGGACTGCAGCACACCAGGCCCCCCGTCCCTCACCATCTCCTGGAGTTTGCCCAAGTTCATGTCCATTGAATCAACCATCTCATCCTCCGTCGTCCCTTTCTCCTCCTGCCCTCAATCTGTCCCAGGATCAGAGTCTTTTCCAATGAGTCGGCTGCCCGCATCAGGTGTCCAAAGTATTGGAGTTTCAGCTGCAGCATCAGTCCTTCCAATGTTTAGGGTGCCTGGTTCCATTTTTCCTTCGCAGCCACTGTAACTGTATTGGCTTTGACCCTCCCTCCGGGCACCAGGGTGCGCTGTAACGTCCCTTAGTGCCAGCTGGACTGTGCCGCGCTCTCCCCACTTCCCTTCTCGTTGCGCCGCAGTTCCGGTAGCTCGCGGAAGCGAGAGCCCGCGGCTGCCGGCGCCGGGTCCCACGGCATGGCGGGGGCGGGGGCGGGGCCGGGGCCGGCGCGCGCCCAGCAGGACGGGGTGTCCCTTGCCCCGGCCCTTTGATCCCGGACCGGACAGGTGAGGACTTCTCCTTCCTTGTTCCAGCCTCTCAGCCCGTCAGGCTCTCCCCGAGGCTATGGGGCTGCCCCCTCCCCGCATATGCCTAGGTCCTGCGGCCCCCGCCCGCCCTTAGAATGCTCTTCCCTTTGAGGCCCCGCCCCGGGCTTTTCTTTCCGGGGGCGCCCCTTTGGGCATGTGTGCCCGCCCCTAGGTGTCCCCTTCCCGTTTAGGAAGCCGTCAGAAAGAAGAGAGGGTTACGTGCACCTGCCGGCATAGGGAAACTGACCGGGTACCCAGCTTAGTACCGCACCATGAGTTAGTGGCCACTTCAGCTCGGCTTTCTTCTTTCGTTCAGTTGATAAAGTGCAGATGCATGTTTCAGTGCTAGGCTCTGAAAAAACTAAGGTGACCAAAGTAGGCATGTTTGTTACTCCCTTTCTGGAGAGTTTATGGGGGAGTCGAACAGTAAACAGCCGTGCAAACGAAAGTACAGATTCACATTATGGCAATGACTAGTAAGGACTCAAACAGGAAAAGTAAAGGTAAAGCGAAAAAGATCTCTCAGCCAGGGTGGTCAGAGAAGACCTCCTAAAGATGACCCTCAAGCTGCAACTTGAAAAATGTGGCAAGGGCCAGAGAAAATACCTGCTAGGTAGAGGAACAGACCCTGTGGATATTTGAGTTGGTAAAGAATGTTCAGAAAAGGAGGCTTCAGTTCAGTTCAGTTCAGTGGCTCAGTCGTGTCCGACTCTTTGCAACCCCATGAATTGCAGCACGCCAGGCCTCCCTGTCCATCACCAACTCCTGGAGTTCACTCAAACTTATGTCCCTTGAGTCTGTGATGCCATCCAGCCATCTCATCCTCTGTCGTCCCCTTCTCCTCCTGCCCTCAATCCTCCCAGCATCAGTCTTTTCCAGTGGGTCAACTAGGCCTACGATGGGTCAAATCCATGATGGGCTTACAGGATATAATGTTTGTGTACTGGTCAGGAGTTCACCATCTAGAGCTAGTGCCGTTTGTTGTTTAGTTGCTTAGTCTTGTCTGACTCTTATGACCCTATGAACTGTAGCCCGCCCAACTCCTCTGTCCATGGGATTTCCTAGGCAAGAATACCGGAGTGGGTAGCCATTTCTTTCCCCAGGGAAATCTTCCCGACCCAGGGATTGAACTGGCATCTCCTGCACCACAGGCGGATTCTTTACCCCTGAGCCCCCTTTGAAGCCATCTAGTGCCACAGACAGAACTAAAATGCAGAGATGAAGTTGCAAGTGTGGTGAGTGTTAATGAAGGTGATATATGACTGGTATACCTGATAGAAAGGTGAAGGAAGACTTCCCTGAGGAAGTGATGATTAGGCTGATGTCTGAAATAGGAGTTAACTTTGCAAATTGAAGAGAAGAGCTTTTTTCAGACTGAGATGAAGAGCATGTGCCAAGGTTCAGAGACAGGAGGTGGGCCACCCGTTAAAGAAACGATTAAGCGGGCAAAGAGAAGGCATGTAAGGATTTTGATCCTTTATGTTAAGAGCAATGGGAAGATACTGGGTTTCCCAGAAAGTTTGTTTCTTTCCCCTGTGGAACGTCCCTGGTGGCTCAGACAGTGAAGAATCCATCTGCAATGTGGGAGACCTGAGTTCAATCCCTGGGTTGGAAAGATTCCCCTGGAGGAGGGCATGGCAACCCACTCCAGTATTCTTGGCTGGGAAATCCCATGGACAGAGGAGCCTGGTGGGCTACAGTCCATGTGGTTGCAAAGAGTTGGACACGACTGAACGACCGAGCACAGCACGGCATACAGATTAAGACAAGATGTAACAGAAAAACCTGAATGAATGTTTTTTTTTTTGCCAATCCAATACTTGTTTTAATCCGTAGGGGAAAGGATGTGATCAGAAACGAATATTGAAAAGATTGCTCTGGTTGTTAAGCAGATTGGAAGCGGACAGGAATTTAGGGAGACCACTTATGGAATGGTTGCAATGATGTAGACATGAAGTTATGAACATTTTGGGTAAGGGTGCTGGCTGGTCATGATAGAAAGAAGGTAGAGCATTAGAGGACAGTTTAGGAGGTAAAAGCTTCAGAGTTCGGGGACTGATTGATCAGGTATGGCAGCTGAGGAAAAGAGGTCCCAAGGGAGACTCTTAGGTTTCCGGTTCCTTTGGCAGCAGGTGAGTGGCTGTGCCATTAACTAGAGTAAGGGAAGGGTAGAGGGTCAGCTTTTGGAAAAAATATTATAAGTCATTCTAACATTTTTCGTAACTCCTACTCTGACTGGAAGGACTTTCATTATGTACTTTTTCTATATTGTCTGAGTTTTTATGAGCGTGTAGTTTATAATTGGAATAACAAGACAGATTGAAAAAGACCAAATTCCACCATCTCTCTAAAAACTGTCATTGTGTGATAGAAAATACGGAGCAGGTAGAGAGCACACTGAGAGAAGGGTTAGGAAATTAAGGGAGGATTTTCTGTACAACTTGGAGCTGAAGCCAGCAGGCCTTCACCTCTACCCACCCCACACCTCTTCCCCCATCACGGTACCGGTGGCTTTTCCCTTAAAGAGACAAGTCAGAGAATTTAAGATGGGACTATTCAAAATGTACACACTTTTTTTTCTTTTTTTTTTAAGAATTAAGCATCTAGTTTGCTTAACATGATATGTGACTGTAAGTCAAACAACTGGTATGCTTTATCCAATTTGGTTATTTGTGGTTAGTCTGCTGTGCATGCTCGGGCACTTCAGTTGTGTCCGACTCTTTGCAACCCTATGGACTGTAGCCCACCAGGCTCTTCTGTTTTTGGGATTCTCTAGGCAAGAATACTGGAATGGGTTGCCATGTCCTCCTCCAGGGGCTCTTCCTGACCCAGGGATTGAACCCAAGTCTCCGGTGTCTCCTGCACTACAGATAGATTCTTTACCTTTGAGCCACCAGGGAAGCCAGTTAGTCTGCTGCTGCTGCTGCTGCTAAGTCGCTTCAGTCGTGTCCGACTCTGTGCGACCCCATAGACGGCAGCCCACTAGGCTCCCCCATCCCTGGGATTCTCCAGGCGAGAACACTGGAGTGGGTTGCCATGTCCTTCTTCAATGCATGAAACTGAAAAGTGAAAGTGAAGTCACTCAGTTGTGTCTGACTCTTAGCGACCCCATGGACTGCAGCCTACCAGGCTTCTCTGTCCATGGGATTTTCCAGGCAAGAGCACTGGAGTGGGGTGCCATTGCCTTCTCCCAAGTTAGTCTGCTAGACAGTGTCAAATGCCTATTCCTTCTTCCGTTCATGGGTTGTACTTGGCTCTCATCCCCTGCTGGTCTCCCTGTCTGATTCCAGCCCCCATCTTGGGTTTGAAGGATGCGAGTGGCAAAGATGTCCTGGACAGGGAGTGAGTGAGGTAGTTTTTTGTACATTACTTGGTATTTAAAACTGCTTAAACCTTATTAGTATTTTTTTTGGACTATATCAAAATGTGCACATGAACGATGTCACTGTGAAAAGGAGCAGCTGTGTGAAACTCACTATTGTTTATTTTTGCTCAGAAGTGGAGGATATTGCTTGCTGAATCATGCCAAAATCCTTTTAGAAAACTCATGAAAGAGATTTTTTTAAAATTCAGTGCTGGGAATTTCTGTGCTTCTTCCAAGCAGCTATTAAGTTTTTATCTTATTGGCAGTGTAGAGTCTATAACTGTGTTTTCCTGTGCCTTGTCTGCTGAGAAAGTCAGAGCCACCTTGGCAGTTCTACGGTTTCTCATGGTATGCATTTTTGTGTACTTCAGACTTCATTTTATTGCCCTTTGTTTTCCCTTCACAGTGATTGTTTTCTAATTAAGAAAAATTCTGAGTAAGCACAAGTACTACTTTAAAAAATATGTAATTTTAAAAGAATTACAGTACAATGAATGCTAATTCAAGGAAAAAAAAAATACACACTTCAGAATGCCACCAGGGTGTCCCTAACTCCCATCCCATTTCTTAAACTTCCTCAGAGGTACCACTTTTGAATCTTACGTTTGTAATTCCTTTACGGTTTCTAATTATATGCCATATGTGTTTGTGTTCTTAAACTAGAAATGGTTTGAAACTTATATAAAGGAAATCACACTGTATGTATTCTGTAACTTGCTTTTTTCATTCAACATTGTTTCTGAGATTCATCTGTGTTGTTATGTATGACTGTAGTGCATTAATTCATTGCTTGCTTGGGGGAATTGCTGGGCAGTCCAGTGGTTAGAACTTGGTGCTTTCACTGCTGGGGCCTGTGTTCAATCCCTGGTCAGGGAACTAAGATCCCACAAGTCTCATGGTGCAGCCAAAAATAAATAAGAAAAAGATTCCCCTGCATGAATGTGCCTGGATGAATTTAGCTAGTCTACTGTTTTTTTTTTTTTTTTTAGCTAGTCTACTATTGATGGACATTTGGAGTATTGTCAAGATTTTGCTGTTGCCAGCAGTCCTGCTGTGGACATCTTTGTATGTGTCTCCTGTTATATACATGCAGACATTTCTCTAGGTCAGGATTTTAAGCTCGTGGACTGTATGGTCTTTGGTCTTAACATATCAACTACGCCGTTGTAAAGCAAAAGCAGCCATAGGCGACATGTGAATAAGTGGGTATGACTGTGCTTCAATAAAAATTTATAAAAATAAACAGGCAGGCTAGATTTGGCCTGAGAGCAGTGGTTTGCAGTCTTTTGCTCTAGTCTAAATCAGTAGGAAATACATTAATGAATTGTGACTAGTAGTTTGAGAAACTTGATTTGTTTAGTCATACAAGTATGCACATTTTTAACTTGACTACCTCAGCTGCTAAAGAATCCGCTTGCAGTGCAGGAGACCCTGGCTCAATTCCTGGGTTGGGAAGATCCCCTGGAGAAGGGATAAGATACCCACTCCAGTATTCTTGGGCTTCCCTGGTGGCTCAGTGGTAAAGAATCTGCCTGGCAATACAGGATTTGTGGGTTTGATCCCTGGGTCGGGAAGATCCCCTGGAGGTGGGCATGGCAGCCCACTCCATTATTCTTGCACCCGCGGACAAAGGAGCCTGGCAGGCTGCAGTCCATGGGTGCAAAGGGTCGGATACGACTGAGCAACTAAGCACAGCACAGATAGTATATATACTTACACCAGGCATTTCTAATTTCAGGAGACCGAATGTAAACAAATTCCCATTGTCTGTATGTTTTTATTTCTAAGATACAGATTGGATCAGTCACTCCTCTGCTTAAAACCTGTAATAACTTGCATGACATGGCACGCAAAGTATTTTCTAATCTGACTCCAATCTACTTTTTTAGGTTTCTTTTATCACTGTGTTTCCTGTGTTCTAACCACTTGGAATTGTGTTTCCCAAGTGTACCACACTACACTCTTTTTAAGTGTATTTTTTAAGCTACTTTCTTTCTGAAATGTTCCTCCTTTATTTTACCTAATGTGTTCTTTATCCTGGACGACCTTTGTCAAATGTTGTTCCATTCATTCATTTCTATTTGTGAGCACTTGCTGTGCTTCAGGCGCTGTCCTAGGTGCTGGAGATTCAGCAAGGAATTAGACAAGGCCCCTGCTTGCTGTCCAGTGTGGGGAGACAGATACTAAAACAGTAAACAAATGGTTTCAGAAAGTGATAAGGGCTGAAGAAAATAAGGTAAAACAGCAGATTGATGTGGATGGAAAAAGGCATGACTTTAGGTAAGGTAGTCAGGGAAAAACTGAAGAGTTGCTATTTAGCTGAGATTTGAATGATCAAACCGACAGTTGGTTCAGCACTTTAAAAATGTTGCTTTGCTTCTTTCTGGCCTCCATACTTTCTCATGAGACATCCACAGGTATATGAATTGTTGTTCCTTTGTGGGTAATGTATCATTTAAGTGGTTGCTTTCAAGGTTGTTTTACTTCATGCTTTAGTTTTTCACAGTTTGACTATGATATGTCTGGGCATGGATTTCTTTGGGTTTATCATGTTTGGCGTTCTCTGATTTTCTAATCTTGGGTTTATGTGTGTATGTGTGTCTGAGTCGTTCAGTCGTGTTGACTGTGACCTCATGGTTTGGGGCCAGCCAGACTCCTCCGTCCATGGGATTTTCCAGGCAAGAATACTGGAGCGGATTGCCATTCGCTTCTCCAAGGGATCTTCCCAAGCCAGGTATCAAACCCGGATCTCCTGCACTGCAGGCAGACCCTTTACCGTCTGAGCTACCAGGGAAGACTTGGGTTTATGCGTGGGAGGGTTTATTTCTCAGGTCTTAATTCTCTTCATTTGGTATATTTTTCTATCTTATGTCACACCACACTTCTTTGAAATCAGTAAGTCTGAGTCTTCTAACTTTGTTCTTTTACAAAATTGTGTTTTAGGGTCCCTTGAGGTTACATGTACATTTTAGGATGAATTTTTCTATTTTTGCCAGAAATGATTTTAGAATTTTGATAAGAATTGCATTAAGTTTGTAGATTCTTTGGGTAGTATAGACATCTTAACAGCGCAATAAACGTATTTTTTATATGAATTACACAGTGAATATGGTGTTTACACTGAGAAAACTTGATGTAGTTGAAGGTTTGTTCTTTTGAATATTCCCAGCAGCTGAGCATGCTTTGCAGGTCTTCCTAGAGAATTCGGTCCTTCCCTCAAAAATTGAGTTTTGATAGACTTAAAGCTATCTGGACCACTTACTAACTGTAACTAGGAAAGGAGAAATGCCAATCACCATCATGTTGGGAGCTCCTCCACCCAGGGTATATGGAGGAAATGTATTTGACTTGTGTATACACAGTTGATCCTTGAACAACACAGATTTTAACTATGCAGGTCTGCTTACACATGCATTTTTTTTTAAGCCATTCATAATTTTTATTTTATTTTTAGTGGAGGATGATTGTTTTACAGTGTTGTGTTGGTTTCTGCCATACAACAGCAGGAATCAGCCATAACTATTTATATATTGCCTTCCTCTTGAGCCTCTCTCCCACCCCCACCCCACCCCTCTAGGTCATCACAGAGTGCCAGGCAAGACTCCCTGTGTTGGACAGCAGCCTCCTACTAGCTGTCTGTTTTACACAACATGCTACTTTCTCAGTTCATCCCACCCTCTCCTTCCCCTGTACACGTGCATTTTTTCCAACAGGAAATACTGCAGTTCTGCACATGGCTTGAATCCACGGATGTGGAAGATCTGTGGACAGGAAGGAACCACATACACTGAGCCAACTACAAGTTATACTCAAATTTTCAGGTGCAGAGGGTTGGTGCTCCTCACCCCTGCCTTGTGCAGAGGTCATCTGTATTTATGTTTTGGTAAATTTTTGTTTCCTTGACTTCTCTTTTTTACTTTCCCATGCAGAAATATGATAATGGATCATCATGTTTCCACCATCAAACCTCGAAGAATCCAAAACCAAAATGTCATTCACCGCCTGGAGCGCCGGCGGATCAGCTCGGGCAAGGCAGGCACCCACTGGCACCAGGTCCGGGTCTTCCACCAGAACGTCTTCCCCAACTTCACGGTCGTCAATGTGGAGAAGCCGCCTTGCTTCTTGCGAAAGTTCTCCCCCGACGGACGCTACTTCATCGCTTTCTCTTCCGACCAGACCTCTCTGGAAATCTACGAGTACCAGGGCTGCCAGGCCGCCGAGGACCTCCTGCAGGGCTACGAGGGGGAGATTCTGGCCAACGGCAACGACCAGCGGTCCGTCAACATCCGCGGCCGGCTCTTCGAGCGCTTCTTTGTCCTGCTGCACATCACCAGCGTCGCGGCCAACGGCGAGCACCTGAACCGGGAGTGCAGCCTCTTCACGGACGACTGCCGCTGCGTCATCGTGGGCTCCGCTGCCTACCTGCCGGACGAGCCGCACCCCCCCTTCTACGAGGTGTATCGCAACAGCGAGTCTGTGACCCCCAACCCCCGGTCCCCCCTGGAGGACTACTCCCTCCACATCGTTGACCTCCACACCGGCCGCCTGTGTGACACGCGCACCTTCAAGTGCGACAAGGTGGTCCTGTCGCACAACCAGGGACTCTACCTGTATAAGAACATCCTGGCCATCCTGTCGGTGCAGCAGCAGACCATCCACGTCTTCCAGGTGACCCCCGAGGGCACCTTCATCGACGTGAGGACCATCGGCCGCTTCTGCTACGAGGATGACCTGCTCACCGTGTCGGCCATGTTCCCCGAGGTGCAGCGGGACAGCCAGACAGGCATGGCCAACCCGTTCAGGGACCCGTTCATCAACTCCCTGAAACACCGGCTGCTGGTGTACCTGTGGCGCCGGGCAGAGCAGGACGGGAGCGCCGTGGCCAAGAGGCGCTTCTTTCAGTATTTTGACCAGCTGCGGCAGCTGCGCATGTGGAAGATGCAGCTTCTGGATGAAAACCACCTGTTCATCAAGTACACCAGCGAGGACGTGGTGACCCTGCGGGTCACAGACCCATCGCAGGTAGGAGCTGCCGGCCTGCCCTTCGCCCTTCCCGCCTCCTCGCAGAGGCTTCTCTCCACCTGTGGCCAGCCTCTCAGAAATAACATTTTATGTGGATCTTGAATTTTTGCTACCCTAGGGCCGAACTTAGAATAGCTCCACTTATCTCTAGCCCTATGTATTTATTTGGACAAATGGAAGCTAAATCTCAAGCCATTGACATATAGGTAGTCAACCCTGTGAATATTATCCTATTTCTCTTTTTTTTAATATATATATTTTTTAACTTTACTCTTTTGGGGGCTGCACTGGGTCTTTGCTGCAGCAAGCAGGACCATCTTGCTTGCCCTGTAGCATGTGGGATCTTCATTCCCTGCCCAAGGATCAAATCTATGTCCCTTGCATTGGAAGGCAGTTTCTTAACCACTGGACCACCAGGGAGGTTCCCTGCCCTAATTCTTCTGCAGAGCATTTACAGTACCCTGGAGATGGAAGCCCAGATGCTCTAAGGTTAAGATTTAACTCCCTGTGGATAGTGCCTTGGTTTTGTGGAAGATTGTACTTACTGGTCTGTTTTAGTTCTGGCAATGAGAATGAACCCACCATACAAAAAAAGAAAATCTTCCAAAAAGTCTAGTCTTTTTTCTTGTTTAAATGATGTCAATATACTTTCTCACAATATCTTTAGATTGTAACTAGTCTTTTTCTTACTTAAATGATGTCAGTATACCTCCTCACAAAATCTTTAGATTGTAACCAATGGGACAGTTCATTTAACAGAGTTAAGCTCTATGACTTTACTCTGACCTTGCCCACATGCTGGAACATAGATTATGGAGCAGTGATAAGATGGGAAGGAAGTCAAAGTTTTTGATCTACCAGTGAATCACCAGGACTGCAGGTTCTGAGGGTTTTTTGGTTTGGGTGAAAGATGTTGATGGGGAAGACGCATTTCATAAATAAGAATAAGGTGTTGTGTTAAGAGTATAGAAACCATGAAGACGTTTGGGTTGAAACACCATGCTGAACCTCAGGGCGATGTGGACATTTACCTTTGAGGAGCTGTCTACTTTATTGTTGACCAAGTGAGAGACCGAACTTCTTTACAGTTCAGTTCAGTTACTCAGTCATGTCTGACTCTTTGCAACCCCATGGACTGCAGCATGCCAGGCTTCCCTGTCCATCACTAACTCCCGGAGCTTGCTCAAACTCATGTCCATCGAGTCCGTGATGCCATCCAACCATCTCACCCTCTGTTGACACTTTCTCCTCCTACCTTCAATCTTTCCCAGCAACAGGGTCTTTTCCAATGAGTCAGTTTTTCACATCAGGTGGCCAAAGTATTGAAGCTTCAGCATCAGTCCTTCCAATGAATACTCAGGACTGATTTCATTTAGGATTGACTGGTTTGATTTCCTTGCAGTCTAAAGGACTCTCAAGAGCCTTCTCCAACACCATAGTTCAAAAGCATCAATTTTTCAGTGATCGGTTTTCTTCATGGTCCAACTCTCACAACCATACATGACTGCTGGAAAAACCATAGCTTTGACTAGATGGACCTTTGTCAGTGAAGTCATGTCTCTGTTTTTTAATATGTTGTCTAAGTTTGTCATAGCTTTTCTTCCAAAGATCAAGTATCTTTTAATTTTATGGCTATAGTCACCATCTGCAGTGATTTTGGAGCCCCCAAAAATAAAGTCTGACACTGTTTCCCCATCTGTTTGCCATGAAGTGATGGGACCGGATGCCATTATCTTCGTTTTCTGAAGTTTGAATTTAAGCCAGCTTTTTCACTATCTCTTTCACTTTCATCAGGAGGCTCTTTAGTTCTTCTTTGCTTTCTGCCTTAAGGGTGATGTCATCTACATATCTGAGGTTATTGATTTTTCTCCCTGCAATCTTGATTCAAACTTGTGCTTCATCCAGTCTGGCACTTCACATGTTGTACTCTGCATATAAGAGCAAGGTGGCAATATACAGCCTTTACATATTCCTTTCCCAGTTTGGAACCAACACCCCACCCCCCATCATTCTCCTATTTCCACATTGTCTCCTTATATACAAGTTTGGAAATGTGCAACAGAACAAACCAGCAAACTGCAGTCAGCTGAGTCTGGTTTCTCTCATTGACTTGTAGCTGATTCTGCCCTTAAGATAAACTGTACAGAAAATTGTCTCCTGAGACCTTACCAACCATCAGTGGAAAAATGGTTTCTAATATTTTTCTTCTGAATCATACCTTGTGTATTCTTAAAAAAAAAAAAAAAAAAGAAGGGAGGGGAGGTGACTAAAATGGTTGTTGTTTAGTTACTAAGTGATGTCCCACTCTTTGCAACCCTATGGACTGTAGCCTGCCAGGCTCCTTTGTCCATGGGATTTCCCAGGCAAGAATACTGGAGTGGGTTATTTTCTTCTCCAGAGGGTCTTTCTGGCCCAGTGATCCAACCTGCGTATCCTGCATTGGAAAGCAGATTCTTTCCAGTGATACCAGGGAAGCCCATTGAGATCTGAGTAATAAATTTGTTAGAGATTTTTTTTTTCTGAATTTTTGTACTTCCTTATTAATGTTGAAGTCACCATTGAGCCAGTCACCATTGTGGGTGAGCGTCCAGTTCATCTCAGGCGTCCCGAGAGGGTGTTGTTAGAGCCCTTGACTTCTGTACCCTTCTGTCGTGTATTTCCCAGTCTGCCCTGGTGGGAATGTTAGTAAATGTTTGTGTAATTCTGTATTCACACAGTCACGATGGATCCTGGTGAAGCCCTCATGTGATCCAAGTGTCGTCCAGGTTTATAGAAAGGATATGAGTCCATCTTGTATTTAGGTTTGAGCTATAATTACCTTTTTGTTTTGGAGGGAGTATGTTGTCTGTGACTGCCGCATTCGAGATTATCCTTTTCTCCTTCACTAAAACATGACCTCCTTATGTCCGGTAGCTACATTAAGTCATAGCCAGCAACATTGCTAGGGCTCTCTGCTTTGCTTACAGAATTTGTAACTTTAAACCCAGACTCTCCCCTCGTTGTCCTCCAGCCTCCTTCCCCAGTTTAATTTGATAGGTTCCAATAAGGTTAATGAGTAAAAAGTGTACCTCAACACAAAGCCTTGCTAATATTATGGGTATTATTCTCAGATTACCCTCCAGCCTCTTTAATTTACAGCTAAATTTAATTTCCAGGTGACCACAAAAGTCATGTAATATAAGCTCTGGGAAGGACTAATTACTGGTGAAACAGGTGGGCCAGATGTCTCCAAAAATTGGTAATGAAGATTCAGGTTTAATCCTAGGAGGCAGAATACTAATCCTAGCATTCTGGAAACTTCTAGAGTCCTGGTGGAAGACCCACACTGCCACATTCACTGTGACAAAAACTCGGGGTACCCCGCGCTTCTGTGTTAAGCTGAGCAGAGCACTGGAGGTTCAGAGAAGAGGACCAGGCACCTAGGGACCCATTTAGAGAAAGCAGTAACTCTGCCACCCAGAGCATGTGAATGCTTTTCATGTTTCCCCCTCTGATCTGAATTGCTACAAATGTCCAACATGTGTTACAAATGCTCTTGGCTAAAAGAACGTTTATGAGGAAAGAAATGGAAAACACTTCTCTGATTTTTTCATTTGTTCAGCAGCAGTCCCTTGGTTACAACTTGCCTAGGTGGACATGGTGTGCTTAAGATGTCTCTCTGCATGTTAGAAATATTAAGAAAGAAAAGGAAGTGCCCCCAAATTGAACTTTCTATACACATACAAGAGAAAATAATTTGCCAACAGGCAGCTCCTGACTGCAAATCACTTTCTCAGCAGGAAGGAAAATTAAATCTGGCATTTTAGAAAAGTGTTTTTAATCTCAGAGTGGGTTGGGGCATAAGTAGGGAATAAGCACTTGAAAGGAAACATATTAAATTTGCACACAGTTTGAAATGAAACATTGAAAGCCCTTTTATACATATATGCTGAGCGACTCAGTAATTCTAGCAGCACAGGTACAGTGGGAAATCAGGCAGCTCTGAGGCCCTTGATGGCTCAATCCCACCGAGGCTTCCTCCTCTTCCAGAACCTCTAGGCATCATGTTGCTGCTGTAGTGCCAGAGTGGAGGTGTTTGCTTGTTTTACTAGGGGAGTTTGAGTTTTCAGCCAAATGGTGAATATACTGGGTGAGGTCTTATGCTCAGCTGTCCCTTGGGTCTCTCTCTCCTCCCACAGGCATCTTTCTTTGTGGTGTACAACATGGTAACAACAGAGGTGATTGCTGTGTTTGAGAACACGTCAGATGAGCTTTTGGAGCTCTTTGAGAACTTCTGTGATCTCTTCCGGAATGCTACCCTGCATAGTGAAGTCCAGTTTCCCTGCTCAGCTTCCAGCAACAATTTTGCACGGCAGATCCAGCGCCGGTAAGCTGCTCCCCTGGACTTAACAAGCTTAATTTTTCTGTAGAAAATGTATTGGTGTGGGGCCAGTAGTTGTTTACTTCGGGAAACCTTCCCATGTTCTTTCTGCCCACCCGGCCTTGGGTCGGTCTGCCTGTTGTAACCTCCTGTGTCGTCCTAAATGTGTCTCTCTTAGCACCCGAGGGATTACTTGTGTGTTCTCTGCGATTCCTCCTAGACTGTTACCTGCAGAGAGATAGAGACTGTGTCTTTGTTTAGTTTATTGCTGTATCTGCAGTGGTTCACTGTCAAGCACCTGAAATAATTTTTGAATGAATCATTGCAGTTCAGTTCAGTCGCTCAGTTGTGTCCAACTCTTTGCAACCCCATGGACTGCAGCGGCCCTGTCCATCACCAACTTTGAATGAATAAGGAAATAATTTTATAACTTTTGGTTAAACATGTGCATTGAACACACGCATTTATCTCTGCTGTATCCCAAGATCCTACTTAAAGTGACAGTAAAGGATGAAGAGATGTAAACCTACAAGAGCAAAGAGAATGGAGAGGAGATATCAACAGAATTTTAGAAGCTGAAGAGCCAGTGGATGGGTGATAACTAACTTGACATACCTCAAAGAACAAAAAAGACTACAAAGCTTACCCATCAAGAAGTAAACTGTCTTGCACCAGAGAACTCTGGAAAAAGTCAAGAAACTGGAGGTCCTATATACCTCTGAAGGATTGGATGACATTCTTTTTTATTTTTGCTGTGCTTTGAAGCTTGTGGCATCTTAGTTCCCTGACCAGGGATCAAACCTGTGTCCCCTGCGGTGGAAGTGTAGAGTTTTAACCACTGGACTGCCAGGGAGTCCCCTAGATGACATTCTTAAAGGGAACAGTCAGATACTCTAGTTCCTTTCCTTAAGCCCCCAACTGCCAAATGACTGTCTCTTCCCCAACTCAACAAAAGGCTAGAGGTTTATTCTCTGGAGAAATCTAACCATGCAGCCTCTGGTTTCAAGAATTAAGTGAAAATTGATATACTGATGAGGTAGACTCCTATTCCTCTTATCAGATATGGTATCCAGGCATATACTCTTCAGGCTAGGGAAACTGACCAGCCTGAAGAAGAGACCCTTGGAGGCCCTTCTCAGAACACCTAAGTCACCCTCGATTGATACCCACCTGCTAAGAACCAGAGCTTCTTATAATCATCTGAGTATATTATTGTGAAATGACTAGTGGTTTTGGACAAAAGGTCTGCCTGCAACCCTGCTGAAGTCAGTCAGTGTTTCATCACGTTCTACATACCTTAGCCAGTTATAGAAAAGAGCTGCTTTAGGTTCCAGTACAGATCAGATCCGAGTGGATGAATCAGAATAAGCATTACTGCTACAGGGGGAAATGGGCAAAGCAGATATCTAATTCACTGGCATCGTATTCCTATAGAAGGATAGTACATGATTAAAAATAAGTGGATATTGATTTTTGGACAAGTAAACATGCCCTTTTATTTTTTCTGGTTCACACACATTTTCAGCCTGACTGGCATCTCTCATCAGTATAGAAGGATTTCTGGAAGCAAAATATGGATCAGGTTTTGCTTTTTTCATTTTGAAATGAATTTTTGTCTTTTAAAATTAACTTTAAAATTAAGTAGATTATTATCAACTAGTAACAAAAGCTGGGTACAGTTAAAATATCAAAGAGTCCAAAAGGTCCAAGCTCCATGAGGACAGGGGTGTTTATCTGTTATATATACACCGCCATATCCACAGCACCTCGGCCAGTGTCTTCCATGTGGGAGGAGCTCGTTAGGCATTTGTTGAATGAATATCATCATCAGGAATTAGAGGAGGCTATGTTTTCTGAAAATTTATTTCACACTGTACCCATAATTAAGTGAAATTGTAGGAAGAGAAAATAAACATTCTAGCTTCATGATCTTCAAAATTTTGCTTATCAGCAAATGGTTCTGAAAACTGTAGATCTCACACATTAATGTTTAAGTTGCTCTTTAAATTTCTTACTGTTAAATTTAAATAGTGGCAGAGGATGCAGTTTTCAGCATATTAAACATTGACATTTAAAAATAAAAGTATTACAAGATATAATTGGCATATAACATTGTATAAGTTTAAGGTATTAAGACTTTTAAATATAGCCCAGGGACTCTAATACCATAGTAATTTAGTATTCATAGTTGACATAAAAAGCTCAGGGTAAGTTTTTCCTGTACTGTTTGAACTTTTATATTTCTTCTTATTTTCAAATTTATCCATCTTCTCCGCAAAATTGTGTCCTAATAACATTTTATCAATCATCTTATCATATTTCACTGCATTGAAAATACAATGTACATATAAATCAAAATTATTTTTGTTTCTTGTGAAGGCATAGTTCTAATGGGTCAGTTTTACAGTCTTCAAAGAACTTCTGATAAAATGAGTGAAATTGATTATTATTGTTACTATTATAGGTTAGAATAAATGATTAAGAAAAAATGTACATCAGAGATCACGAGTCACTTAACGAAAGCCTTCATTTTGAAAGATAGAGACCAAAATAAAACAGTATAAAAAATGAACATGGTATTAACTGAAATAATTTAAACTGTAAAAACAAGAACATTCCTAGAATAGTGATACTAAGTGAGATACTTTAGAAATCTAAACTCTGTTAGATATAGTTTAGAAACTCTCCAAGAAAGTAGGGAAAAAAAAGATAAGAGAAAATGGGAGAGAAATGATTAAAAAAAACAGTTTAGAGCAGTTCCCCAAGAGATCCAATATGTGGCTACTTCCAGAAGGAGCAATAAAAAAATGAGAGGGAGGAAATTATGTCAACCATTTCCTAATATTAAAAATATGCATTTTCATGGGAGTTGCCTGGTGACCTAGTGGCCCAGCTTCAGTCCTTGGTTGGGGAACTGAGATCCTACAAGCCACATGACATGGCCAAAGGAAAAAGAAGAATACACGCATGCACGCACGCACACACGCACACACACACACACTTATGCCCTCAGAATTCTGCAAAAAAGGTTTTAAAACTAGAATTCTGCATTGAAATAATAGGGTTTAACAAAGACATTTTCAGACACTTAAGGTCTCAAAAAATTGCCTCCCATGTTCTTTTTCTAAGGAAACCTCTGAAAAATATTATCCCCCAATAAACCATGAAAGAATGATACAGGAAGTAGAGTCAAACAGTGGAGCGAAGCACAGAGAATTCCAAGGATAATGTTAAAGGGAGGCTCCAGGACGGGAGCGCGGGTTGGACCAGGTAGGTGGAAGCAGGAAGGGGGAGGTTCCTATCACGGATGTGCCCAAGGACAGGTGACAATATCTAGAATATCTGTTGGCTTTCAATGTATTAAGACAAGATTGTCCGAGCTGTCCTAGCAGGGTTCTCAGCATAGGCCTCACTGAGAAGGTGATATTTGAGTAAAGCTTTTGAAGGAGGTTAGGGAGCAAGCCATGTGGCTGTCAGGGGAAGAATAGAGCAAGCCAAGGGAAAAGTAAATGTAAAGGTCCAGAGGTGGGTCTCAGACATTTGAGGAACAGCAGGGAACTCAGGGTGGCTGGGCTGGAGGAAGCAGGAGGCAGAGTAGGTAGAGGTGTGTGGTGAGAGACAGGACCAGACACGTATGGCCCTTCCGAGGCTTTGGCTTTAACTACAGATGAGATTGTGTAGTGTTTGAAGTATCTGAGCAGAGGAGTGACGTGGTCTCACGGACATTTTTTTTTTGGCCACAGCCTGTGGCATGTGGGATCTTCGTTCCCTAACCAGGGACTGAACCTGTGCCCCCTGCAGTGAGAGCTTGGAGTCTTAACCACTGGACCACCAGGGCGGTCCCTCCCACTTATGTTTTAACAGAGTCACTCTGGCTGCTGTTTTAAGAATAGATCATAGGAGGATAGGCTGGAAGTTAGTGAACCATTGCGGTGATCCAGTAATAAAAGTACTACATTCTGTTTCCTGATGGGAGCTTTAAAAACTTTTCTTTTCATGGCTTCTGTCAGTTACAAAGAAGGCAGTGCCATCCAGGAGGGTGAGCATGGAGGGTGGGGAGGATGAAGTAGCCATCTAAGGGAGAGGGTGACTTGCCAGACTGTGGGAATGCAGCATGAGTGCCTTGCAGCATTACAGCAAATTTCTATCCATGAGTTCATGGGTATAAAGTCTGTGATTTCAATGATTGTGAAATGTAAGCTGGCTCAGGAAGGAAAAGAGTTCATGATGAAGGCATAGGATGGCGAGAAGTTGGTAGAATCAGTGGCATTTTGGTCCCATTTCAGTTGAAGGATGTTGAAGCTGGGATAGCAGAGTGAGTTATCTGGAAAATTAGGAGAGAAGATAACTGGAGTCTATGTGCTGCTCCCTGAGATTATGGAGGTGCAGTCATTGGTAATAGTGAGATTGAGGGTATGATGTGGGAATGCGTTGCTGAGGCAGAAAGGAGGTCCAGGAACTAGGAAGCCATGGTGTAGGAAGGATCACCTCTGAGAATTTTGAAATCGTGAATTGAGAGAAGGGTGGTTGGACAGAGGGACAGTGCACCAGGAGTTAATCCACTGAAGACCTCAGAGGGGTGACAGCTTCATCTTCTAGTTGTTGGGCATCTGAGAGTAGAGGTGGTGGGCGCTGTGGGCAGTGGGAACAGCTTCAGCCGGTGGATGGCCACGGAGGCTTTGATTGTGGTCATCACAGCCACGGGCCAGCCCCGTCATTTGAAATCACCTTTTGAAGCCAGTGAGCCAGGCAGGGTGGAGAACTAGATCTTGGCTGACAAAGGGCGGAAAACCAAGGAACCCAGGATCTTTGATACCAGCTCAAATGAAAAGGAAAGAAGTAAGTTTTGTGTGGCCCAGGATTTAATTTTATGATTTACACCAAGGCTGTGAAAAATTACTGTTAAGAAAAGTAATGGAAAAGCACTGTTGACGCTCGGCTTCCTTCTAGGGGAACTGAGAAGTGTTAATGTCCATCTAGCCCTTCAGGTTGACAGTGAAAACAAAAATCAAAACCCATCTCATCAACCTCTCTAGTCTCATCAAAATTAGGAACATTGAGTTTTTTTATACCATTAGTTTCAAGGGTGAGATGTAATATCGCATTTCCCCTGGACTAAAAAATTATTTATTTTCCCTTTGATTATTAAACTGTGTGATGTACTTCAGTGTAGAGATTTTAAAAAATAAAGCTGATAAAACAGCTTATGACCATTTTGATGTATTTCCACTGTTTTTTTTTTAAAGACGTTAGTTTGTTTTTTTTTTTTTTTTTTTACTTTATTTTGCTTTACAGTACTGTATTGATTTTGCCATACATTGACATGAATCAGCCACGGGTGTACATGAGTTCCCAATCCTGAACCCCCCTCCCACCTCCTACCCCATATCATCTCTCTGGATCATCCCCGTGCACCAGCCCCAAGCATCCTGTATCCTGTATCGAACATAGACTGGCAGTTCGTTTCTTACCTGATAGTATACATGTTTCAATGCCATTCTCCCAAATCATCCCACCCTCTCCCTCTCCCACAGATAAAGACGTTAGTTTTTGTGTGTGTTTTCAATCATACTGTATATACAGAACATAGCTTACTGTTTTTTTGGGGGGGGGGTCTGTGCGTGCTGTGTGGCTTGCAAGATCTCAGTTCCTCAAACAGGGACTGAACCTGGGCCACAGGCAGTGAAAGTCTGGAATCCTAACCCCCATTCCACCAGGGAGCTCCCTGTACCCTACTTCTTTCACTTACTATTATGATAAACATTTCTTCTGTTACCACATTATCTTTGAAAATAATAGTTTTCCATTAGGTTTTTAATATTCCTGTCATTTTTTTTCATTGTCATGACCACTGGTATATTGAATGTACACAGGGATTTTTCTTCCCTAGGGCAGATTCGTCAAAGGATATTAAGTTTAATATTCATTATAATTGTGAGAAATAACTGCTCCATTGTTATTATTACTATAATTAAAGATAAGTGAGATAGATGACTCTGTGTTCATATTATATACTTCTAGATTCTGGTGTTTCTGCAGAAGTATAGGTAGCTAGTTCCCAACTTTATTTTTATTTTTTGGCCACACTGCATGGTATATGGATCTTGGTTCCGCAACCAGGGATTGAACCCGTGCACCTGCCAGTGGAAGCACAGAGTCTTAACCCCTGCACTGCCAGGGAATTCCCTCCCCAACTTTAAACAAAGACAGTAATTTTTCAAAAGATTTTTTGCAAGTTGGCTTATAACTGATCCCAAGAAGAGTCAGACACTACTTCTGTCCAGGATTCTTTGCATCTCCTTGTTAATGCAGTCGAAGGCTCTAATTTGGGAGAAATATATAAATTTCAACAGAAATAGTTGTCAGAGGTTAGTTATACTCATTTTTAACTTTTGTAGGATCTTTGCTAACTTTTCTTAAGTAACTTTGTGTTTCCAGTTTTTCATTCTGTTTTCTGCTTTTTTGAGAGTATTTGTAGGTATGCAGAGGGGCTTCCCTGGTGGCCCAGATGGTAAAGCATCTGCCTGCAACGCAGGAGACCTGGGCTCGATCCCTGGGGTGGGAAGATCCCCTGGAGAAGGAAATGGCAACCTACTCCGGTATTCTTGCCTGGGAAATCCCATGGACAGAGGAGCCTGGTGGGCTGCAGTTCATGGGGTCACAAAGGTCAGACAAGACTGATCAACTTTCACTTCACCTTGGAGATGTGTAGACTTGGGAGGTGTGAGAGTTCAGTATCTAGATTGTGTTTTCAGGATATGTTGTTTTTAGACATGTTTGTCAATTTAAAACCAAGGCAACTTGTGCACCGCTAACACAGCCTTCCTCCCCGGTGCTTTATTTCAGGTTTAAAGACACTATCGTCAACGCCAAGTACGGAGGACACACGGAGGCCGTTCGCCGGCTGCTGGGCCAGCTCCCCATCAGCGCCCAGTCCTACAGCGGCAGCCCTTACCTTGACCTGTCTCTCTTTAGCTACGACGACAAGTGGGTGTCAGTCATGGAGCGACCCAAGACTTGCGGAGACCACCCCATCAGGTGCTCAGCTGCGTGCTGCCTCTGGGCGCGGGCGGCCACTTTCTCTTTCTCTTGAGCATCACTTCACTGTGCCTCTGTCCACTTGTACTGACAGGTTCAAGTCACAGGGCAGGCTGTTTCTTTAATGTGGGTGCTTGGGCTTCCCTGGTGGCTCAGCTGGTAAAGAACCTGCCTATTGTGTGGGAGACTTGGGTTCGATTCCTGGGTTGGGAAGACCCCCTCAAGAAGGGAAAGGCTACCCACTCCAGTATTCTGGCCTGGAGAATTCCATGGACCGTATAGTCCATGGGGTCGCAAGGAGTTGGACACTACTGAGCCACTTTCACTTTGATCATTTAGGCATTAGTATCAAAAATGAGTTAGTTCTGCTCTTTGCCTCTCCTCAAAATATCCAATTCAGATAAGTATTGTTCTCTTTTTAAGGTAGCCAGGGAAGAGAACCATACTTTTCAATTTAATGACCTAATACCATTTCACATGAAACTTAAAAATAATTGAGTCTTACATTTTACCCAGCTCAAATTATTTTATCCCCTCCTGTTACCTAATGGAAAGGAGAGACAGTTTGGGGAACAAGTAGGTTTTGAAGAAACTCACGCTTCCTCGGTTGGAAGAATGTTGGAACGCAGGTTGCCATGTTACTCTTAGGACCTTGCAGTTCCTTCGTCCCGGGTGTCCCGCTCACAGACCCCCCTGTTCCTCCGTGCTGGGAGCTTGGGTTCTGTTTTTGCCTTCACAGATGCTAGAGAGAGGAGCTGGCACCACTTCCACTGTGGGGTTATTTCAAGGGAGGTGTGAGCTGGGTTCTGGAAGGTCTTCTTCACATAGAAACAGTGGTAGTTTCTGGGAAGTCTCCTTCACATAGAAACAGTGGTAGTTAGTATTTCATAATCCAGCTTCGTTGTATATTAAATAGGCTTGTGTAACATATTCTGTGCGATTATTTACTGTTTGTAATATTTCCTTTGGGAAATTGTAATCGAGTTCTGAAGACCAGTTAATTTTTTTATTACGGACATTTTTAAACATGTAAAAGTGGAAGACTGTAATGAGCCTCTCTGTCCCCATCACCTCACCTCCGCAGCTCTCAGTGTCGTTTCATCTCTTTCTGCTACCACTGCTCCCCTCCCACCTGCCAGTCTGGATTCTCACAGCCCAGGTATCATAGCATTGCACTTGTAAATATTTCAGTATGAATTTCTAAAAGATAAGGACTTAAAAAAAATATAACTTCAATACCATTATTCCATCTTACGAAAATTAAACCTTTATTAAGATCACCGATATCAAGTGAGTTTTCACGTTTTCCTATTATTTTGTATATATTCTTTTTACAGTTTGTTCCAGTCAAGACCTAAAGAAGGTCCGTATGGTTTTTTTTTTTTTTGGTTGCTGTCCTCCTAAGTCTTTTTTATTTTATGAGTTCTGCTTCCCGTTACTTTCTTTGTAGTGAAGTTGCTGAAGAAACCAGGTTGTTTGTCTGGTAGTATTCCTCACATTCTGGATTTTGGCTCATTGCATCCCTGGCAGTTCTCATTTCCCCCTATTTCCTGTACACTGGTAGTTAGATTTAGGATCAACAACTAGCTTTACGTTATAAGCCCTTTGTGTGCTGGGGACCATGTGGGTGAGGGGAAGGTTTTCACACATAAAAGCAGATAATTGGGCTCATTTGACATTGTCATGTAGCCCGAGATAACATTTCTCTCCCTTTTGACTGCCCTGCCTTTCTGATTTGAAAAGATTAACTTAAGTAACAAATCTGGAAATGCCATTGACCCTGACTTCTTGTAATTCTTATTTATTTTTTAACTTAAAATGAGAAATGTAGGGATATTAAAGTCATTTGAAGAGATAATGCCATTACTCTTAACACCTTTATTGTATTAAATATATTCCATTCTAGCCTTTGCCAGTGTTGTGTGTTTACATTTATGCAGTTGTAGTTATGGTTGGCATAGTACCTTGTAGCCTGCTTTTATTTCATAAACATTTTCCATATCGTTACATAGTCCTTAAAGTTACAGTCCTGATGATGGCATATTATTCCATAAAATAGATGTAGCATAATTTATTTAGCTGTTCCCCTATTACTGAGCATTTATTCTCTACCTGCATTTTTACATTAGAGCTAATGCTCTGTGCGTGCTAAGCTGCTTCAGTCATGTCCAACTCTTTGCAACCGTGTGAACTATAGCCAACCAGGCTCCTCTGTCCGTGAAATTCTCCAGGCAAGAATACTGGAGTAGGTTGCCATGCCCTCCTCCAGGGGATCTTCCCAACCCAGAGATCCAACCTTATGTCTTCTGCATTGGCAGACAGATTCTTTACCACTGAGCCCCTGGAGAAGCCCAAAATGCTTTAGTAGCCATCTTGATTCACGTCACTATTTACTTCACTTAAATTCTGAGGATATAAGCTCTTGGATTATTGAGTCAAGGGATACGAATATCTTTGTATCTCCTATATATTTGCTTTCCAAGAGGGGCATGCATTGTAGAGCTCTTTATTTCAGAGCTCCTTGTTTTCTTGAGCTTCCTCCAATTCAGCCCCAACCCTGCCAGTCATCTCTAGTTCCCAAGTTCACAGGGCACTTGCTTTGCGTATGGGCAAAAGGCATTTAAGTCCTGGGATGAATGGAAGCATCTTTGTTCTTACCATGTTAGATGAAAAAGTAGAAACTAGTTAGTATTTTGTTTTTGTGTGTGCAAAAGAAGAACCTTCCAAAAGAATTTCTTCTTAACAGTTAAAAACTCAGGACTTCCCTGGTGGTCCAGAGGTTAAGATTGCACCACAGTTACTGAGCTCACTCACCTCTACTGCTGAAGCCTGAGCTCTAGAGCCCATGCTCCTCAGCAAGAGAAGCTACTGCAATGAGAAACCCTCACACTGCAACTAGAGAATAGCCCCTGCTTGCCACAACTAGAGGAAGCCTGTGCACAGCAACAAAGACCCAGCACAGCCAAAAATACATAAAATAAATTTTAAAAAGAGGAAAGAAGAACTCAAGATATGGGCCTCGATCTGCACTATCCTCTAGTAACCACCAGCCTCCCATGGCTGGTGAGCACTAACGTGAGCTCTGCTCAAGTGTCAGATACACACCAGATTTCAAAGACTTAGTACAAAAAAAAGAAATATCTCTTGAGTATCTTTTATATCATTGGTTGAAATGATAGTATTTTAGATGCCGATGTTAGGTTAACTAAAATATTATTAAAATTAATTTCACTTTTTCCTTCTTACTTTGTTTAATGTGGCTGCCTGAACATTTAAGCATGCCTACTTGGCTTACCTTATCATTTCCAGCCCTGGCCTAGGCAGGTAGGTAGCTGGGCAGATAGCTGCTGGAAAAAGGGAGGCCATAATCAAGGCCATCACTAAGGGTCATCTTGGGAAAGACAAATGACCCAGTGATTCGGGCCAGCATAGTGAAGTTCATAATCTCCCTGCTTGTAAAATGAGCTGATCAGACGTAGGCGATTTTGACTAGGGGCTGATGTTAGAGGAGATTTCATCGGTGAGGTTAATTCATGAGTTTCCTGCTATTCAGGTTTTAGGGTGGTGGTGAATGTCTGTTCCACGCTCTCCTCTCCTTGTTCTGTTTAGGTTCTACGCCCGGGACTCTGGTCTGCTCAAGTTTGAGATTCAGGCAGGCTTACTGGGCCGCCCCATCAACCACACGGTGCGACGCCTCGTTGCCTTCACCTTCCACCCTTTCGAGCCTTTTGCCATCTCCGTGCAGAGGACGAATGCCGAGTATGTCGTCAACTTCCACATGCGCCACTGCTGCACGTAGGTGCCCCATGGAGCCGGCGCCTCTGGCCTGCCCAGCCCTCCACCCACTGCGTCCAGTGGACTGTGAAGCAGAAGCTCCTGTCGCGCAGCCTTGGGGGCCCAGGCTGTGCCTCTGATGTGGAGAGCCGGAGACAGGAGGAAAGAGGCGTGAGGGTGGCTCAGCCCTGTGCGCAGCACAGCTACTGATCGATCGACTCAACAGTCGTCTTGCCTTTCCCTGTGGGGATGCCCAGCATTAAGTCCATTTAATTTTTTGTCTTATTTTGCATTTTTTTGCTATGAAGATGAGAGCATTACACCTCTGCCCCCTTCATGTCACTTCTTTGGCATTACAGTATGCAGCCTGCAGCAGAAACTCTTGTTTACTCATGAGAACTCTGTACATCCTTTCAATTAGCCAACAGCAGGGCTGTCTTTATAAGGAAAAAAAAAATAAAGCCTTGGTATTTTCTTACTTAAATATATCCCACTTGAGGACTGATTTCTGTTCCGATCTCACTAAATTCTTTCCAGATACATGGGTTCCAGCAAGGCCTGTGAAAGGGACTAGAGGCCATGGACCCAGCAGCGCCTGCTGGTAGGACTAAGTTGGGGTGGGCCAGTGTGGAGGCCGGCTCTCTTCCAGGCTTATGTCCTTCTCCAGGGTGTTTGCCCGGTAATTGTTACAGCTGGAGGAACGGAGCCTAATTGCCCGTCCCCGTGTGGAAGCATGCTCCCATCTGTGCCATCTGTGTTGTGCAGGTGGAGAGCAGGCCGTCCTCTCCGGCCGCAGCAGGGACAAGCTCTGTGCAGCACGTACTGTCGTTTGGAGGGGTGGGAGCTGACAGGCCCCAGGCGTCCCTAAGGAGATCAGCCGGGCTGTTCCTGGATGGCTGAGCCATCGCCACACTCCTCCAAACACCTGCCAGGCACCAGGCAGCATCCCTCTCACATTCTCAGCTGTCTTCCCCCGCAGGGATTGTCAGGACGGGTATGTTTCATCCTCATAAATGTGTCCGCCATTTATGAAGTGAGTTTGTTGTGCAGCCTCTGACTTTGAAGCTCGCTCTGGAGTGTTGGGTTTCAGAGAAGGCAGGGAAAGGAGCCGTGGATGCAGACAGCTGGATCCTCCATCCCTTTCCTGTCTAGGGACGAGCTTCCCTTGGGAGCGTAAGAAATGTGATATGAGATGCTGAGCCCCACCAAAACCAGTTCAGCTAATTTCATCATCTTCAGTCTTGAACAGCTAAATTCATTCTCATTCAGCGTTCAGTATAAGATTTGAGCACCTACTATGTGTCCGGTAGATGCTGTGCTGAGATGTTGAGAATGAGGAGAGGAGTAGGCAAAATGCTAAAAAAAACCCTGAGGTGTGTATCTGGGATCCGTAGAGGAGGTTGGAGGAGAAGCAGAGAAGGACGACTGCTGGGGAAGGGATGCTGAAACTGGGTAAGTGAGAGTATGTCATTTGGGCCAGGACAGAGGAAGCCTTGAGTCCTCACCTCTTTTTCTCTATATATTCTTTAGATGATTTCTTCCATTTCATGGTTTTAAATTCTAGAGATAAGCTAATGATTCTCAAAACACTAACTCCAGCCCTGACTCCTTCCTTGAGTGCCAAATTCACGTATCCCTTGGCTTATGTGGCCTCTTCATGTGCAGATCTAACAGGCATATCAGAATCCGTGCATCCTAAACAATATTCTCCATTCCCACACCCACCCCCAATCTGTTTTTCCTACAAGGTTCTCAAATGACTTCAGTTCTAGCCATTTACTTGCAAAACCTAAGGAGTTTTCTCTCAATTTCTTTTTTTTCCCCCACCTCCCACTCATCTGACTTCAGGGAAGTGCCCTGAGCAGTCAGCAAATCATGGTGGTCTCATATGAATTGCTAGTTACTGGAATAAGGCTAAGACCAGTTGGCATAGGGGTTAGTGTAGGAATGTCATGTGACTTAGTTCAGGTCAGTGATACCCTGAGATAAAGGTGTCTAGTGCCTTTGAGGGAACATTTCTCTTTAGAATATGCTGCTGCTGCTGCTAAGTCGCTTCAGTCGTGTCTGACTCCATGTGACCACATAGACGGCAGCCCACCAGGCTCCTCCGTCCCTGGGATTCTCCAGGCAAGAACACCGGAGCGGGTTGCCATTTCCTTCTCCAATGCATTAGAGTGAAAAGTGAAAGTGAAGTCAGTCATGTCCGACTCCTAGCGACTCCATGGACTGCAGCCCACCAGGCTCCTCCGTCCATAGGATTTTCCAGGCAAGAGCACTGGAGTGGGTTGCCATTGCCTTCTCCGTTAGAATATGCTAGTGAGGGGGAATTCCCTGATGGTCCAGCTGTTAAGAATCTGACTGCCAATGCTGGAAACATGGATTTGATCCCTGGCTGGAGAAGATTGCACATACCACGGAGCAACTGAGCCCATGCACTGCAACTACTGCGCTCGAGAGCCCGAGAAACACCTGCTGCAGCCTGTGTGCTACAGCACCTGTGCTCCATAGCAAGAGAAGCCACCACATTGGGGAACCTGAGCACTGCAACAAAGGGTAGCCCCCGCTCCCTGCAACTAGAGAAGGCCTGTGCACAGCAGTGAAGACCCAGTGCAGCCAAGAATAAGCAGATAATCTAAAAAAAGAACATGTTAGTGAGGAAACATGTAGCCCACACTCCTGCCATCCAACACCCTATGATCATATTTCACTGAGAATCAGCCTTGGGATGAAGCTGGCCTTCTGGGTGGTAAAATGCAGAGAGAACCTGATTCATGGATGACAGAGCTGGCTGATTAGATCAGCCAACTCTGAAGCCCACCCTACATCTGGATTTCCAGTTCTCTGAGACAGTAATTTCCTTACTGTCTAAGCCGCTTGAATTGGATTTGCTGTTTCTTGCAGTTGAAAGCAAATTAATAGATGCAAAGAGAAAGGCAGGTTGCCCATGGAAAGAGTCATAAAGTTCCTGGTGTCTGGGGACCTTAGATCCCGTTCCAGTGTCCATGAGGCCCCATTATGATTCCTATTCTTAGATCCCTGTTCTTGAATTTCTGCCAGACTTCTGGTTCTCCTGTAGGCCTCTGCAGCCATACCTGAGCTGGGCTGGCTGTTTCTCGTCCCTAGAAGGATTTAACTAAAATGGGCGATAAAGCACTCAGCACATTTACTTGACCCATACTTAGTTCTCAAATCCTGTGCATTTGTTTACATTAACTTTGTTTCTAAAGGATTTAAAGCTGTGTTAAGTAAACTCTAGTGTCTTCTCTCTGCAAATGTTCACCCAATAAACCTCAAGAATCTTTGGAGAAACAAGCTCTTTGAAACCAAAATGTTTAAAAAATGCAGAGACTTCAGATTTAAATTCTTCTCTGAACCTCTTTCCTCTCGTTCCTACTCGGCAGGGAGCTGGCATGTCAACAGTCAGTTTGAGGCTGCTGTGGACCTTTGAGAAAAAGCTTCCATGTAAATTCAGCAGAACCTCTTTCGTTCAGAGTTCTCACAGAGAAGCACATAAATCAGTGAAAAGCCTAAATTAGATAATTTTTAAAAGAACCGTAGCTTCATTATTTTCAAGTACATGGAGTAACTCCATCTCAGCTATGAAGTGTTCTTTGCAGAAGCCCTTAGGGATGTTCCTTAATGAGTAGATCATAATTATTGGTAATCAGCATAACGGTTCTCCTCAGTGCGTGCTTCCAAAGCATTTGAGTGTATTAAGTGGTTTTATGTTCTGTGGGGTAATTTTGTTTACAACATTAAACAACATTGCTCAGTGGATACCTTTATAGCCATAACCCTGTTTTAAAAAAAAAAAAAATTCTGAAGGCTGTCTCCATTGTACAACATTTGATTACCAGTGGCAGAAATAATGTAGGAAGCAGAGAGATGCATAGTAAGACTCAGATGCTTTACAGATGGAGCCCTGATAGAATTATGAGAACAGCTCAGGTTTGCAAATGAGGTCTGTGCTACTAGTTTTGTGACCCTGGGGTTGATAATGAGAACCTGATGGAGTCTTAGTTTCTCCTCTGTAAAATGGGGATAATTTCTCATTTGCAAGGTCAGTGTGAGCACTGAATGAGCATTAACTAAACGCTTCTTCATTCCTTGGTGACCAAGCAACATAAGCTTGCCTTCTCCAGGCCCAGCTCCTGATCACCCCCAGGAGACTGGTAACTTTACCTCTGTTCCCACTCGCCCATGTCTGAGAGGATCAGAACATCCCTAACCCTCTTTGCAGCCAGACATGTTGGCTAGAAGAGAACGTTGTTTGCTGAGAGTTTGTTATCATTGATTGTTAGCATTTAGTAAGAGCTTATTATCATGGACCTGGTGGTTCAGACAGTAAAGAATATGCCTGCAACACGGGAGACCTGGCTATGATCCTGGATTGGGACGATCCCCTGGAGAAGGGACTGGCAACCCACTCCAGTATTCTGGCCTGGAGACTTCCATGGACAGAAGAGCCTGGCGGGCTATAATCCATGGGACTGCAAGAGGTCAGACATGACTGAGTGACTCACAACGTCTATCATGGGCCAGAAGCTCTGTTAAGCACCTCACACAGGAAGGGATTTGTGTACTACTGTGTTCATCCTGGGATGCAGTTTTCAAAACCGGACCCTATCTAAAGTTGGCATCTCCGAGTGTCAGCCAGGTGACAGCTGTGACGTCACTACTGTCAGCTCCTCTGAGTGATCACGTTGAGCATAGTCATCATGTCAGCATTTCTACCAAGTAATATGCATTACTGACGTGACATGTGGTAAAGTTCTGTGCTGTTTCACGTGTCTTCCAAAAGACTGAACTATAATACTTGCTCTTCTCTTTCCGACTTACTTTACTCTGTATAGCAGACTCTAGGTCCATCTACATCTCTGCAGATGACCTGATTTCATTCCTTTGTGTGACTGAGTAATGTTCCATCACATACATGTGGCACATCTTCATCATCCGCTCATCTGTCGTGGGCCATTTAGGTTGTTTGCATGTCCTGGCTAAACGCATATATGTGGACTCTAGAAAATAATCTATTTCCAGGGCAGGAATAGAGACACATATGTAGAGAACAGACACGTAGACACAGAGCGGGAAGGAGAGGGTGGGATGAAAGGGGAGATTAGGGTTGACATACATACAGTCATATGTGAAATACATAGCTAGTGGGAACCTGCTGAATAGAACAGGGAACTCAGCTCTGTGCCCTGTGGTGACCTGGAGGGGTCGATGGGAAGTGTGGGTGTATGTATACAGATGGCTGATTCGCTGTGTTGTACAGCAGGAACTAACACAGCATTATAAAGCAGTTACACTCCAACTTAAAAGAAAAAGGGCGTTGTACCGTGATTTGGTATTACAATGAAAGGTTATTTTGTACTCAGAAAGGTACAGAAGCAGTTTGAAAATGAAAGTGTTGGTTGCTCAGTGCTGTCTGACTCTGTGATCCCATGGACTGTAGCCCGCCAGGCTCCTCTGTCCATGGGATTTCCCAGGCAAGAATACTGGAGTGGGTAGCCATTTCCCTCTCCAGGGCATCTTCCCCACCCAAGGATCAAACCCACATCTCCTGCATCGCAGGCAGATGCTTTACCATCTGAGCAACCACGGAAGCCCATAGAAGCAGAGCAGTGGGATTCATTTTGGTATTATTGAAGCAGAGGTTTGCCATTTTAGGAATGAACATGCTGCTGCTGCTGCTGGAATGAACATGAGGTAGTATTTTTTGCAAAACAGCAATCAGGTGTATCTTGAAAGTGTCAGTCATTCAATCGTGTCTGACTCTTTGTGACCCCATGCACTGTAGCCCGCCAGGCTCCTCTGTCCATGGAATTCTCCAGGCAAGAATACTTGAGTGGGTTGCCATTCCCTTTTCCAGAGGATCTTCCCAGCCCTGGTCTCCTGCATTGCAGTCAGATTCTTTCCTGTCTGAGTCACCACGGAAGCCCCAAGTGCATCTTAGAACTAAAGAAAGATACACACTAGTAATTGAAAATTTACTGACATGCTGAGATTAGTGTAAAAGGCTTGCCCATCAAACACAAAACAGGGCAAATGAATGATGGGAAAACCGTCCCATCCTTTGGATTAAATGGAAGAAGTTTCTAATGCAGTGAAAGGCCTGGTGTGACCAATCCATCCCAAAGTGTCCATGGAATTCTTCAGGCAAGAATACTGGAGTGTGTTGCCATTTCCTTCTCCAGGGGATCTTCCCAACCCAGGGATTGAACTTGCATCTCTTGCGTCTCTTGCACTGGCAGGCAGGTTCTTTACCAGCTGAGCCACCAGGGAAGCTTATATCCTTCACTGTTTTTTAAATTACTTTTTATTGGAGTATAGTTGCTTTGCAATACTGTGTTAGTTTCTGCTGCACAGCAGAGTGAATCAGCCAGATGTCCATTATACATATATACCCTCTTTTTTTTGGACTTCCTTCTCATTCAGGTCACCCCAGTACATTAAGCAGAGATCCCTGTGCTATACAGTAGGTTCTCATTAGTTATCTATTTTATATGTGGTATCAATATTCAACTAATTGTTGAAAGAATAGAGTGAGGTCTATATTTCTACTAAAAAAAAAAGGAATGGAAATATTCTGAACAGTTGAAAAAAGTAAAAGGTAATTTTCAGGCTTCTCCCTAATAGTTTTTGTTGGAGGTTATAAGGATTGAAATATATCCTTATGGAGGAATGTGTTGCTCAAAATAAATTACCTCTGGACTGTTTTCCCAAGTCAACAATCTTTTTAAACTTTAAATGCCATTCTATTTATATTTTTTAAAAATAAAGTTTATCTGAAAAGTGATTTTCAACTCAGCATCGGTTAAGATTAAGATTGAAGCAGTGGGCATGTTCAAATCTTGAGGGAGAGTCTGTTGGAAAAACAAGTTGGTAACCATTTTTATTGAAAAAATGAAAAATATGCATAAATTTTCACATTACAAACTGGAGACATTGGAAAAAATCTTACCTGATGAGGTTAAGCAAGAAGACACAGGGATTCATAATTGGGACACATCCTTTAAAACATCCTAGAAGGACAGAAGATTTTCCTGGTTATCAAACAGGGAGATGTGTTTTGGGAGGCTGGAAAGCATTGTGTTAGAAAGATGTTGGATATCATTTAAAAAAAAAAAAGGTAGAATGGAAAAAGCTGGAGAAGGAACATTTCTTTCTTTCTTTTTTTCAATCTTTTGGCCTCACCATGGGTCATGTGTGACCTTAGTTCCCCTACCAGCGACTGAACCCCACCCCCTGCACTGGGAGGCAGAGTCTTCACCACTGGACCACCAGCAAAGCCCCTGAGATGGAACATTTCTATGAGCTCCTGAAGAGAAGATTCAGGGAGGGGCAGGTAGCAAGGTCACAGAAAGATAAGGGATACAAAATGAACATGTAATTGCTGAGGTGCCGTTGCCTTCTAGATTTCTATTTATAATTTTGCAGTGAATAAGCCCCTTTTAAGAAGGGGGAAAAAATCCTCAATAATACATACAAATGGAAACTTGGGGAAAATTACCAAAATAAAATCAACCCGTTTGTCAAAGGATTGATTTCCTTAGTTTAAAAACATTTAAAATATTGACTATAGTTCTCTGTGCTACACAGTAAATCTTTGTTGTTTGTTGCATATCTGTTTTTTTTTTTAAATTGGAAATCTAGCATTCTTTTCATTCTATGTCAAACAAAAAGATGAACTATCCCAAAGAAAAAATGGGCCCAGGGTATTATTAGCAGGGTGTTCACAGAAAAAATAAATGCATGGTCAAAAACTATACGAAAAATGTTTATAATATTTATTTTTCACTGATCAGATTAGCAAGGGCTAAAAATATTTGATGACCCAGTATTGTCAAGAAGGTAGAGTACTCTCACCCACTGTTAGTGGGAGAGAAAGTTGATTCAGATTTCTTGAAAGACAAACAGCAGCGTCTTAATAAATGTGCATATCTTTTAGCTCAGTTAAATGTTATGTTATTAGGCCAAAACATATGTATATGTGCCTGAGATATATGCATGAGGTTTTTCATTGCAACTTTTTTATTATGAAAAAGTGGAAACTACTGAATGTATGTCAAGAGAGACAAACTAAATAGATTATGAAACATCCATAAAATGGGATCTGATACCGCTGTTAAAAGTAATGAACCAGATCCATACATATTGATTTGGAAAGCTCTCTGAGACATATTAATTGAACGAGTGTGTTTAGTGTGATGCTCTTTTCTGTAAAAAAGAAAAACGAATCTGAAATGAAATTGAAATCAATATAGACATAAATACATACATATTCTTAGAGTCAGAAAACATTTTTGAAGGCTCACGGAAGACACGATTATGGTGGTTCCCTCTGGGCCTGGGGCTGAGGGAAGGCGGACATTCACTTTTTAGCTTATCCTCTTTATCTTTGTGGTTCTTTTACTGTGAACATGTATTTCTTAAAATTTTTAAATGAGTTTATTCCTGATTTGTGGCTGTGGTAAACAAACAGATGGCATGCAATTTACCATCTTAAACGCGTGTACAGCATTTCTGAGCGCAATTCAGTAGCATTAAGTACACTCACACTGTTGAGCAGCCCATCTCTACATTTTCATTTTGCAATTCTGAAACTACAACTGTTTCAGCTTGCGAAACTCAAACTTCTATACCCATTAAACAGTAATCCCCCCATTTCCCTGTCACGCCACCCCTGGCAACCACTGTTCTACCTTCTGTCTCTATGAATTTGACTAATAACTACCTCAGATAAGTAGAATTATACAGTATTTGTCTTTTTGTGTCTGGCTGTTTTCACTTAGCACAATGTCCTCAAAGTTCATCCATGTGAGAGCATTGGTTTTAAAGGCTAAATAATAATCCATTATATGTATATACTGGGGCTTTCCTGGTGGCTCAGATGCTCTAAAGAATTTTCCTGGAATGCAGGAGACCTGGGTTGGATCCCTGGATTGGGAAGATCCCCTGGAGGAGAGCAGGGCAACCAACTCCAATATTCTTTCTTGAAGAATTCCATGAATGGAGGAGCCTGGTGGGCTACAGTCCATAGGGTTGCAAAGACTGATAGACTAACACTTTTTCACTTTCAAATGTATATACTATTGAATACATTTTGTTTAATCTATTCATTCATTGTTGCTGGACACGGGTTACTCTGACTTCTTTGCTATTGTGAATGATGTGTCTATGAACATAAGATGAGCATATATCTCTTTGAGATCCTGCTTTCAATTCTTTTGGATAAATACCCAGGAGCGGGATTTAAAGAGCTTTTTAAAAAGTGTTTAACGTGAATTTCCTTGTAGCAACAGAAGTAGCCACTGTGGTCTTAGTTGAGCCGAGTAGTGTGAGGTCATGATTTTCTTTACTTTACCAGCCTCGTGGAGGTTGAGCAATTTCATTCCTGCCCCTTGAGCCTTTCCTTTGCCCAGACAGAGAGGCATTAACACGATTGTGAACTTGCTGCTCCCTGCCTGCTCCTACCTGCATTGATTCAGCACATTTCTATAGCTCCCTGAAGGAAGAGACGTGCAGCAGCATTTAATTAAAGGCCGAGAACATGCTTTCCCAAGGACACGACTTATTCCTCAGCCAGCTGTTGCCAGTGGCTCCCTAGCAACGGGGGGCACTCTGGCCTGATTGCTTCTCCCCAGACCAGGTGGGTGGCCTGCCCACCTGCTGTCACAGCCTGGGGTGGGAGGGGGTGGGGGTGGTCCTGGGTCTCAGGCTAACTCTCCAGGGGAAGTGGGTGATCTGAACCTATTATTCCTGTAAAGCCAGAAAGGGGGCTAAAACCTCTGACCTACCTGCTCCACCCCACTCCCTCAAGTTCATGATTAGAGCAGAGAGAAGGTCACCAGTTATAACACAGATGGAGCAATGTGATCCAGGAAAGTCTGCAGGGCTTGTGAAGTGCAGCTGGGAGACTCTGGGGCAAGAGAGGGGGACTTGCCCCACAGTAGGCAGAGCCTGACTTTTGGGATGGTCGTGGAGGTGTGTGTGGGGGGGTCTCTGGGGGCGCCTATCCTGGGCACAGAGAGAAAGGAAAGCCTCATTCCAGGTGGCCCCAACTGCTCTGGGTTTCCTGGGCTTTTGGAAAGGGGCTGGGGGTGGGAAGATGTCAGCAGAAGCCACACCCTGTATCTGAACTCACCACCCCTCCAGAGTGTGAGCAATGGCTACCTAGGAACCAGACTCTAGGCCTAATTCCACCCAAATGCTTGCACAGAGTTTGCAAACTGGACACTGTTAGATGAGATGCCATTCAGTGACATGCCTTTATGGTGTACGTGGTTTTTTTTTTTTTTTTTAATAATTATTTGGCAGGGCCAGGTCTTTCGTTGTGGCGTGTGGGATCTAGTTCCTTGACTAGGGATTGGTCCCAGGCCCCCAGCATGGAGCATGGTCTTAGCCACTGGACCACCAGGGAAGCCCCATAGTGGTATTTTCACAGATTTGAAGGTTTATAAAATATCCTGCATGTTCACATTGCCATTAGGCAGCCCGAGTCCCATGGCTGGGGTCATCTTAGACCGGGCATGTGTGTCTCCAGCTTGCATAACCCATTTCACTCATGTATTGGCCCATTTGCCCTGTGACCCCTCACCTTTCTGTATCCATGATGTGAACAATGTTGCTTCTGCAGTGGTCCACTTGTATTTACTGCTTAATTCTTTTTTTTTTTTTTTTTACTCGGTTCTTTCCACAAACATTTCTTGAGCTTCTTCTGAGCATCACAGCCTGAGCTAGGCACTGGGTTGAAAGGATGGGAAGGCATGGTCCTTGCAGACCTGAGTTTATGGACCGGATGGGGAGACAGAGAAGGAAGCAGGCTGGGGTGAGGGAGGTCACTGAGAGCAAGCGGGAGATGGAAGCACAGGAAACAGGGGAGCAGAGACTCGGGCACCTGACCCCGGCTAGTGGTGTCCAGGAAGGTTTCTGGCAAAGCTGAGACCTCAGCTGAATTCTGAAAGATGAGAAGGGTTAGCCTGATGAGAAGAGGGGAGAGGAGGAGACTCTACCAGAGGCACTGACCATCCCAGAGGGAGGGAGGCCAGGGAGTGGCTGGGACTCTGTTCTGTAGAATTCTCATTCCATACCTTCTCAGTCTCTGATGCTAAAGTGTGGCCTCTTGGAGCCTGTTTCTTCACATAGAGGTGCATGTGAGCTCAGTCGTGTCCGATTCTTTGCGACCCCATGGATTGTAGCCCGCCAGACTCCTCTGTCCATGGGATTCTCCAGGCAAGAATACTGGAGTGGGTTGCCATTTCCTTTCCCAGGCGATCTTCCCGACTCAGGAATTGAACCCACATCTCTTGCATTTCCTGCATTGGCCTGCAGATTCTTTACCAGCTGAGCAACTGGGAAAGCCCCATAAAAAGGCATAACAGTACTGACTTTCGAGGGCCATTGTGAGGATGGAATTAGAGCCTGCACATCTGGGCCCCACCCGCATTATAGCGGGTGCCCAGTACCTGGGGCAGAAAACGCTTGTCAAACGCCAGGCTGGGCAGCCCCTGCCTCCCTCCCAGGGAGCACACGCCCTCTCCCTGGGTCCGGGTGGGTACAAGTGAGTGTTTGAAGGGTTAACCTGGCATTTTCAAGTCATTCTACCCATGGTGAGCCAGGACTAGCTTTTCCCATTTCTAGAGAGGCCATGGGAGATGGCAACCCATGTTTCTGCCTTCCCTTCCAGCTGCTGCTTGTAGTTGAAGTGAAAATAGGAAGCCTCCCACTCCGGGTTCACCCATCGCGAAGGCAAAGGCCAGCTTGTCTCAGCCTGCGGACACCTTCTGGGTGTGGGTTTTATATTGTGCAAGCCACAGCACAACGGGACGCCCGCTGAGGGGTGGGTGTGGAGGAAGGCCGGGGAAGAGTGCATCCTCAACACACCTTCTCTAGGAAACAGAACAGAGCGAGCGGGCTCGGGCCACCGGTGCTGCAAGAGCACAGGGCGGAAGGCAGTCGGGCGTCGCAGCGTCCCTGTGCTGACCTCATGAGAGGCCATGAGATTCAGACACACCCAACAGTTTCAATTTCAAGGCCTCCATTCACCCTTATATTGACTTCAGTGGGCTCTCCCCAACGGTTCTGCTTTTCAGACCGCGGAGTGCCTTCATCATCTTGACTTCCCCTGGCATTTGAGCCTCTTTCTGGGTTTGTAGATTCTACATTTTATGAGTTCCAACAGGGGGCCAGGGCTTCCCTCGTGGCTCAGCAGTAGAGAATCTGCCTGCCAACGCAGGAGACGAAGGAGATGCAGGTCCGATCCCGGGGTCGGGAAGACCCCCTGGAGGAGGAAATGACAACCCTCTCCAGTACTCTTGCCTGGGAAATCCCATGGACAGAGAAGCCTGGCGGGCTACATTTCATGGGATCGCAAAGAGCTGAACACGACAGAGCACCAGACAAAACAATAGGGAGCAAAACCAGCTTACTCCATGGGGCCTCACAGCTGAGGCTCTGCCAGTCGGCCTACCAGTGCAGACTTCCTGGCCCGCTGGACAGGAAGGATACAGGGGCAGCCCCCTTCCTAGGGCAGTAGCCCCCAAATATTGATATTTAGTCTAAAACTTTGTTTTCTAGATCCAGTTCCCATCAGGCAGCAGCATCAGTTATTGAAATGCTGCTGTTGGAGTGATGGGGCTCAGGCAAAATGATTCCCAGGTTATGGACCAGGAAACCAGCTAGAGAACAAGAACAAGGGACTCACTGACGGGGCCAGCATCAGCCTGCAGCCTTTCCGCTAGATTCTTTTTTAATAGCTTTAAAAAATTATTTTTTAATTTATTTTTCACTGTGCTGGTGTAGTTTTTCTCTAGTTGCTGTGGGCGGGAGCTAATCTGTAGATGTGCTGCGAAAGCTTCTCCTTGTGGTGGCTACTTTTGTTGCAGAGCATGGGCTCTAGAGTGCTGGCTCACGGAGCACCGCGGAGCACCGCGCTGGTTGCCCAGAGGCAAGTGGGATCTTCCCCGACCAGGGATCTAACCCATGTGTCCCCTGCATTGATTGACAGACGGACTCCCAACTGCTTGACCACCAGGAAAGTCTCTCCACTGAATTCTTAAGGTCCTCATAGACTTCAAGACACTTTCCAAAGAGAGTTTTAAAATGACTTCTTTGGCTCTGCTTAATAGAGTGCAAACAGCTGGAGTTGAAGACTCTGCTGGAGTTAAAGGGGAGGTCAGCTGCCAGGGGTGCCTTCTAGAGGTCAGAGGGAATGCAAGGGTCTAAAGAGAGTGAGCATTTCTTGGGCATGTGAGCCAGGCACTGGGTCACACATTCTTTATGCATGTTAACTGATTGACTCAGTTCTCTGAAGTGCCTTGTCTCCATCTTAGAGACAAGGATTCAGGCACAGAGAGATGAAGTAACCTGCCAAAGGTCACAGAGCTGGAGTCAGAATTCAAATGGGGTTCAGTGTCAGCAGCTCAGGCCTGCTCCACGTTGTGTGTGATCAGGGGCCCAGGGAAAGGGCCTGAGATCCCTGAGGGCAGATGGCATGTCTGGGACTCACTGCCAGCAGCCAGCCCTCTGGGAAGGGTGGAAAATCCCCATATGAGCCGCAGAGCCAAGGCAGGGGGACAGAGGAGGGATGCTGTGAGGGATAAGTGCCATCTTAAGGACACCTGAGCATCTCTGGCCAGGAAGGGTGGGTGACAGATGGGCAGCCATGGAGCCCGGCCCTGACCAGCTGTTGTTTGCAGAGTGCGTGGTGACAGCTGGATTAGGTGTACCCTGCAACCTCAGTGACCACTGGGGGGAGGGGGGAGGAGACACACACTGGGCCCTTCTGGCTGGTCCCTCCAGCACCTCCAAACCTGGGGAGCTTAGTGCTTGCTAATCTCTGTCCCCATGGCAGCAGGAGGTGAGAGGGCCATTGCTAAGGCCGTGGAATCTTCCACTTCTTGATGGCCAGGGAGCTTTTGCAAATGATCAGAGAACCTCCTCTCTCCTAGAAGGTAAGAAGCCCAACTAAGAAGACAAGCCCAGGCTCATCTGTAACTGTGGTGAATGGTCTCTCTCCTGTCCTACTCATCCCCCTTTCGTCCACGTGCTTTGTATCTGCTTTGATATGGGGCTGCAGATTTCATTGTTTTTTTCTGCCCTCCTGTCTGTTTCCTGCCTTATTTCACAAAAGATTTGAAGCAGCTCTCAAAATATATATTGAAAATAATGTTGTTGTTCAGTTGCTAAGTTGTGTCCAACTCTTTGAGACCTCATGGACTGCAGCACACCAGGCTTCCCTGTCCTTTACTATTTCCCGGAGTTTGCTCAAACTCACGTCCATTGAGTCAGTGATGCTATCCAATCTCATCCTCTGTTGTCCCCTTCTCCTCCTGCCCTCAATCTTGCCTGGCATCAGGCTCTTTTCCAATGAGTTGGCTGTTTGCATTAAGTGGCCAAAGTATTGGAGCTTCAGCTTCAGCATCAGTCCTTCCAATGAATATTCAGGGTTGATTTCCTTTAGGATTGACTAGTTTGATCTCCTTGCAGTCCAAGGGACTCTCAAGAGCCTTCTCTAGCACCACAGTTTGAAAGCATCAATTCTTCGGTGCTCAGCCTTCTTTATGGGCCAACTCTAACTTCCATACATGGCTGGTGGAAAATAGAATAATGAAATATGTATTTGAGTAACTTGGGGCCAGAGGACTGTATGGGTAAACCATCAAAGGTGTGTATGGAATGCCAGGATCCCTTAGTGACCCCTTTTCTCAATACTGCTTCTGGAACCACTCTAGTCTTTAACACTTTAATGCTTAGAATGACATTTGGGGCATATTTTCTTTTTTATGTAACAAAAGAATTTGATTAATTCAATAAATATTAAGTACCTTTTTTAAAAAAAAGAAGCAGCAAAGTATTTCCACTATTTGCTTTTCTAAATTCTTTTGTCATATTTTGGGGCCATCAATATGATGGTCTTTCAAAATCAGATATGCTGGCTAGTATTTTAAATTCTACTTAACACTCCGGAATTCACTACTACATATCATTTTAAGTGTGCATCTTGGTAAGCCAGAGTCTTTTCCTTATTGTCCTAGAATGTTTCTCCAGAAATGTTCTAGAAAACCATTTTAAAAATCACATTTTTCTAATGCTTGCCAACTTTCTCATGGTATTATCTGGATTATGGCTGAGTTTGTAACTGGGTATTGGCTTCTGGGCAGCATGAGCCAGTCTGGGAAGTCCTGGGTGACTGAGGTTGGAGGCGAGGCCCCGACTCCAGTCACTGGTTTAGGCCCCTTGATTCAGTGAGATTTACAGACATTTATTGATCCCAGGTGGTGCTAGTGGTAAAGAACCCGCCTGCCAATGCAGCAGGTGTAGAAGACGCAGGTTTGATCCCTGGGTCGGGAAGATCCCCTGGAGGAGGGCATGGCAGCCCACTCGAGTATTCTGGCCTGGAGAATCCCATGGACAGAGGGGCCAGGTGGCCTTACAGTCCATGGGGTTGCACAGAGTTGTGCATGACTGAAGCGACTTAGCACACACGTGTTGAGCACTTTCTTAGGCTCCGGGTACTGTGAATCCACCAGTCCCTGCATTTTTGGTGTTCCGTTCTAGCAGACAAAGCAGAACACAAATGAGAAAACTAATAGAGTGACATCATCTCGTTTATGTTTTGGCAACATCCCTTTGGCTGCTGTGTAGAAAATGGGTTGTGCTCAGGGCAGGGGCTGGTAGGAAACAGGGAGCCCACTTAAGAGGCCAAGGCAACAGGCCAGGCAAGACAAGGGTGTGGCAGTAGATGTGGTGAGAAGCCATCAGACTTGGACATATTTCGAAGGCAGAGCCGGCTGGCCCAGTTGCAGAGTTCTGCGTAGAGGTAAGACAAAGGAATCAAGGATGCATCCAGAGTTTTTTGGCCTGAACTGGGAAATGGTTCCATTAGCTACTTATGTTAGACTGGAAGAGGGAAAGGGTTTCTGGAGAGGGGATGAGAATCAAGAGTTTTATTTTGGCCAGACTGGGTCGAGATATCTATGAGATAGTCAGTAAAAAGCTCCACAAACTTCTAGTGATCTGTCAGCTCGTCACTGAATCTGGGCTGGGTGTGCAGGAGCAGAGGGATGGCCCGCAAGGAACAGGCTGCCCAGTGCCACCCTGCCTGTGATCAGGGCCACCCTGGACTCCCCTGGAATCCTCCTGCCCAAGGCAGCTTGCCCTAGACTTCTGCATTCATTCATTCGTGGGTCACATTCAACACATATTTATTGAGTGCCGTGATGGTTATTTTCCAGTTGCCCCTCAAAAGTGCATGTTTTTGTGTAATCTAAATGGACAACATGTTCTTTTCTGGTGTTTCATTTAGTGTTCTACTTTTGGAAAAAAAAAAAAAAAAAGACACGAAAGCCAGCAGAGTGAGTGCCTCTGTTTATAAGATAGTTAATAAGGCCGATGAAGCTGGGCTCCTATAATCCAGGGCTGGTGGAAGGACATGTGACCTTGGAACCCTTTTATCTTATGTGTCTGCTCGTCGGACCCCATTCCATCCCCCGAATGCTGTCTTGCCTCTGATCAGAGCCCTGTTCAGAATCCTTAGGGGTGCACCAGATTCCTTTGCCTGGCCTTACCAGCCTGGCCTCAGCCCCTTTTCAGGCCTTCCACTTGGCATTCCCAGCCGACCCTGCCCCCCAACTCTGCTCATCCTGACCCACCCGTGGATCAAGAGGGCTGTTTACAGAACACACTGCCAAGCCTGACCTTGACGTTTTCCAGCCTTTCAGTCATGATTCCACTGCTCCACACCCACCCGTGATGCTTGGCAGCTGCGGCCCCCTGCGCTGTCCTCCCCTCCCCTGGTCTGCCGCCGGAATGAGCGCCTTGCTCTGCTGTGCTCCTAAAGTGCTCATCCACTGAGGGACTGAAACCCCCATCCAGCCGGGAAGCACTTGCTTGCCTTTGTCTGAGGAGCGGGATGAATCCTTTAGTCACAAGACACGGAAGGTGGGAGGCTGGGTCCCCAAGGCACAAGGGGCTCTGTGTGAGGTAGGAGCTGGCCCACCGTGATCCTGGGGGTCCCCAGTGTGTCTCATTCCCCACGACGCCCCCCACGCACCTAACCCAGCGTGCACTTAGGCAGGATGGTAAAGGGGCTTCTTCATGCTGCCTTGGAACTTCCGCTAAAGGCCCCCAAAGGGGGACCAGAGATGTTCAGTATCCTCTCAGGCTATAGCTGTGCTCTTCGCAGGGGGTGGGGGTGACGCCAAAAGCACTCGCTGGGACTTGTCAGAAATGCAGACTCTCAGGTCTCAACTGAGATCCACCACATCAGAACCCACATTTTAACAAGGTCCCCAAGGATTTTGCATGCTCAGTAGAGGATGAGAAAGGGAAGGACTTTCATACCCACACAGGACTTAATAAAGGATAGCAAAATGAGTCCAACACCCACCACTCCAAAAGAGATTTGGGATTCGACAAGGGTGTTCTATGCCAGTCAGGTTCACAGTTGCAGGAAACGGAACCCACTCTGGCGGTTTTAAGTAGAAGAAGATTTGTTCCTGGAAATTCAGTGTTTACACTGATGGAAGGAACTGGAACCCACCTGCAGAATCTCTACAGAGTTGCTGCCTCAGCCTCACCAGGAAGGCAGGGCTTCAGGAATGACTGAGGCTGTGGGCAACCTTAGTCCACTGCCTCTCCTTGACCTGAGGATGGGGACATTGCCATGGCCACTGCCACAGCAGCCTCTCAACACTGACAAAAACAAAAAAATCCAACATCTCCCCAACCGAAGCAGCATGGAATCCCCCTGCCCAAGGTAGCTTGCCTGTGCCTTTCTTCTTCCTTCCAAACCTAGTGCAAACAACTGATTTGAGGAACTGCTTGTGTAGCCAGGACTGTTTTCCCCTGCTTTGAGGTTAATTGATGGAAGAAGAGCTTGCAGAATTTGGAGCACTTGTCAGGAGAGAGTGGTGTCTCATGCCTTGGCTGGTAGCATACTGGGGTGGAAAAAACCAGAGCGTGTTCCGTGCCATCTCTAAAGCAGGGTTCAAGAGTGTTCTCAGGAGCAAAACACTGAGGGTATCTCAGGAGCGTGGGCAGGGCATATTCATGGAGATGGAGGGTGGTGCCTGCTTCCGGCCAGGAGCATTCTGGAGCGGGGAAGTCAGCAGAGCAGGGCAAAGGGATACGGGGCAGCAGCTGGGTAAGCCACACTGCTGGCCTTTGGTGGGTCGAGGATAAGTGAGGTGTCCCTGGGATCCCTGTGGCTCAGTGGGGACTGTGGAGGGAGCTGGGCTTGAGTCAGCATTGCTGGTACCCCACTCACTTAATGGGGTTCAGAGGTCCCTGTAGGAGGACCCTGGGTGGGATGGGCCACAGGGTCAGGAGCTGAGACGGGTGGGGAGGGGTCAGCCAGAGACCACATGCTTCTTGCTAAAGGGGTCGTGTTTGAGTTCTCCAGGGAGCAGACCCTGGACACTCCTGGGTGGGGGATGTTTATTAGGGAGTGGTCCAGGAGTGACCGAAGGGAAGGAAGGGAAGAGGGCATGGTAGGCAGAGAGAAGGCTGGCTGTGCTACTGCCTAAACCGACCCCCAGGGGCCTGTCAGAGCTGGCCAGGCCCTAATGCCTGGGCCTCCACCAGCCACTGGATGGACATGCCATTAGAAGGGTGACTGCTCTCTGGGGCTGTCTCTGGGGCTGACAGCAGCTAGGCAACAGACCCTTCCTTTGTGGGGTGTCTGAGCAACATCTCCATGTCCACCACAGAAATGCCCAGGGTAGAGCTCTCTGCATGAGGCGGGGGTGGGGACTGGACTCAGAGAAGCCACCATGGGCCCAGGTGAGAGCCAGCCTGTCATGACGGAGGTGCGATGATGGCCAGTGTTGGCCAAGAGAGCCCCACGGAGGCAGGAGGAGCTTTGCACTTCCACCTCGTTCCATCCTCCCTTATCCTGACCCTGGAGAAGTGAAGACAGATTCTACAGAGGGGCGAAGGGAGAAGCTTGGAAAGGCCTGGCGATCAGAGTTTTCTAAGCGATTTGCCTGGACGTTTAGATCCCTGGAAGACCAGGATAAGTCAAAATGGGGCCTCTTCTTTTTAAAAAGTTTTTGGCTGTGCTGGGTCTTGGTCACTGCTCGTGGGTTTTCTCTAATTGTGGTGAGAGGGGGCTACTCATGAATTTCCATGTGCAGACTTCTCACTGCGGTGGCTTCTCTTGTTCCAGAGCACAGGTTCCAGGGGCAGGGGCTTTAGTAGTTGTGGAACATGGGCTTAACTGCTTCTCAGCACGTGGGATCTTTCTGGACCAGAGGTCAAACTCGTGTCCCCTGAATTGGTAGGCGGATTCCTAACTACTGGACCACCAGGGATGTCCCCAAGTGGGACTTATTCTTACAATTAAAAGAAGCCATGGGGTTTTCCTGAGATGAGGGTTTAGGTCTGTCTAGAAAAGGAGATCCGACATAGTTAAGGTGAGGCAGTGATGGGAGAAAAATAGAGTTGTATCCCGAGAGTCCCAGTTCAGCCTGCTTCCTGAGTTGGCCCTCGCTGAGGGGCTGCACAGAGCTGGCAGTGTCCCTGGTGGAGCAGCAGGGGGGTGGGCCTGTGCTCTTTGCTTCTCGCATCCAAGAGGCTCTGGAGCCCTTGTGGTGACCCAGTTTTCTGCCTTGACTGAACGACACGCGCTCTGATTATAGGGGTGTGAAGGCCCTAAATGACTGTGAAGAACTTTTCAATCAGACAGAAAATAGGTGAGAAATGCATTTCCAAGAATGCTCCAATTATCCCAGTCTCAACAGGACAAAAACTTGTGCTTTGCCTGCTCCCAGGGACGTGTCTCACGGTCCCCATGGTTTTCTCCCAGAGGCTGTGTGTGCTCTGCTCTCAAGGTTGAGGGCTGGAGAAGATCCTTGGAAGTACAGATTTTATTTTCTCGGGCTCCAAAATCACTGCAGACAGTGACTGCAGCCACGAAATTAAGACACTTGCTTCTTGGAAGGAAAACTATGATAAAACTAGACAGCATATTAAAGCAGAGACATCACTTTCTGACAAAGTCCTGTATAGTCAAAGCTATGGTTTTTTCCAGTAGTCATGTACAGATGTGAGAGTTGGACCATAAAGAAGGCTGAGTGCTGAAGAATTAATGCTTTTGAACTGTGGTGCTGGAGAAGACTCTTGAGAGTCCCTTGGACAGCAAGGAGATCAAACCAGTAAATCCTAAAGGAAATCAGTCCTGAATATTCATTGGAGGAACTGATGCTGAAGCTGAAGCTCCAATACTTTGGCCATTTGATGTGAAGAGCCAAATCACTGGAAAATACCCTGATGCTGGGAAGGGTTGAGGGCAGGAGAAGAAGGGGATGACAGAGGATGAGATGGTTGGATGGCATCACTGACTCAATGGACACGAATTTGAGGAAGCTATGGGAGATGGTGAAGGACAGAGGAGCTGGCATGCTGCAGTCCATGGGGTCACAAAAAGTCGGACACAGTCGAGCAACTGAACAACAACAACTTGCGGTAGCTGAGGCTCTTCTTCCCTTCAGAGAGGCCCAGATGCCTGGCCTGGGAAGGTAGCCCTGTCAGTATCGCAGAGGCAGGGCCCACTGGCTCAGGGCATCTGTCCACATGCCCACCTGCCCCTCCTGTTAGACACTCACTATGGCAGCTCTGCTGGTTCTCAGCCCCCTTCAAGCCAGAGAGCAAGTTTGCCTCGTAAACCTCTCTTGAACGCGTCCTGCCCTGCAGTCCTGCCTCTCTGCTCTCGGTCCTACTCTCAGTTCCCATCTCCTCTCCAGGGGAGAACCTGTTCCCGGCTTCTACCAGCTTCTGCTGGCTGCAGGCAGTCCTTGGCTGGTGGCTGTCTGGCTCCAGGCTCGGTGGCGTGGTCACATGACCTCGTCTTCTTGTAGTCATGTCTCCTGCGGCCTCTATTTCTTAAGGGTTCATGTGATCCCATAGGGTACACCCTGATCATCCAGGATAATCTCATTTTTTTTCAAGATCCTTTAACTTAATTACATCTGCAAAGACCCAGTTTCCAAATAAGATGACAGATTTCCAGGAGTCTTTCTTCATCCCTCCTTCCTTGAAAGTGTTTCCATGCTCAGATAAAATAAGCCCCAGACTTATTTTATCTGATTCTGGGGCTAGGATCTGCTGTCTCTGCCACAGTGCCCCTCTCCACAACTCCCCACACATTATGCTGTAAACTGTTGGTATAGTTTACCGCGCAGACTGTCATTTCTGCCCTCCACCGTTTGTCCATGCATGCACCTTCTCTGTGGAAAAGGCCACCCATTGCCCCTAATTCCCCACACTTGTCTCCTAATGGTCACTCTTTTATTTATTTGGCTGCACTGGGTCTTAGTTACAGCAGGTGAGATCTTTAGTTGCAGCATGTGGGATCTAGTTCCGGACCAGAGGTCAGACCTGGGCCCCCTGCATTGGGAGCGTGGAGTCCTAGCCACAGGACCATGAAGGAAGTTCCCTAATGCTTACTCTTGTTTTGAACTCAGGTTCACCTCCTGTAGGAAGTGTTCTGTGATACTTCTCATCACCACTACCATCACACACACACACACACTCCCCTGTCTGTGGTAGGACCAGGGAGATTACAATGGACTTTTTCTGAATTGATCTCTCCTGCTAGCCTCAAAGCTGCTGAGGGGCAGCCACTAGGCTCTAGACTTATTTTATCTGAGCATGGAAACACTTTCAAGGAAGGAGGGATGAAGAAAGACTCCTGGAAAATAGACTTCAGAATCATTTGGCTTTTAAATTTAATTTTTGGCTGCACATTTGTAACAATCTGGCTTAATCTACATTTGATTGGATTTAAGGGAGGAGGAGGTTGAGTGGTTGGCTCCTACAGAACATTTTCTGATTAAAATCACAGGGAAGAGGGCTTTGGGAATAGTAATGATAATCCTGGCAGCAAGATGGACTTGTATCTGCATCCGCCACTGTTCTCTGCCAGGACCCCGTAGACTGGGGCCCGAGGAAGCAGTGTGGAAATTGCTCAAGGACCAAGCATGTACACAGCTGTCTGGGCAGACGCACCTAACTGCCCCATGCAGGTGGAATAACTTAGGGTCAGACTGATGTTGAGCCAGGGTTCCAGCCAGGGCTGGCTGTCTCCAAAGCCCCAGCCCTCTCCACTGCAAGCAGGCTGGCAGGACTGGGCAGCCGGGAGCCCTGGGGAGAAACACACGGCAAGAAAAGCCAAGGGCGTTTCCGGGGCAGCCAGTAGGTCTGTGCCGCAGCCCTGCGGCTTCCCTCTACCCGGTGTGGGCTGGTGCATCCGACCCCAGGCTGTCCTCCCCGCCACGGAGGAGCTGTGGCTCCCAGGTGCCATGTCCCATCCATCAGCGGCCTCTTGGTCCCCAGGGGGAACCTGAGGTCCATCTTGGGGAGGGGATGTGGCTGACAGCCTGCTGAGTCGGTACTCCAGCTGGGTTGAGACAAGTGTCCTGCCAGCCAGGGCCCCCCTGTGACACCACACTGCCCCTCAGTTGACATTTGCTTTGGATCCAAGGGGATTACATAAATCCAGGTGGTTAAGCTGCCTCAGGGAGCTATGGAAACGGGATGCTGAGCTCTGTCTGCCCCCACCTTCCAGCCAAGCAGTAATGACACTGCTTTTCTGACTTTTCTGGCTGGACTTGACAGGCTGAATTGCAGGGCCTGTGCACAATTTAATTTGAACTCGAGCAGGGAGAGGGGAGAAGCCAGACTGATTACCAGAACAAACTGCAGAGCCAGGCCAGAGGACCTCCCCCAAATACCGGGCCAGCTGCAGGGGGGGTGGTTTTTACAGGTTTGAGTGTGTTAAAATGTCTATTAAAAAATGTAATCTGCACACTTCAGGTAATTGACATAGTGCCTGACTCTGCAATTTCTACATGTTTCTTATAAATCAGTTATTTCTATTTTATTTTAATCAGTTCATTATTTAATCTGAATAAGCAACAACATGGACGGCTGACCCTTGAACAACACAGGTTTGATCTTCGAGGGTCCACTGATGTGTGGATTTTTTTTGTTTTTCCACTAAATCCGTTCAATACTACGATGTCCAAGGTTGAATCCGTGGATACTGGAACAGTGGATCCAGAGGGTCATTGTGATGTTTTGTGTGGATCTGCAAGTGCGTGGAAGGTGGGTGCCCCTAGGCCTGGTGTTGAAGGTCAGCTGTACATGGCACCTTCTTCTGAAGGTGAAAAAGGTAAAAAGTCTTCCTGTTTCCCAGTCACACCACTTCTCTCCCTGGAGAGAATGTTACCATCTGGAGTATGTCTTTCCAGATAACTTAATGCCTATGCACTTATGTATACAAATCCTGCCCTTTTTACCACAATGCCTGACTGTCCTCCCCATACTCTCCTGCCCATCCCTCCCACAACCTCTGCTTTTTCACTTAGCAAATATATCTTGGCTTGTTTCAGGGCCAACATGCCCTTGTACGGACAGACTGTAATTTCTTTAGCCTCTGTTGATGGGCACTTAGGTTCCAGTCTCCTTCCATTACTCAGTGCGTCAGTGAGCACGCGTCTCTGCCTACGCACACCCACATGGAAGCCCGTCTCAGCGGCACCGTACGACGGTAGCCAATGGCTTCGAGTATTTATTGGGTTGGCCAAAAAGTGTGTTCTGCTCTTTCTATGGCATGTCACGGAAAAAACCCCAAACAAACTTTTTGGCCAACCCAATACATTCCAATTAATTTGAATGGAATAAAACTGAACTCTCAGCTCCTCGTACATGGTCATGCTGGCCACACTGAAAGTGATGGCGCGTCCCGGAGGTGCCGAGGGTGCTGTGCTGGCCCTGTGGCCCCAGGGCACGTCCATGAGCCGGGACTATACTGCTCCACTGGGAGAAATACCTCAGTGGGAACTGTGAATTCCATGCACAGAGGAGCACTGACATATGTACACTACCACGTGGAAAGCAGATAGCTCCTGGGAAGCTGCTGTGGAACACAGCGGGCTAAGCTCCATGCTCTGTGATGACCTGGAGGGGCAGGATGGAGGTGGGGCTCAGAAGGAGGGGATGTATGTACACACAGGGCTGATTCATGATGTTGTACAGCAGAAACTAATGCAACATTGTAAAGCAATTATATTAAAAAAACAAAACAAAACAAAAAAGCAACGGGTCTATCCAGAGTAGGAAAAGCAAAGAAAAAAGGAGGCTGGGGGAAGGCATACACCCATTTTTTACAAATGGACATATCAGAGTCAGGTTGCACGCAGAGGTGATTGGAAAGTGGTTTCTCCTAAAGTGCCTGGTTATATTCTGCGAGCATCCAGGCACCTGAGTTTTGTTGTTATTCAGTCACTCAGCCGTGTCTGACTCTTTGCGACCCCATGGACTGCAGCATGCCAGACTTCCCTGACCTTCATCATTTCCTGCAATTGCTCAAACTCATGTCCATCCCGTCGGTGATGCCATCCAGCCATTTCATCCTCTGTTGCCCCCTTCTCCTCCTGCCCTCAATCTTTCTCAGCATCAGGGTCTTTTCCAGTGAATTGGCTCTTCCCATCAGGTGGCCAAAGTAGTGGAGCTTCAGCTTCAGCATCAGTCCTTCCAGTGAATATTCAGGACTGATTTTCTCTAGGATTGACTGGTTTGATCACTTGAATGTTAAACAGGCTTATTTTGATGGTGACGGTACAGCTCAGTGTCAGTGATTGACCTTGACTGAAAGAAGGGGACATTGCATCTATGCTGAAAGAAACTATATTTGCCTTTTTGCCTGCAGAGGAGAGAAGTGAGGGGAGAGGGGAGGAGAGGCTTTCCTCATGTAGCCAGTCCCAGGCCACCAGCTTTGAGCTGCAAACTCATAGCAATAACCGGGGGCCCTGCTGCCAGGAAACAAGGAAGTGTGTCACACGTGCTGATGCCAACACTTTGCTTGTGCAAACACTCAGGACCCAGGGCCAGGCTCTGTCTTCTTGGCCTAGGGGAAGTGCAAGCACATGGCCACCTGTGTCTCAGGCCCGGCAGGCTGGCTTCAGAGAAGGGCTTGTGCCAGTGGGGACAAGGCAGCCTGGCATTTGGGGTGAACAATAAAGCCTTAAGTAGTCAGTGAGGATGCCTTCGTGCTCTCTGAGGAGGAGCCACTCTCTGAGGCCAAGACCCTATGATTAAGAGGTGATACAGCCTAAGAGGGGCTTCCCAGGTGATGCTAAAGTGGTAAAGAACCCACTTACCAATGCGGGAGACGTAAGAGATGTGGGTTTGACCCCTGGGTTGGGAAGATCCCCTGGAGGAGGGCATGGGAACCCACTCCACTATTCTTGCCTGGAGAATCCCCACGGACAGAAGAGCCTGGCGGGCTACAGTCCACAGGGTCACACAGAATCGGACACGACTGAACTCATGCACAGCCTAAGAGAGCACAAATTCACTGGCTTCTTAGAGCCTGGACCCAGCAGGGCCCTGGGGCTCCCAGCAGTAAAGCTGTGTTGTCTTCCAGGGCACCCTGACAACAGCGCCACCCCAGCTGGCTCCAAGGCCTCCTCTACTTCTGGTCTGAGACAGTGATCCTTTAAGGTCCCCAGCATGCTAGTTGTAGGCACTCTTAGTATTGTCCTTTTCAAAGCCCTCTTGGGAACACCACTTTCTAAAACTAGAGCATTAAGGAGGATTTCGCTTCTGGAATGATGGAGACCACCTGTGCTTCCTCTTCTCCACACCCCCTTCCTGGGAGGCATGCCCTCCAAGGATGGACCAGAAGCTCTCCTGTGTCCTGGTTCTCATTGGATTCAGCCCTTGGGGATGTTGGGTGGTCAGAGGCTGGAGCAGTCGGGGTGCTGCTTCACTCTGCCTCTGAGGGGCAGAAGTTTCGGCAGAGGCTGGGTTCCTGTAGCTGGAGTTTTGGCTGGGCTTGGGGGACAGGTCCTCCTCCTGCCCCTGCTGGCCCTCAAGGGCCCCAGCGTGCTCATCCTGACCCTGCCCGCACTTCCGTAAAGTGAAACGGTTAGTTGCTCAGTTGTGTCTGACTCTTTGCGGACCCACAGACCGCAGCCCACCAGCTCCTCTGTTGATGGAATTCTCCAGGCAAGAATACTGCAGCGGATTGTCCTTTTCTCCTCCAGGATATCTTCCTGACCCAGGGATTGACCCCAGGTCCATCTGAGCCACCAGGAGGCCCCTCTTTTGAACCATCTGCCTCCTGCTCTGATTAACTGCTCCAGGCCCTCCTGAGCCCTATTTTTTAAGCATGTTTACATGCAGTTTTATGGTGCAAAGTGTTAACTCTCTCTGGCAGTGGCTTTAACACCAGAAACCTTCAGTTGGGTTCCTTAGTCATTGGCCACAAGTATCCTTCATAGGTCCTGCTCAGGATGGAGGAGAAGGCAGCAGGGAGACACTTTCCTCCTAAATGCACATCGAGATCATGGTCTTTCTCCCTTCTCTAGCCTGTACAGCACAGCAGCTTCCCTATTTGAGAGGGCATTTGTGGACTTACTACACGGAGCTCACGCAAATCGCGGTGCTTGGCTGGCTGGGCCCACGTGAAACCTGTCAGAGGTCAGCAGGCCCTTCCTGTAGACTCACCTCTGAGGGTCGTGCACCTTTCCATCTCCTGTGATGCTTTCATCCTTGGTCCTCTTTGTCCGAGGAAGAGGGAGGGGTCTCTCTGACTGGGCCCCTGAAGCCCCCACCTGTGGCTTCTGTGTCACATCCAGTGACCCCAGAGCCCAGGCTGAGCAGTCAGTGCTACCTGCTGGGACCGGCTGAGCTTACCTGGGTGGGGACTCCCTTTCCTGCACTTCTGTCTGGGCTCTGCGCTCACCCATCCCACCATCCACACTAATTCCTGTTTTATACCACTCTCCTGTCCCTCCTTCAGGGCCACACAATCTTGGGTGTTTGGACTGCTGACGCCCATGGAATGTGGAAAGATGCCTTGACTGGGGAATCTCTGATGGTTCATGCTGGTTTTTTTTTTACATGTAAAGGTTGACATCTTTATTTTTAAATTTTGGAGTATAGTTGCTTTATAATATTGTGTTAGTTTCTGCTGTACAGAAAAGTGAATTGGCTATATATATTCCCTCTTATTGGATCTCCTTCTCATTTAGGTACACAGACCATTTAGCAGAGCTGATGGTTCATGGTTAAGAAAACCCGATCCCAGGACAATTCTCCTGTATTGTTAGGGCTAACTTTAGACATTTCCATTAACAGTGAAACCTACTATCAGAATACTCCAGAGGTAGGGGCAAAAACCTCTCAATTTGGGGTCAAATTACAAGTTAATAAGAAAAGTTTCTAAAGAGCTCTGGAAACCTTGATTTAGGGGCTAAAGAAATATTTGAAGCCAACGAGGAAGGTGTCTGGTGCTTAGTTGCCCATATTTACATCTTACTCCTTCCATTGAGGGTCTTACCTCAATTCACAGTCTTGTTTTCAGGAACTGGGGGGATGTTTAAGTCTGCAATGCTGGAAGCAAAAAAAATAACCAAAAACTCACAAATTACTACAGATGGTGGAAATAATTTTATTTTCTCAGAAGAGAAGCAGCATTTACTGCTGGGAGTCTGGGTCAAGCTGCCCTTTAACTCCCCTCGTGTCCAAGAGAGGCACGGCCTCACTTCTAGCCACGGCGCTCTCCAGTCAGAGGAACAAGCAAAGGCCTCCGAGTAAGGAGGCGAAGCTCTCCCTTACTGCCCCAGGGTCTCAACGAGCTCTGCCTGGAGAGGCTGGACAGTGCGTTTTCCATGAGGCCCAGCTGGAGGCAGGACGACATCAGGTGCAGGCTTCCTGGCCCTCACAGCCTTCGCGCCTTCCTGGGGCGGCAGCCGTTGTGTGGGATGGGGGTGTTGTCTGTGATTGAGATCACTTCCAGGCCCCCCATGGTCAGGCCCTTGATGGCAGACTGCAAGGGGCAGAAGGAACAGGAGGATGGCACGGACCAGAGACAACGCTCCGGTGTCCAGACAGGGCTTGGACAGGGATGGGGGTGGGGAGGCTGGCTCTGACACCCGCCATCCAATCCCCTCTTCCCAGAGGCCTCCTCCCAACCCCTCCCCCAGGCCCTCAGTGCTGCCCACATCCTGGTCCCACCTGCCACGCCCCACCCTGCCCTTTACAACCTAAAGACAAAGACTACTGTAAACCTCAACACGTCTTAAGCACTATGCTTTTGTAGTTCCCTCTGCCTGGAATGTGCCCCTCACCCCCAAATTCATACACACACCTGGCTAGTCCCTTGTCATCCCTAAGAAATCAGTAGAAATGTCACCTCTTTGGGGACACTTTGGTGATCACACCCAAGGGGCTCCCAGCACCCAGGGCACAAGCTGCATCACTGCACCCACAAGTCTGTCCAGAGGGACTCATTTGTGATAGGCCCCAGGGACCCCCTTCCTGTCCCCAGCAGACAGTAAGTGTCTGAGAAACTACGTGATCAGGGCTGGCCTGGAGAGGCTCAGTGGATCAGAAGCAAAGGAGACAAACTTCAAGCCATCAGGGAAGTCTAGTCCCTCCTCTACCCCAACTCCTACTTCTCTCACTAACTGAAGATCGAAGCGCACAGGCTGGGCTGTGAAGAAGCGAGGTCACTTACCAAGCGCCCGGGCCCCAGGCCTTTGACCACAACTCGGACGTGGGTCACGCCTTTCCCTGTAGCTTTCTGGCAAGAAGCAAGTGGTTAGTGCCCCTGGGAAAGAACTGCAACAGTCCCAGCCTTTGCTACCGCCCCCTAGAGTGACAGGGTTATGAGCTCCCGGGGACAGGAACCCACACAGGCAAACAGGAGAGGACAGGGAAGGAAGCAGAGGGCTGACGGCTGCAGTGCAGGACAGACGAGCGCAGTCGCTGGGGGCCCTTTCTGCCCGGGACAGCACTGCCACCTAGTGGATACTTCGGAATATTGCTCAGATTGTTCTCTGGATAAATGCACAATTTCAGACCATAACAATCCCTGGACTCCTGGCTGAGCCTCAATACCCTCTTAAAGAGTATTCTTTAATCATTTTAAATCTTTCATTACAGTTGAAAGCTTTCTTTCTTGATTATAAAGGCGGTTTATTACAGAAAGTCTGGAAAACTCACAGAAGTCACTCAACCCACCGTGTGGAAGCCACCTTTAACACTGACATTATTTTTTAAGTGTATATAACGTGTCCATTTAGTGGTCATTGGTGGCATTTTGATGGTCACTAATACAGTGCCGTCAGTATTTCGGGGCATGGAGCTTCGTTCGAGGGTCAGGGTCTCCTTCAGGGGACACTCCGGGTTTGGCAGTGTGAACCTTTGTGGGGCCTGCGTCGTAGTAGCCAGTGTACAGGCTCTGGGCCCAGACTTGGGCGTTCAGTTCAGGGAGCCTGACTGGCTGCACGGCTCTGAGCAAGTGACACACTCCGAATGCCAACTGACTCTTAAAACGTGGGTAATACTGAGGGTCTTCGAGGATTCAAGATAATGAACATAAAGTATCTGGTGTGTAGTAGATCTGCTCTGCCCTGCTCAGTCATGTCTGACTCTGCGACCCCAGGACTGTAGCCCGCCAGGCTCCTCTGTCCATGGGATTTCCCAGGGAAGAATATTGGAGTGGGTAGCCATGCCCTTCTCCAGGGGACCTTCCCCCTCAAGGGATTGAACTCGTATCTCCTGAGTCTCCTGCATTTGCAGGTGGATTCTTTACTGCTGAGCCATAAGGGAAGCTTGTATAGTAGATATTCCATGAATACACAAAAATGGCAGCACACTGCCAATTTGCTTCTAGAAAGATCTGCAGCAGTTCATGCTCAGTCTAGTACTGCAGAAGCGTCCTCCCCAAACTACACCTTCTCCAGATGGACTATCACCACAACCCCACCCCACCCAGCCCTCTGGTCTTTAAATCCAGGAGGTCTTGTGAGACTTCAGCAGCTGGCCCCTGTTCCTTCTAGCTACCTTCACTTTATGGGACCCGACACGAGTTGGCAAACTCGTGCTTCTGAAGGGCTAGTGCAAGGACAATCTTCCTCCTGGTGATCAGCCATGCAGAAAGTGGAGCCCAGCACAGAGGGAGCTGGAAAGAACACACACGTGCGCGCACACACACACACACACTTAGACACCTACCGCCGCAGCAGCTATGCCCGCTGTCTGTGCTGCGATGCCCGTGCCCTTCTTGGCATTCCGAAACCCCTCTGTGCCACAGGAGGCGCGGGCAAGGGGCTGGTGAGCGGCCGAGACCACCTGGATCTGTGTGCTGGGGAAGGAGGGGAGGTGTACAGAATATGATGTCTGTTCAGGGGAGTGAGAGAGCACCAACCTATGCCCAGACAAGCCCCAGTGAGCAAGGAAAACACCATTTAGCTGCTTCCACCCTGAGCTTATCAGATGAGTTTTTTGAACTCTGGTAGGAGGTGTCAGGAAAAGTCAGAATCAACCCCTAAACCTCTGAAAACTGACAAGTCACAAACTCTACAAGGAGCTATTATGCATGGAAACTGTGTTCTCCCACCTAGATTCATGCTGAAATTCAAACCCCTAATGTGATGGCTCTGGGAGGTGGGGCCTTTGGGAGGTGATGAGGTCATGAGGGTGGAGCCCTCGTGAGTCCCGTCTCAGTGGTCTCTTCCACCACGTGAGGACATGAGGAGAAGCTGGCCACCTGCAGCCTGGAAGAGCTCTCGCTAGAACCCGACCCTGCTGTCACGCTGATCTCTGACCTGTGGCCTCCAGACTGTGAGAAATAAACGTCTGCTGTTTCAGCCACCCAGTCTGGTACTTTGTTGTAGCAGCCTGAGCTGACCGACACCAGCGCCATGATCTGAGGGTGCCGAGTGTCATCCACAGGAGGGGTGGCCTATTTTTCCCCTCACATCTTGCCTGAAGACAATGTTTAAAGTAGATTCAAAGTCCTTTCTGGCATTCCCCAGCCCCCCACCTCCCCAAGAAACTGAATTTCACACTGGGTAATTTTTAATAACTTTTCATTGGTAAAGTTTCAAATATACTCAAAAGCGGATACAATAAAGTCTGAACTCTCCTGGGCTCACCATTCAGCTTCAACAATTAATAACTCATATCCAATCTGGTTTCATCTATAAGCCTTTTTCTTCTACTCCCTTCTACTCCCTACTAAGGGATTATTTTGAAGCAAATCTTAGACCCATCATTTCATCTGTATTTCAGTATATATCTCTAAAAGATAAGTAGTCTTCAATAAGTTAAATTAAAACTAAGAATAACTTCCATAAATCCCTAGACTTGCTTTCCACTTCCCCCTTAATCACCACCCCGTCTCATGGGCTGAAGAGCCCTCAAGAACTCACAAGCAGGGGAAGTGGAAGGTGGTTATAAGGTGACCTGCTGGAGCCAGCCCTGGGCTGCCATTTCCCTCCCAAGGCTTCTTGGGTCTTCTACACCAAACAGAACCACAAGAGAATTGCTTGTCCCCGAGACAACCTCAACAGAGCTCTACAGAGTAGGCCTCTTTAAAAAAGCAAAGAAACAAAGAGAGCTAGCCTATACTGTTATCAGCCCGAGAACAGAGGGACACCCAGGGGCTCTGACTCCGGGACAGCTGAAACGTGTCCTACGGCACCTTGCCTGGCACCCCACCTCTAGCCCTGACCACCCACTGTCTTTTGTACTGTTCTCTAAATTGCTTCGCAGGCCACTGCTGACCAAATACCAACCCCCCTCTAAGTGTGGGCTGGTCTGTGAGGATGTCACTGATGTCAGCAAGCTTTCCGCTGCCAACAGACAGTTGGGAACTTCCCCGGCACCATCTGAAAGCCACACAGAATGCGAGTCTTCCAACCTCGCTCAGCCCCACAAAGCAGAGATCTGGTCCACAGTGGACCAAGGCCAAGTACTTTAAGTCGACCCTTATTTGGAGGTTTCCCTTTGCTTAGTTTGTTAGTAAATCCTATATTCTGAAATAATCTCCCTCATTTATTAATCATCCATTCCCAGTACCAACACTTAACTACTACACTTTCATGGGAAGACCTTCTGGCTCTAAAATATACTCTAGCTCTGGAGCAGAACCAGAAAATACAGTTCCCAAGGATAGCAAAGGAATCTACAATATGGGAACCTAGTTCACATTTCCATTTATTCTGAATCAACTTTCTAAAGAGAGAGGAGATTTCCCCAAACGAGGAGGAATACTGGGAAGGGTGCTGTGTACCAGGACCCATGTGATTTGACCGCCCCACTGCAGGGGAAAGAAGCCTCCACCTCAGCCCTGCCCAGGATCCCTTCCCCACTTACTTGTTGTAGGATGCTTTAATGTGTGCGATTGGGATCTCCTCAAATTTCTTTCCTGCCCACCTCAGAGAGCTTTCCTGTCCGGGAAATGGAGGGTAAATGCTGCAATTAGAAGAAAAATTTTTCATAAAGTTGTTCTGGTATTTGTTTTTCAATTAAAAAAAAAAACCACGTAGTTTAAAAAAAGCCAACAGCATAGACAAACTGGTAACAAAAGACAGCAGCCCTCTGCCCCGACCTGCTCCTGAGGTTGCTGCCCCCAACCCTTCTGGTGCTGCCAGAACATGGTATCTGTGAACACGGTCCTTCAGTGGCTGTTTCCCTGAGTTGCTGACTTTGGACATAGCTAATGACTTTCTGCTAGAAAGAGAACTTAATCCATACTCCCCATCCTCCATTATCTCTTCTAGTATAATCAGATCACTCTTTTCAGTCCTCTATAAACTATTATTTCTGCAATTAAATAAAACATGGGCTTCCCTGGTAACTCAGTGATGAAGAATCTGCCTGCCGATGCAGGAGACACAGGTTTGATCTCTGATCTGGGAGGATCCCACATGTCTCGGGGCAACTAAACCCGTGTACCACAACTATTGAGCCTGTGCTCTAGAGCCCAGGAGCCGCAACTACAGAAGCCGGAACACCCTAGAGCCTGTGCTCCACAACAAGAGACACCACTGCAACAAGAAGCCTACACACGACAGCTAGAGAGCAGCTCCCACTGGCTGCAACAAGAGAAAAGCCCGTGTAGCAACAGAGACCCAGTACAGTCAAAAATAAATAATAAAATAAAAAAATTATTTTAAAAATTAAGTCAAACCTCTATTTCTTGCTGTATCAACCACAGATACCTTGACTATCTTTGTTAAAAACAAAGACAAAATAAACTTAATAATACTTATAAAGATCATTATTGTTAAAAAAAAAAAAAAAATTCCAGTATCCCCTAGAGTGGAGACCTGCAAATTTTTTCTGTAAAGGGCCAGAGAGTAAATATTTCAGGATTTGCTGGCCATGATGCTTCTGTTGCAGCTACACAACTTTGCCACTGAGGTGCAGAAACAGCCACAGACAACAGTGTTAACAGGAGCTAACAGTGTTAACAGGTGTGACTATGTTCCAATAAAGTTCTATTTATAAAAATCAGTCAACTGGCCACAGGTGGGTGGGTAGGGGCCAACTTGCCAGCCCCTACCAAGACCAGTGGATATCAGGGCTGGCTGAATGGCAGGACCATGTGACTCTGATGCTTCCACTCTGCCCTAGATTTCTGGATGGGACCTGAGAATCCGTTTCTGAAGTAGCCCAGGTGAGTCAGGTGTGAACTCCAGGGTTCAACACACTGGTCCAGACACTGCTGAATTGAAGAACCCCCTGCCTCCCACCCACCAGTCTGCTCTGTCCCCTGGCTATCTCTTGCTCAGGACTCTTCATTTTCAGGTGGAGAAAAAGTACTGATAGGGGACCAGGGAAGCCAGGCCTTGGGCTGAGGGGCTATTCCTTGGTTCAGAGTTTTGCTCACCACCTGTGCTTTTTAAATTCCAGACTCAAGCAAACCTGCGGCTGCATCCTGCCCGCAGGCACAGATCAGATCCGCGTTTGCACCTGCTCAGCCACCTGAACTACAGTGGGTTCTGATCCAGAGAATACTACTATCTGAGCACCATCCTGTCTACTGGCTTTCCTGGAGATATTTAACAAAACAAAACTGTAACACATTTGGGTATTCAGGAGTTACAAGTGTATTCTTTCCTGCTCTGCCTGATCTTAGAGATGATTTAGCATCCCAGCAGGTTGCCAGCTTAGCGGCTACACGCTGAGACTGACTGTGGAGGAGGCTCCGTTGTTATTTAGTCGGTCACTCAGTCGTGTCGGACTCTTTGCGACCCCACGGACTATAGCCTGCCAGGCTCCTCTGTCCTTGGGATTTCCTTGGACAGAGTATGAAGCTCTGAGATGACATTAATGTTTAAAACCTTATAAGTTCCCCATTAATAATTTCTCCTATCGACTTGCAGGTCAAACACTTAAGCCTTCTGAAGTCTGAACACGCCAGCATTATGCCTTTAATAGGGCAAGATTTTCAAACTAGAAAGGATCCAGAGCTTGAACCATTTAACTGAGGGTGCAGACAAGATCAAGCTTTTAAGCTTCCCACGTCCACTGAACAAGTGGTTCACCCCAAGGCAGCCCAGGAAAGGGAAAGACAAAGCTTTCTGGTGCTGCTCTGCTGGCTCTTCACACCCATCCTCAAAGCACGTCTGCGCACACAGCATCTCTTTCAAACGGCTGACAGGGACTGAAAATAGAGGAAAATACACAGGAGTGCCTACCGTCCTCTCTCCATGTCATGGTTTCTTGACCTTAGTGTCACCAACATTTTGGGCAGGGGGATTCTTTGGCGGGGGTTGGGGGGGGTGCTGTCCTGAGCACTGTGGGGTATTTGGCAGCATCCCTGGCCTCTACCCAACTAGGTACTGACCCTTAAGCTGTGACAACCAAAATGTCCTCAGACGTTGCTACAAGTCTCCTTGGAGAAACAGTGGCCCCTGGCTGGGAACCGCTGGTTTCCATTAACGACTCCAGCATCAAGAGGGCCCTCAGTACTGCTGGCAATCACACAGCGCACCCCTGCTCAACTGCCCTCTCACTGGCCTGGATGACTAGTCTGTACTTTCTTTTGTCCCCTCAGACCTTCAGCTTCTTTCTGCTTCCTTGCTGCCAGCTGATGACCTTCACAAAGAAATGGAAGCAATCAGGTTTTCCTTCAGCTCCCACCACTGAACAGCTGTGCCCCCAGTCTCTGCCTTGTCTCCCGTGATGATGCTCCACTTGCGTGTCCGCCCTTCAAGGACAGCACTCCGGCAATGTTCCCGCTCCAGCATCTGCATTCTTCCACCTCTTCATCGCCTCATTCCCCTCGGCAAAACATGCAGTCATTTCCCCAGTCTAAAACCAAACAGAAGCCTCTGGATGCCAAAGCCTCCTTGAGCTCCTGCCCGTTTCTCTATGCCCCTTAAAGGACTGACCATACCTGCTGCTGCTTCTGTCTTCTATTCTCCCTGAACCCACATCATTCAAACCTTAGCCCCTCATACTTCACCAAACGTGCCCTACTCAAGGCCACCACAAATTCACAGTATTAAGTCCTACGAGCAGTACTGTTATCAGTCTATGGACTAGTCAATCATATTAGTAGCATTTGATAAAGCTAATCAACTTTTGAGTCACAGAAAAAAAAAAAGTCTCTCCAGCTATTTTTTAGTACCTCTCTGGAGGGTCCTTCTTTCTCTTCTGCTGATTCCTCCTCAGCTCCCCAAATCTCTAAATGCAAGAGGCTCCAGGGTTCAGTCCTTAGACCTCTCCTTCACTTTACCTACCCTTTCTCTCTTGATGATCTTGTATCTTATGATTTTAGACATCATCTAGGGAATTCCTTGGTGCTCTCATTGCCAGGGGCCCTGAGTTCAATCCCTAATTGAGGAACTAAAATCTCAAAAGCCGTGTGAGGGAAAAAGAAATCATCTATGGATTGTCTTCCAAATGTGTACATCTACCTCAGATCTGTGCCCTGAATTCCATTTCTAATTGCTAATATTGTATCCCCACTTGGATGTTAATTAAACATCTCAAGTCTACAATTCAAGCTCCTGCAGTCTTCCCCATCTTCCTGACAATTCCATCTTTCTAGTTGTTTACGCCCCAAATTTTAGAATGTCCCTTCAGTTCTCTCCTTTTCTTATACCTTACATTAACAAATTCTGTTGGTTACACCTTCTAAGTGCATCTGTCTGACCATTTATACTATCTCTACAGCTGCCACTCTGGTCCCTGCCAGCATCACTTCTCACTGAGATTCTCTCAGTAGTCTTCTGATTGCTCAGGAGACTTCTCCCATCTTCCATCCTCGCTCTCCTACAGTTTAATATCAACGCAATGGCCAAAGGGACCCTTTAAAAGGTAAGCATGAGCATGTCAACCTGCCATTTAGAATTCTCCAGTGACTTCCTGTTTCTCTCAGAATAAGGTGAAGTCCTCACAACGGCCCACAAGGGACAACAGGATGTAGCCCTGTATGCCTGATGCACCCCTTACCTGCTTGTCTTCACCACTCACTTTTACTTCTCACTCCACTGTGGCCTTCTTGCTCAGACACTAGACACACTCCTATAATCTGTCATACTTCTTTTTCTTATTTTCTATTTACTGTCCCCTATCCACTCAAATTTAAGCTTCACCAGGGCAGGGATTTTTGTGTGTTTGGTCACCAATGTGTCCCCAACACCCTGAACAGTGTCTGACATTGTTGAGTGACCACAACAGAATCTTTGCTTCAATTCCTTTGGCAGCTCCCCACTGCCCACAGTGGGGAGTGGGTAAAACCCCACTGCATTTTGTGGTTTTAAACATCATCTATGTGAATAGTCTTCCAAATGTCTATGTCTGACTCACATCTGTCCCTTGAACTCCATCTCTAATAGCCAATATTGTATCTCCACTTGGATGTTAATCAAATATCTCAAACTTAAACATACAAATCCAAGCTCCTAATGATTAATGACAACTCTATCTTTCCAGTTGTTTAAGCGAAGTCGCTCAGTCGTGTCTGACTCTTTGTGACCCCATGGACGGTAGCCTACCAGGCTCCTCTGTCCATAGGATTTTCCAGGCAAGAGTACTGGAGTGGGTTGCCATTTCCTTCTCCAGGGGATCTTCCCGACCCAGGGATTGAACCTGGGTCTTCCGTGTTGCAGGCAGACACTCAACCGTCTGAGCTACCAGGGAATCCCTTCCAGTTGTTTAGGCCAACGTTTTTAGATGAACATCTAACATGCTCGTTATCTACAGATAAGGCTCTTAGCATTCTGATTCCTTCTCACCCTGCTGGCCTCATCTACCATCACACACACACACACACACACTTGACTACACAACATTCATACTGCGTGCCTTACACAGACTATTAACTTTGCATAAAGTGACCTTTCATCTTTTCCAGCTGAGCTCCCATTCAATTCAGCTCTTAGCATTACATTATTTTCCTGGCACTCTTGTCTGATTTCCTCAGGAGTTAGACACTCTTTCATACTTTAAAGCAACCAGCTCTTACTTCCAGTAAACTATTGATCAGATTATGGTGAAAATGTGTGCATGTTTGTCTTTCCTGGTTGACTGTGAACTACTTGTGCAAAGGAATGATCTTCTGCATTTGTACCGTCAGAACCAAGCAGGTTCTTAGTAAACGTCCGCTAAATGCATGTGAAGTACAACTAGCACACAGAGGCAGTGTCCCTGGCGGGAAGCAAGATGCCAGTTCCTGGCTGAGGCTGAGTACAAAAACCACCCTGGACCTTAGACCAACTCTAAAAAGCGCTTAACAACCTTTACCTTACTACCCCTTCCGCCCCATTTTGTATCGGAGACCCTGATCCCACGAGGGAAACAAAAGTGGTGATATTTATTATACATCTTCGACATCCACTCATTCATCAAAAGTTCACTGATCCTTACGCTTTCCACTTTAAGTAAGGAAAAAGCTGAGGCTCTAAGGTTAATCTGCATAAGGTTCCACAGTGACAAAGAGCTGGGAATTCACTGGTGTTCTGACCCTGGAAGGTGGTGCCAGTCGCCAGAGGGCTGGACCTAAGTGGCCCTTACCTGAAGCTGCTGCGGCTCGCAGCTGGAGCCGGAATCTCCGCCTTCTCAACCTCCTCCTTGGCCGCTGCGTCTTGCATCTGTTGGGCGCTCATGTGGATGGTGGGGGCCGGCACTCTGGCCACGACCCTGCGGAGAAAGCAAGCTCAGGGAGGTCCACATCTAAGCGAGTCCTGACTGGACTCTAGGAGTCCAAGTGGCTCATGGACACGGGCAGGAGCGCATTCCCGGGTGACTGTAGGCTCGGAATGAGTAACCATCTTACCTGGTCGGCGGCGGCCAAGCCCATGACCGCAAGAGCCAGAACCCAGCGTTTCTTACAACCTGCATGACTTCAGTTGACCTCAGTCAGCTCCCGTCCGCGGCGACCGCGGGACTTCTCTCTTCCCGTCATGCTGCTCCCGCGCTGCCTTGTGGGAACATAGGATTGGCCCAGAACCTCGCCGGGAACAGCGGTGCGTTGTGGGAAGTTTGAAAGATGGCGGCGCCCACAAGGCGAACTGTGTTAGGGCTGGCGAGGTGCTGGCGGCGGTTCAAGAGTCCCTGGAGGCTGGGTTCTCGTAGCTTGACCCTTGCGGCTGCACCGTCGAATAGCGCATCTCCATGGCGCCTGTTGGGTGCGTTGTGCCTGCAGCGGCCACCGCTGGTCTCGAAGCAGTTGACCCCAATGCAGGAAGAGATGGCAGCCCTGTTACAGCAGGTGGGTTGAGGTGGGGGTTGTGGCTTGTAGGTGCAGTTGGGGACGCAGTAGAGGTACGCTGGCTTGGGTTTGATCCTGGCCCCACCACTGATTAACTTGTGTGACTTTGGGCAAGTCACTTCACTTCTCTGAGCTTCGGTATGCTTTCCTGCAAAATGGTACCTACCTTTTGGGTTCCTGCGGTACGTAGTACGTGTTCAGTGAGAGGCACGTCGTTTTCATTGATCTTCTCTGTCGTTACCTTCTGCAGCTCTCTGGAGAGGCTCTTCTTTTTTTCGACACATGAGGGTGCGATGGTGAGCTAGACGGATTCAGTCCCCATCATAGATGGTTGACAGTTTGGAGAGAAAAATGGCTTTGTCATGTGATGAGCGTAAAGAAAAGACACGGGGCACACCCGTAAGATGGCTGTGATAGAGTCTGTTTATAACATGGACAAAACCGGTGTATTGGCAACGAAGGCCCTAAATCCCGATAGGTAGTGATTAAAGATATTATGTCTACCCAGAACCTGAGGCGTTTTTGTCATAGTTTCCCTGGTGGCTCAGAGGTTAAAGCGTCTGCCCGCAATGCGGGAGACCTGGGTTCGATCCCTGGGTCGGAAAGATTCCCCTGGAGAAGGAAATGGCAACCCACTCCAATATTCCTGCCTGGAGAATCCCATGGAGGGAGGAACCTGGTGGGCTACAGTCCACGGGGTCGCAAAGAGTCGGACACGACTGAGTGACTTCACTTCACTTCACTTCACTGAGAGATACAAGCTTCATTTCTGTGCCTTTTATTTGGCTTGTTAACTTACTCTGCAGACATTTTAAAATCACCTTTTAAACTTTGTGCAGACACTGTGCTAAGTGGTAGGGATGCAGTGGTGAATAAGACAGAGGTAGCCCCTGGTTCTCAGAGGGATTCAGTTTGGTGGAGGGGGTGTCAATCAAGAACCAAATAACCACATGGTTATGGAATTGCAGTCTCTGGTAAGTGTAATAAAGGAAAACACAGGGTACTGTAATAGTGTTTAACAGGGATGTTAATTTGATTTTAATGGAAGGTGTCAAGGAATATCTTTTAAAATAAGTGACATTTAAATTGAGATCTGAAGGATGACTAGGAATCTCCCAGGAGAGCATGAGAGAAAACATTCTAGAAAGAAGGAATAGCATCTGTAAAATGCCTGAGGCAGGATAGTCCATGGAGAGAGATTCTGGGCAAAGACTGGCATGACTGGAGGGTGGTGAGTGGGCAGGCACTGCCTGTCCTAGTCTTCTCTTGGTTGTGGCGGTCTTGATGTTTGAGTGCATTTTAATATTTCAGGAAATGCAGCTCCAGCCCACAGGGAAGGTGACCTTTTTCCTCTGTTTTCTTTGCAGCGTTTTGATCGTGTGTCTGGTTATGTTGGGTGGTAAACTTCTGAATCTGTCAAGTGCACTGTAACTGTGTTTTATTGTTTTTCTTTTCTTTTAATTTTCCCAGTTTGGGGTAGATTTTTGCTCTGTTAATTTTCCCAGATTGAGATAGAGAGAAGCCTGTATTCAGACCATGAACTTCGTGCTCTGGATGAAGCTGAGCAACTGGCAAAGAAAAAAAGTGACCTTTATGAAGAAGAAGATGAGAAGAATATATTGCTGGTGCAGGACTTGGAAGACATGTGGGAGCAGAAATTCCTACAGTTCAAACCTGGAGCTCGAATAACAGGTTTGTGGTCTCTTCAGCCCAGTTAGAGGTAGGAGGGTGGATATTCTGATTTGCAAATAAGGAATACTTGCTTACTCTCTGCTTTGTGTTTTAAATAATAATTTCAAATGATAAAACTTTTTAACATGGGAGAAAAATTCTTTTCACAGTTCTTCACATCCATCCTAATATAATATTTTGAAAGTCTGTGTTGTTTTTGAGTGGGATGTATGGTTATTGAGGGAACTCTCCAGGTGGTTTCGGTGGTAAAGAATCTGCTTGCTCGTGCAGGAGCTACGGGAGAGGTGGGTTTGATCCCTGGGCTGGGAAGATCCCCTCAAGAAGAAAATGGCAACCCACTTCATTACTCCTGCCTGGAAAACTCCATGGACAGAAGAGCCTGTTGGGCTATAGTCCTTGGGGTGGCATAGAGTCAGACACGACTGAGTGACTGAGTACACATGGGTGTTGGTACAGCTCTGTCTCAGTTAAGCCTCAGGAATGTTATTTGTATTTAACTCCTAGTTTGGGACTGAGAGTAGGGGAAGTTAAGCCTTTCCCACTCGTTTCGTGTGTTTTATCTGAAATCCCTCCCAAAGCAGGGGGTTAAGTTCTCTTATTCTTGTTTCACAGTGAAAACTGAAGTAGAGACTGGTTAAGTCAGTAATAGTGTCAAAACCAAAGAATTAGTAGTGTCTGGGAATTGCTTCTTTTCCAAAGGCTCAAAGTACTTTGTGTTCTGCTCTTCAAAGGAGGAGTGCAGCTTTGGGTTTCTTCTTGTTAAATTTTAGTTTCCTCAAGATTATGGGACTCTATCCTGAGAGACGTCAGAGTTAGAGAGATGGGGTCAGGGTTTCTAATTTGGTTATAAGTTCTTTGAGGGCAAAGATAGTGGCCCTGCCTTAAAGGAGGATCCTAAAACCCTAATCTTCTTGGTTCTAGCAGAACATGCTCCTCCTGTCTCCTGTGACCACCCCCACCCCCACCCCCACATCTCTTCTGTACAGATGCTGACGTAAAGAATGACCGAAGCTCGCTGCACCGGAAGCTTGACAGGAACCTTATTCTGTTGGTCAAAGAGAAGCTTGGAGACCAGGACATTTGGATGCTGCCCCAGGCCGAGTGGCAGCCCGGGGAGACCCTCCGCCAAACAGCTGAACGAACCCTAGCCACACTCTCAGGTGAGCTCTCTGCCTCACTGCTAAATCCCGCAAGACACACTCCAGACTCAGCCTCAGGATTTGCAGGCTGACTGTGGGCCTGGCTTTTAATAGTAGGCTAATGGAAACTTGGGCTTCCCAGGTGGTTTTGCAATAAAGAATCTGCCTGTAATTCAGAAGACCCGGGGTTCGATTACTGGGTTGGGAAGATCCCTTGGAGAAGGGAATGGCAACCCACTCCAGTATTCTTGCCTGAAGAATCCCATGGACAGAGGAGCCTGCCTGAAGGATGGGGAGTTTCAGCCTCTGCTCGCTAAAGCTTGTCTTCCCAACAAAGTGCAAAACATTCACCTCTCCATTTCCAGTTTTGCATTCTTGAAAATTTTTCAATCTATAAAAATAGGTGATTCTAGTACTTTCTCTGGCTTAAGTGGCCCAGATCTTCTTTGGGGCCCAGTATCATAAAATATTTTGTCATCATAGCTATGAGAGATCCTGTCGCCTTAATAGGTTCTACTCGCCTTCCCTTCAGCGGCGTCTTTGCCTCTCCACTCGGAGCACCAGTGAGGCTGTTTGCTCCAGCGAGATCTGGTGATCAACACTTAAAATAAAATGTGCTTCAGTTTTTATGGCACTCAGAGTTTCATTTCTCACTGTTCATGGTTCCCTGTCACAAAATTGATTAGGATTAGTTATATGGTTTTCTCCTTTCCTACATTTTTGATTCTTATAATTTATGGATTCTTGAGGAAGTGGATTTTTTGTGTGTGTTTGCCTCTACGTAGTATGAGTCTTTTCCTGATCTGTTTTGCACAGTTACTCCTCTCCCCTCCCCCCTTTTAAGGCAGCGTTTTTGCGCTAAGGATTTAGAGGACGCGGAATCTCTTTAATTCTGTCACATCTAGAGCACAGTCTGTCATACTCAGTTCTCTCCTCGTCTCATAGTTCTGATCCTGAACAAGTGTTGCGGAGCCTGATTTTAGGTGACTCACTGCCTTCTCAAATTGAATTTTGGGTGTCTTACTGAAAAATGAGATTTTTCATTCCTTGGCCATTTGGTATCATTTTGAGGAAGATCCCTTGGTTGGTAATTAACTTTTGCTCCATATTGCTCAGCATTTGACAATATGTGTTGTCCTTAACAGACCTGTGATTTAGATTCTGTCCCAGGGCCTAGCACAGAGATAGCCAACCAAGAAAGGCCCAGACTTTCTCTGAAAGAGGTTCATTTGCTTCACATAAAGCATCGACGTGGGGGACAGTTCATGCATCTAGGGACCTGCAGAAACACCCTTCAGGGACAGAGGTTGAAGGTGCTTCCCTGTGCTGTTCCTTGCCCCTGTGGAGGTTTTAAAATTTAGTTCATTCAGAATTGATGCTCCTGCCAGTCTCAGCCCGCTTCTCTTTTTATCCTTGCAGCCTTGCTTGTTGGCAGCACCACTTACGCATTCACCCAACTAGACACCTCAGCATTATCTTTGACCTTATTCCGGCATCCCCTAAGTTCCTGAGTGCTACCTGGTCTGTTCTAAATAGTCCGTCTTTGTGCCCGCAGCTCTTCAGGGAGTCTTTTCACTTGCCACTAGATCAGGGTTTCTGAGCCTTGCCTTGGCACTCTGGAAATCTGGGGCAGGATCATTCCTCGTGGGGGCTTCTGTGCTTCTGTCTAGGTTATTTACTGCAACATCTCTGGCCTCTGTCTGCTTGATTGTAGTAGCACTACTTTGGTTGTCTCTAGTGTAACAACCAAAAATGACTCTGAATACTGCTGGAAATTACCTGGGCTGTGGAATCTCTGTGGTTGAGAACCACCACCCTGGAGTACTGAGGTAGACACCACACAAGCCCCCTTCTTGCTTTTGTGTTGTCGTTTTCAGTGCCGCCAGAATAAGCCTTCTTAAACACAAATCCCTTGTCACTTCTCTGCTTGAAATCTTAAAAGGTTTCCCATAAAAGCAGACTTTTGAGCACGGCCTATGCATACTTTTTGCTCTGGTCCCAAGCTCATCAGTCTTCCGTCTTGCTGCTCATTCATGTATGTTCTAAGTTCAAACCTAGCAAGCCTTTTGAATAATGTTGTATTTCTTGTGTCCCGATTTTGGGGCCTGCCTGTCCAAAACAAAGCTTTGGTCCTACGTAGTCCGACTGCTTGGTTTTTAAAACTCAGCTCGTCCCTTCTGCCTTCTGTGGTGGAAGCTTCTGGGTAGAGAGCCCAACTCCTTCCTCTAGGCTCCTGTAACACTCACAGAGTGCCCTTACTCAGTTTATCCAGCAGACATTCTCTCTGTGCCTACTTGTTGTTGGTCACTGTCCGGGCAGTGGGGTCACAGTGATCTATAGGGCGCTACCTGGGCCTCCTGGGGGCTATGTCCTAGTGAAGAAGATGCTCTTCATTCCATTGCTGTTTAATTGTTGATTAACAGACAATTTCTTCTCAGCCAGAATTCTGAAAATATGGATAGGATTTTGTCCTTTCAGTCATCCCAGTTCTCAGCAGAGAACCTGGCACAGACTAGGTAGTTGCTGAATATTTGTTGTTGTTCATTTGCTAAGTCATGTCTGACTCTTTGCAACTCCATGGACTGCAGTACACCAGGCTTCCCTCTCCTTCACTATCTCCCAGAGTTTGTTCAAACTCATGTCCATTGAGTCGGTGATACCATCCAACCATCTCCCATCCAAATGCTTCTGAGATCAGACGAGATCGGGTGCGTTAGGGTGGTACGGCTGTAGGCCCATCCAAACATCTCATCCTCTGTGGCCTCCTTTTCCTCTTGCCCTCAGTCTTTGCCAGTATCAGGGTTTTTTCCAGTGAGTCGGCTCTTTGCATCAGGTGACCAAAGTATTGGAGTTTCAGCTTCAGCATCAGTCCTTCCAAAGAATATTCAGGGTTGATTTCCTTTAGGATTGACTGGTTTGATCTGCAGTCCAAGGGCCTCTTCAAGAGTCTTCTCCAATACCACAGTTCAAAAGCATCAATTCTTTGGCACTCAGTCTTCTTTCTGGTCCAACTCTCACATCCGTCGTGATTACTGGAAAAACCATGGCTTTGACTAGACGGATCTTTGTTGGCAAAGGGATGTCTCTGCTGTTTTATATGCTGTCTAGGTTTGTCATAGCTTTTCTTCCAATGCTGAATGTTTAGTGAGTAAATGGTATGGTAGTGTAAGCACTCAACTACTGTTCTGGCTCTGCCGCCAGTGTGAGTACTGCTAATGAGACATCAGCAGCCTCTGTGTGCCCCTTTGATCCTGTCCCGCCAGCAGCCTGTGTGGCCACAGGAGAGGGAGTGAGATGGTGGTGTGAAATGGGAAAACAGGAGGGGCCTTTGCTGCACTCCAGGCTTCCATAGCCATCACGCAAAAGTTGGTGGCTGCGTTTCTTCCCAGGGTCATTGAGCTCAGATCCTCAGCTTTCTTCTGCTCATTCACAGTGCTCAGTTTCGCCTGCTGGGCACCACGTGGAAAGGGGCTCCCCTCTTCTTGGTATCATGCTTTCCTCCCTTGAACATTCCCGTTGCCATAAAGAAGAGTGAAAGGATATATTGGTTTCTTATAGGTGCATAGAAAATGAAATAGGTTGATTTATTTCAAATTCATGAAAATCATAAATAACATGAAGTAATTAAGATGACAAAGGAAAGCTCAGGCAGCTTATAAGTATAAAAAAGTCAGAGTCTGTTCCTTTCCATCTGTTTGGCACACTTCCCAGGTATTTCTGCAAGATGGAATTCCTAGAAGTGAAATTAATGGTCAAGGATGGACACATCTAAGATTTTGATAAGGTACCACCAAAGTGTCCTGCAGAACATACTTTAAAAATTTTTCCCTGTCCAGTCAGTAAAAAGAATGATCTTTAGATTAGCAGTTTCCTTTCTTTTTTATTGGGTAATGTGTTTATTTGGATTAGTGGCCACTGGTTAGAGTGGCCATCTCTGCGTATTTTTCACATGGCTATTGGTTTTTCTTTATCCGTGAACCACTTATTTAGATTCTTTGCTCATGTTTATAATGAACCGTTTTTCCCCCCCTTTTTGATTTAATTTAATCCATTTCCCCAGGTCATAGAAAAGTAATATGTATCCATTGACTTAAGTGGAAAATTCAGAAACGTGTAAAGAATCATGCCAGTGTAATTCCACCACCCATAGATCCCCACTGCTGACATTTTATATTGTAGGTGAGCTCACATCATACATGGATTCCTCATATAACGCTGATAGTGTTGTTACTGTTTTTAATATTGACAAAAGCCATTCATTGTATATGGTGAAAAAGTATTACATGGTGTCTGGTAAATGTAGAACTGTAAGAAGTAATAGGTAATTTTCCCGTCTTAGAGGCAACCACCATGAATAGTTTTTTTGTGTATCCTTTTAGCAATTGTAAGCACATACTTACTTCATCTGTTCCTTTTTTCCATGAAGTGGGCACACTTAAACATGTACATACATGTATATACACACATGGTTATGTACCTTCCTTTTCTTATACACAGCTTTTAAGCATATCTTTATATCAGTGAGTGAAGACATATCTTACACTTTTAACACCAGTGTAATGTTTCATATATGTATGTACTGCAGTTTGTTTAACCAGTCTGTTGCTTTTATTAATAAAAAGCTGCAGTGAACATCTGTGTACACTCCTTTGCTCACATGGGCAAATAAATATATTGAGGAGGGTGAAATTCTAGAAGCAGAATTGTTAGATCAAAGGGTTTGTATTATTAAAATTGATATCTCTTGCCAAGTAGAGTAGTTATACTAATTATATACCATGTACATTTGAGAGAACCCAGTTTTCCTTTATCCTTGATGAGCAGTGTACTGCTCAAAGTTTTTGAACTTAAATAGTAATGATACGTCTTTGTTGTTTTCATTTGTATTTATTGAGTTATTAATGAGTTGAGCATCTTTATGAGTTTATAGTTCATTGATAATTTATCTTCATGGGAACCTGTTGTTCATATGCTTGGTTCATTTTTCTTTCAGAGTTGCTGGCTTTTTCCTCATTGATTTCTACGTACTATTTAATACTCATATCTTAAGATGTTCCTTTGTTCAGTGTGTCGAAAATATTTTTCCTAGTTTGTCATTATGTCTGTGACTTTTTTATGTTTCATTTTTCCGTGCAGAAGGATTTTAACTTTTATGTAAATAAATATGCCTTTTCTTTTTTGCATTTTGTATCTTGGTTAGGACTTCCCCTCTCAAAAATGATACAGAGAGTACCCCACATTTTTTTTTAATAGTACTCTTATGGTTTCTTGTTTTCTTTAGTGAAGAATTTTAAAATACAGAAAAACTCAGAAAATATTAAACATCCATGAAACCATCATTCAAAATGAAGAAACCTTTCGTGAAAATTTTAACTTTGTGTGAGATCTTTGATCTGTAGGGTGTCAGTTTGGGTATGAGGAGTGAGGTTGTGATCCAGTTTTATTTTTTCGCTAGCCCATTCTCCCGGTTCCATTTAGTAACTGATCCGTTATTTCCTCATCCTTTGAGATGCTGTGTTGGTGGTGTTAACCCATTGTCACAGATTGCAAAGATCCTCCATCTCCCTTTGCCTGTTAACTTTGCTTCTCACCTTGGAGCAGTCAAGTCGGGACCTTTCGATCCTTTCCATGTGATACTCCCTTTAAAAGGGCTGATGAACTTTGCTTTACAGATACAAGGGTCTCGGTCCTTCGTTAACAGATGGTGACCGGGCTGAGTCTGGAAGCTCAGTGCTCTGACTCCCAGGTAGTGCTGTTTAGGCTGCCTTGTGGACTTCAGGCTGAGAGCAGTAGCTCGGCATGAAGAATGGACCCAGAGAATCTGGAACCCAAGGGCCAGGAGCTTTTGGCTTGAAAGGAGATGAGGGTCTTCAGGACCGACCCTGGTCCTCATCCTTGGGGGCAGCGTTCCCCTCAGGCCAGAAGTGGCTCTCACAGAGGACCCCCCCCCCCGCCCATTCCACTGCTTTCAGGCAAACAGGTGTGAGTGTCCTCATCTTCCACTTCTGTTCCCCGCTCCCCTCCTCCTCAGAAAACAACCTGGAAGCCAAGTTCCTGGGAAACGCGCCCTGCGGCCACTACAAGTTCAAGTTCCCCCAGGCAGTGCGGGCGGAGGGCAGCCTCGGGGCCAAGATCTTCTTCTTCAAAGCCCTGCTGCTAACTGGAGACTTTTCCCCGGCTGTGGAGAAGAGCCGTCACGTATGGGCCAGCAAGGAGGAACTGGGTGACTATTTGAAGCCAAAATACCTGGCCCAGGTTAGGAGGTTTCTCTTGGACCTCTGATGGACTGAGCTGCCTGTGGACAGTGCTCGGACAGGGCTGCGGTCAGGCCTCAAGGACGTGGTGTGGTGTTCTCATCTCTACGGAAATATCAAGTGGCAAACTAAGTTCTGAGAAATAAATGGGTTTACCATTGTGTGGGTCTCGGTTGATTTATCCTTTGAGGATGTTGTCTTCACCTTGTGAAGAGAGAGCCATCTCTTAGGGTGTTTTATCCTTTTTCTCCCAAGCTCGTGATTGAGTAGTATTGCATTGCTTCGTAGTGAATCAGCTGGCTTTGTGGGTCCAGGAAGAAAGAGCAGAAGGAAGTGAATCAACTTTTTAAAAACCGTGAGCTTCTGTGAAAGCCTCTAGGTCCAAGAAAAAAAGAAACCACCTCGTGCTTTGTAGTTTCTTAGTCATTTTCTGTTTTGTATTTCTCTTCCTACTTGATATGAAAATGTATCAATCTAGCTGAGGAAATGATTCCTTCCTTGTTTTCTATTTGCTTTGCTTCCTTCCCTCTCCCTTCCCTCCCTTCCTCTTTTCATTCTTTTTTTTTTAAGGCGTTTTCTATTTAAGCAATAGAATTGCTTCTTATATATTTTGAAACAGTCATGTGAAGTGAGCAGGGTCAGCTTGTTATCTGCCATCTTCGGGGTGGGAATCCTGGTCAGGTGTGACTGGCTGAGAGTTGCTGCAGGTCACTGATGGTGCAGGAGGAGACTGCTTATCTCCTGCCTCTAGGTTGGGGCTCTGGACCCCTCACTGTGTTGCCTGGGTCACCACTGGGCCTGGTACATGGCACATGGAGGGCACTCAGTGAGCATTTGCTAAATGAGAGGAGGGGAAGGAGGGTCTCAAGCGTGCCTCTTTCGGCCCAGAATAGTGGTCCCAGGAACAAGACTGCAGTCCTCTGAGAAGGCATTCTGGGTTAAATAGACTGGACTCTAGCAGTCTGCACGCAAGAGGGATCCTGGGAGCCTCTGGTTTATACCCAGCGGGTCAGAAGCACAAGTGAGCACTTGGAAGTCCATGTGCTTAGGTGCAGTTGACCCTTAAGAGGGAAAGAAGGGGTCTGGTAGGATGAAAGCCCTTAGCCTGTGGGATCCACTGCTTTCTTCAGGTAGATAGGGTCAGAATTGAGTTGAATTGTTGGACATCTAGCTGGTGTCTGAGGATTGCTTGGTGTGGGGAAAAAAATCCCACGCTTTCGAGTTGATCCCACAATCTTAATGGCCATTCATAAGATGGGCTGTTTTGTTACAGAGTTGTTTCTTTAAAGGGAAACAGCATCTGTAAAATTGGTAAGGGGAGAAACAGTGTCATGTCAACCTGAAATTATAGGTTGGTTCCTGTGAGGTTTCCCCTAGTATTTTGAAGTGATCATGGACAGGGTGGAATACCTTAAGACAAAAGCTGAGAATTTTATAGACGTGCCTTCCTTTATCACGAGGAGTATCTAGTTAAGTAGCTTCAAGACATACCACGAGCTTTCCCACTATGTTAGACTATCTGGGGGAAGCTTGGTGGAAAGGAAGACCCTCCCCCTCCACCCCCAACCCTGCTTTGTTTTACACAGTTGATGACGAAGGCCCCATCCTGGATCACATTTTTGATTTTGATGGAACTAGTTTCTGTTGGGACCACCCCCCGCCCCATCCCAAAGAAGCTACTGTATGTCTCAGGAAGAAGAAAGAAATGTCAGGATTTGAAGCCGCAGGGGCCCAGTGCACGTGGCAGTGGGCTTTAATTGTGTTAGCATGGTGTGGGACTAGATTCTGGTCTGGCTACAAAGTTCTATAGATTTTGTGTGGTCTTCCCCAACCTCCTTAGCTCAGGAGTCCTGCTATTTCAGAAGTGTGATTTTGCAGAATGCAAATGTTTTTGGCACTATATTAATAGTAGAAATGACCGGATATGCTGAGTGCCAGCCTGCACCTTCCATTGCCTGCCAGACATAACCGAAAAACTCTCTAGCATGTTCTTGCAGGGGAGATGACCAGGGAACAAAGTAAAATATATGTTCTCTGTATTTTAGAAATCAGTGAGAGGAGGGAAGAATACTGTGTGTGATATGGGTGTTAGGAGTTGCAGTTTGAGGTGTGTTTGTGTGCTCTGAGTAGAGAAATGCCACTGTGTGTGTGTGTGTGTGTGTGTGTGTGTGTGTGTGTGTAACATGTAAAACAGACTACCTCACTAGAAGACTCCTGCAGAAGTTTAGCCCCACCTGGTAATTTTCTTCCCCCTTGATTTCCAGTCACTTCTGTTTCTCCCCCTTTGCGGGGACTACAGAGAAAATACCACCACTTTTGTCAACTTGTTTTCCTGGTGACGTAGCCTCGAGTCACCTCCTGCTGGGCCGTTTCTGCACCTCGAACGTGTGTCTACATGTCTCACTTCTTAGGACCATGGTGTGGCTTCTACACCTAACTGGTCTTCCAGATCCTACGGCAGAACCTGCTTCAAGGCCATACTCAGGACATATTTAAGTGAATCAGCTTTTTTCCTCATGAGCACTGAACTTAGAAATCAGAAAACCCAGGTTTGAATTTGTTTTATGACCTTAGGCAAATTCCAAGTACTGTCACGGTTTAACAACAGTGGAATGACCCCTGAGTGCCAGAAACCAGACTGGAGCTGGTACCTGCAACGTACAGGGCAGGCAACTGTTATTCAAGTTTATAGATGAGAGGACAGGCTCCAAAGAGGTTAGTTAACTTGCTTAGGGTTACTCACTAGTCATTTGAACCCAGATCTGTGTACAAAACTAGGTCATAACCTTTCTTAATTTTTGTCATCTGTTAAAATGAAGATGACACTATTTCTCAGGTAATGTGTTAATTTATGTGAAAGCACTTAGCACCGTGCATGGCTTGCTATAAACACGCAGTAAATGGTTCCTGTCTTCTGACATAGTTAGGTGCCTGAAATCTCCAGAGTTCAACTGTACGGTCTTTAGCTTTTACAACTCCCATCCTCACCTTTTCCAAGTTACACGTGTGACAGCCAAGCATTTCGTACCTATTTGGAGAGGGACATGAGTGTTTGGACATTGATGGATTCCACCAGCCCATCTCAGAGTGGATGGATGGCAGGTCAGTCCCATATACACATGCATCTGGGCAGGCCTGGTTCCCACCCTGGACCAGGAAATCCAGAGCCACTGTTAGGCCCATGCCTATGGGGCGCTAAAACCAGGATGGACGGGCTGACCCATTCCATCACCCCAGCAGCGGGAAGAGGAGCACAGTGGAAGGGCCAGCAACCCAGTTATTAAGAACTCACAGGGATTTCCCTGGTGGTCCAGTGACTGAGGCTCTGCTCCCAATGCAGGGTCCCCAGGTTCGATTCCTGGTCAGGGGGCTAGATCCCACATGCCACAGGATTACATATGCTGCAACTAAGACCCAGTGCAACCAAGTAAATAAATTAGGAAAAAAGAACTCATAGATCACTAAGCTGCAAGCACTCACAGCATGTAAACGCCTATTTGCCTGAAATCTTGAGGCAGCCTCAGTCCCCTACTGTCTTCTCCTTTATTTCCTAGAAGCCTGGATTGTAATCAGTCATTCCAGGCCAGCAGTCACCACCCACCTGCCTTGGAATGTCAGTGCATAAGACTACAGGACATGAGGGAGGAAACTGGTCTTGTCCTTGATTCCAGAAGTATCCAGAATAGGTGCCTCTGTGAAGGGTCCAGACAGTGAGACACTGCTGCAGCTGAGAGGCTGGCCCTGGGAGGTCCCCTGTGAGTCGGGAGGGGATGGCCAAGGAGGACATCACTAGCCCAGAGCAAGGAACAGGTGCATGTGTATTCACACACACACACCTCTGCCCTAAACTACAGGTGCACACACACCCCTGCCTCAGACCATCCTCGATGGGCCAGAGGAGCCAACAACATGTTCTGTTTAGAGGATTTGGCATTACAGACACACCATTGATCAATGAAAAAATCAGATGTCCGGGTCTCATATAGCTGCTAAGTGGCTAAAGAAGGGACAGAGATAGGGGACAGGACCCTGCCCCCCCCCCACTGCCCACCCCCCCACCGCCCCCCAGGCTCTGTTTTGTTCCAGGAGGGAGAAAATGGTTCTAATAGTGTTAGAAGAGGACGTTTTGAGGACGACAGGACTGGTAAACAAAGTTGAGAACACCCTGGGGCTGGGGGTTTGGGAAGACGTGTCGGGAAAGCTTGGGGTAGCAGGGCTTAGAGGAGGAGAGGGAACAGCCCCGGAATAAGCTAGCTGGAGGCGGAGGGGTGAGGCAAGGCTTCAGCAGGGAGAGGTGGGCTCTCAAGCGCATGGGCTCCACAAGGTGGCAGGATTCGCCTGACAACTGCTTCGTCCCCCACAGCTGGACCAGTTCTGGCCTTGGAGAGGCCCCGGCGCCCTGTCCCCTGGGGTGAGACATGCACTGGCCAGGACAGATAGGGTGTGTTCACATACTCTGCCTCGCCTGATTCTCACATCATCCCTGCCTCGCAGCGTCTCTGGTGTTTTGATCAGCAGACAAGCCCGGGAAGGTGAAGGAAGTCTGTGAGGGTCTCAGTGCCAGTGTGTGGTGGGCCGTTGAACCTAGAACTTTGAGATTGTAAAGTCCACTGCTGCCCCGTGTTACCTGGATGATTATCTCTGTGTCAGAATTCCCACACCTGTCCCCAAGGGGCAACCTACTGCAGGCCCCCTGGCCTCTGGAAAGGCCAGAACTAGGGCAGTTTGGGAGAACAGGAAGAGGATTTGGAGGTGAGAACGATGAGACTGAAGAGATTGAAGTTACTGAAGTTGGAGAAGAGAAGGACAAGAGTCATGGTCCTCCAGTGCCTATGTTAATTATGCGGGGGAAGTCAACCAGTCTCTTTTGAGTTAGAAGCAATAAGCTAGGAATGCAGCGAGGGAGTCTTTGGGAAATTACAACATGGGAAGAGTTCTTGACATTTAGGATTACTAAACATTCAAACGAATTCCTGAGACATTCCAGTCCTTATTCGACAAATATGTGTGGAGGAGGTGGTTTGACTGCCAAGCACTGGGGATAAAATGGTGATCAAAAACCTCCTGGCCGTTGTGTCCTCTTGATGGTTGAGTGCTGAGGTTGGGGGCAGGGGACAGACCCATCCACCAGCAAAGGGTGTCGTGTCACAGAAGGACATGCATGTGCTGGGCACTCACTCAGCCTGGTCGGGCTCGGAGAGTGCCTCTGGACCGACAGACTAGGCTAAGCTGAGGCCAGAAGGATAAGAAGGAGTGAGCTGGGGAGGGAAGAGGGGAAGGCAGCTCCTGCCTTCTGAGGCCTGAAAGAAATTCTATGGGGCTGCATGTGGAAATTATTTTACAGGGTTTGACACCCTTAACTGTCCCAAACAGCTCGAGTTGTTTTGTCTGAAGGCAAGAAAATGAGTTCCATGATCTCTTACTACAGAGAAGCCGCATCTGACCTGGGGGTTGAATTCCAAAGTCAGTGCCTGGGGAACTCCCTGGTGGTCCAGTGGTTAGGACTCTGTGCTTTCACGGCCTTGGTCCCCAGTTTAATCCCTGGTCGGGGAACGAAGATCCCACAAGCCGTATGGGGTAGCCAACAAAACAACAAAAGAAAGCCAAGTGCACAAGTCAGAAATCACTTACAATTAAAGTTACTGTTGAACTCTCCTTTAGAAAGGTGCCACGTGTATGACTGACATGGTCTGTCAGGGGAGTCCAGCATGGCCAGTGTCTCCTCAGTGATGGAACCCATCATGATTTATTTGGTTGAGCACAAGATGAACCAGTTGGCTTGTGTTTAGGTCTCTATTGTATAAATGGCTAGGGTTCCCATTCCTGTCACTGAGGGGCAGTTGACTACTGGTCTGTTTCCCCAGCAGGAAAGGCGTGAATTGGGGCAGTTTGGGAGAGGATGAGGAAATTCAGAGTCACACTCAGTGTTATGAGATGGTCACACATAAATAGGCCTTCAGAACCCAAGATGGAGTTGCCTCACCCATCTAAGGCTCGCTGCAGAGCGGGAGGCCTGGGGACAGTAAGCTCATCAATTGTGGGTGGAAATGCCTGCACTATTGACAGATTATTGATCTCCTCTTTAAAAGTTTCAGTATAGGGGACTTCCCTGGTGATCCAGCAGTTAAGACTCCACGCTTCCACTGCAGGGGGCACAGGTTCGATCCCTGGTTGGGAATCTAAGATTCCACATGCTGCATGGTGTAGCCAAAAGGTTTTAAAAAAAAAAAAGTCCCAGTATAATAGTTTGAATTCATAAAAGTCAGATGTACATACGATGTGATTGTATGGTATTCATTTGGTTCCTACTTCCTTTTTGAAGCTCCCAGTACACTCCCATCTGCAGCAGCTCATTATCACGTAGTGACGCTTATACCCAAATAACCGACATACCCAAAGGAGGCTTGACCTCAAAGGGGACACATTAGCATTTGAAAACATTTTTTTTTATTTTTAATTGAGGGATAATTGCTTTACAGTATTGTGTTAGTTTCTGCCATACATCAACAAGCATTTTTTTTTCTTTTTCTAAGGTGAGAGATTTGCATTTTGGAAAAGTTCCAAGTAAAACCAAAGATGAGACTGATTAAGTGATTAAAGTTGGATAATTCCAACCTCAACCAATAAAGAAAAAGCGACGATCGTAGTAAGGAGTGTAGATTTTATGTGTAGCACACAAACTGACTGAAGGCAGGTCCCAAAACTTCATTGCAGTTTGGCTGCATCAATAAAACACAAATTTAACATTTTCCTTTTTTTTTTAAAAAAATAAAGACTTATTTTTTAAGACGGCTACTCACTTGGATGGAAACATAGTAAAAAAGTTTGTTTTTTGTAGTCACCTCTTACATACAGCCTTCTCTGAACATCCTCATTTTTAGCCATTTTGAATGAAGAGTTTGAGTTACACATCTGTCCCCCACCAAAGACACATGGCCCCATCTTCTCCCGTGCCCATAATGTCCATAGGGAACATCTCTGCTCTTCCACTCTCCCAGCCCCGCTCCTCAGCAGTCTCTCACACACACCTTGCACATCATGTCTCACACCTCTGAACAGTCACATCACCCAGCTCTGAGCATGCACAGCACATCCCCACCTCCTTGAACATTCACAGCACACACACACACACACATCCTGAGAGCTTTAAATATTCTTGTCACATATACACATACCCTTGAATGTTCACATCACACACAAACCCTTGGATGCTTGTTCCTATCACACATTTATTCAGCCCCCTGAAATGCATCCGATACATACGTACCCTTGAACAGTCACACTGAAACACACACATGCACATTCCACACACACACACAGGCCTTTGAAACTAATAGCAGAATACACATGCGCATTCTTGCACATCCACATCACACACAGACCCTTGAAGATTCACCTCACGTGCTGTTCACTGTTTAGGTCATTTACCTATTGCTCTCGGATTTATTCCCTGCCCTTCCCCTGCTCTGCTCTGCAGTGTGTGTGTGTGTTGAGGGGGGATGCTGACCCCTGAAGGTTACATTTTTCAAGCTTTCTTGCCACTGGATTCCAGTTGGGTTTGGCCAGTAAGAGTTGACCTGTGACAGGTGGGAGGGTGAAGGGAGAAGCCAGGCTCTTCCCCTCCTTCTTTGCTTGGGTCGCTCTCCCAGCATCCCCCTGTGGTCCCCTCCCCCTCTAGCCGCCGCCTTCACGATTCCAGGTCCTAAGGGATGGCAAGGGCCCTGACAGCACCACCTCCTTCCTCTGACCCTCCAGCTCTAGGGGTGGTGGCAGCTTCTACTCTTGCTAACCTCTGCATCATCTCATCATCTCCCGTTTTAGTTTTCCGGTCTTTCTGACACTTCTGTAACTAGCTTTCGGTATTAAATTCTTTCTTTGAGCTACCTGGCATGGGTGACTTTTCCCTAACTGGACCCTGACCATTGCTCCACCCTTTAAAACAGTCTCATCCCTGACTGACACTGTTCTCCAGCCGTGCTCATGTCTGTGTTGGATGGTGTCCTGGTACAGAGTAGGGCTTCAGGATTTGTTGAATGCATGGGTGCAGTGCCCCCTTCCTGTTTCAGGACTTTTCTGGGGCGGAGCTTGTTGGACCCCTGAACTAGGTAGCTCAGGGGCACCCTCCGCCTTTTCTAGATGGACTGTGATGACCACATTTAGTCCAGCCTCATAGAGATTCAGGCCATCTCAGCCAGAGCCTATTTGGAGAGTGGAGGGTGAGTGGCCTTCAGCTGAGTTGTGGAAGCTGTCATGAAGCCTTGTGATTTTGCATCACTGGGCCAGACGTGGTATCAGAAGCAAGGGGACTCTCGATGCCTGAGATAAACGGAGTGGAATGGGAGTGTCTGTCCCTCACGATTTGAGTGCACCTGTGGTCTGAGAATTGCTCTCAAATGTAAATTCCTAGTTCTGAAACTGACTTGCTGCTGCTGCTGCTGCTGCTGCTGCTGCTAAGGCGCTTCAGTCGTGTCCGACTCTGTGCGACCCCATAGACGGCAGCCCACCAGGCTCCCCCTTCCCTGGGATTCTCCAGGCAAGAACACTGGAGTGGGTTGCCATTTCCTTCTCCAGTGCAGGAAAGTGAAAAGTGAAAGTGAAGTCGCTCAGTCGTGTCTGACTCTTAGCGACCCCATGGACTGCAGCCCACCAGGCTCCTCTGTCCGTGGGATTTTCCAGGCAAGAGTACTAGAGTGGAGTGCCATGACAAGCTGTTATTTGTCTCAGAATTCCTGCTAAATCACGAGGGACCATGACGCATCACTTACTTCCATTTATAAAATGTCTAAGGAACGGTTTAGTCTTGAACAATAATACATACCCACGTGTATTTTCTCATCTGCATCCTAGGGAAGTTGGCTTCACAAGGCTGGAGGCTGCCAGGGGTTGGTGATTCGTGGTCGGGGTGGGTCTCAGGCAGTACTTATGTTGTCCACAGGGAGGCGCCACACACAAATTCATACACAGCCCCGGATGCTACTCCAGCCCAAGCGGCTGCGATGCCCCTGGAGTCAGAAAGCCCATGTTCTTCCTCCCTAGAGACTCCCGGCATGCCAGTTCCTCTGAGTAGCCCTCCGCCTATAACAAATGGAGTTGAAGCATCGAAGATCACTGCGAATATGCAGTGACAGGGTGAGGCGGAGTCATTAACACATTAGAATGAGCTCGTGGGATTAAACAGAATCACGAAGAGGGTGTGGGCACCCGGGACAGGTATAATTTGAGAGGAAAGACAGAACCAGGAAAAAAATAAAGTAATAACAACATCCAAGCATTTTCACACATACATGGTTCAATTTAATACAGTTTTACTTTGAACTGACTGACATGCTGTATCTCCCTGTCGTCCAGCTTCCTACACTTATGTGATCCTTACACCATGCCCCAGGACAGCAGGGCTGTGGAGCTGGCCCCAACTGATGGACACAGGGAACCGGGAGCCGGGGAGGTGGAGTGGCGAGGCCCTTGTCATACGGAGCTGGACCGTCAACCGGGGTCCTCGTGAGCCAGGCAGGATGCCCCTGGGCACTGGAAACAGTTAAGGGGGTGATTACCTGCCTCAGGGTGGTTGGGATGGTTCTGTCCGTGAGACACGCAGGCGGTGCTGCCCAGAGTCGCACGTGGCAGACAGGAAGCCAGTGGAGGAGCTCCTCAAATCACCCATGCTTCTGCTTCTCTCTTTGTGCGTGTGCGTGCTGAGTTGCTTCAGTCATATCTGACTCTTCGCAGCCCCACCAGGCTCCTCTGGCCATGAGATTCTCCAGGCAAGAATACTGGAGTGGGCTGCCATGCCCTCCTCCAGGGGATCTTCCTACTCAGGGGTCGAACCTGCGTCTCTTCCGTCTCCTGCAGGGCCACCTGGGAAGTGTCTCTCTTTACATTCAGATAACAAGGCCCAGAGGGAGCGTCTCTCATCTCAGGCCTCATATAGAGCCAGAGGCACAGGCAGGAGCCAGGGAATCCGGACCTCCAGCCCCAGGCTGTTTCCCAGATACCATGTGGGGTCTTCCCGGCTCCAGTGAGATATGTTACCTTCTAGAAGCCTAGGGAACTCCCCTCCCGCTCTCAAATGCCAGGCTCTGAAGAGCCGACACAGCACTGGTGACAGCCTCTCGCCTGGTAGGGCTCCCTGGCCCTTATATCCCCACCCAGGATTGCTCAGTATCTGGGGCCTGTGGAGGTGGGAGGACTGGACTCTGCACAGCTTTCCTTGGGATTCCAGGATAAGGCATGCAAAGGGACATGGGCTCATCCACATTTATGGGCTATGTGGAAATAAAAGCGTAGTCATCTCCCCTGCACTGCTGGCCAGGACCTCCCTGAGGTCTTCTCAGGCCCTGCGCGGGGCTGGGCCAGGGCTGGGTGTGCTTGTCGAGCCCGGGGCCAGTCCAGGATTTTCCAAGGGTCCTGGTAGGGTTTCTACCCTCTGTGCCAGAGAGAGGAAGGCAGGGCCCAGCAGCTGCAGCTCAAGTAGGGAAGCGGGAACCCATTCATTACCATTACTACCACAGATGGACGGCCCACCTGCTCATGTAATGAAAACTCAACCTTGCATTTTGGAAGGCCTGGGGGTTTGAGGGGAGGAGGATTTTTCTCAAGATTAGATGCAAAGATCTCCCATCCTCCATGAGAAATCTGGCTTGAGAGATAAAATGTGTTTCTGAAGCCTAGCCTGCCCTGCCTTCAAGGAATAGGAAGTCAGGTTTTCTGTAGCTGGTCATTTGGGTTCTGCTTTCTAAGACTTCCCTTATGGCTCAGATGGTAAAGAGTCCGCCCACAATGCGGGAGACCTGGGTTCAAGCCCTAGGTCGGGAAGATCCACTTGGAGAAGGGACTGGGCACCCACTCCAGTATTCTTGCCTGGAGAATCCCCATGGGGTCGCACAAAGTCAGACACAGCTGAGCAACTAACACTTTCATGGGCCCAGAGTCCACCGAAGCTTTTGAGGGAGAAAGAGAGGAGGGGCTGTGTCACAGAGGGGAGAGGCAGCTGGACTCTGGCTCCAGATAGCCAAGTTTGAACTTAGCTCTGCCCCGCTGATGGCTGTGCAGTTTGGGGCAAGTCATTCGACCTCTCTGTGCCTCATCTGCAGAATGGGGTCACACAGAGGACATAGCTTGTGGGGTAGCTGTGAGTATCGAATGAGTGTGTGTGTTTACTATAAATACATTTATTATAATAAAACAGAAGGGTCCCTGAGTCAAGAGGCCATCCTGAGTGTGAGGTTGTGGCTGATGCTTAGTCTGTGCCAGCGGTGTGCTGGTGGAACAGGTCCTTGGAGGTGGTGGGCAGTGGGGCAGGAGTGTTGCTTTGTAGCGCTTGCCACTTTCTGTGGTGTAAATAGGGCTTCCCAGGTGGCTCAGGCGGTAACGAATCTGCCTGCAATGCAGGGGACTGGGGTTTGATTCCTGGGTTAGGAAAATCCCTGGAGGAGGAAATGACAACTCACTTTGGTATTCTTGCCTGGAGAATCCCAAGGACAGAGGAGCCTGGTGGGCTACAGTCCATTGGGTTGCAAAGAGATGGACAGGACTGACTAACACTTTCACTTTTTTCCGCTTCCTGGTGTGAATCCTCCTACTCTGGCTGGTTTTGAGCCACCACCGTGGTACCACTAAATAAAGGACTGGGGAGGTGTGCTTGTTGTTGACTCTTAGCATTGGTACAGACTGTTTCTGGCACAGCTCTGGTCCAGGACTAATGCTGCGATCAGGCTGCTTAATAAATGTTAAAACTTTCCGTACTGGTTGGTAAATAGCCACTGGCTCAAGAGTCCTCCTACCACTCTAGCAACCTTGGCCTTCCCCTTACGATCCTCCCGGAGCTCCCACTGGTCCATTAACTAAAGCAGTTATGGGAACCCTTTCCTGTGATTTGGCCAGTGTCAGTTCTGATCGCTCGAGGATGTGCCAGATCAGTAGGTAAATTATTTGGTATCACAGGTCTATAGCCTAGGGGTGTCAGGCCAGTAAGCTGAGTCACCCTGGCTTGTGGATGTGATGCCTGGCCCACTACCCTCAGGTACCTTGTGCAGCCCCATCCCCACAGTGTTCCCCAGCACAGCTACAGGACAAAGGCAGAGCCCTGCATCTATCTGGAGGCTGAACTGGGGCAACAGTGTATACCTCTGTAAAAGATGATTTGCTTCAATGATGAAAAATGTAATCAATATGACCTGCTTCCCCAGCTTGGAATGCAGATGCTATCACATTTCTTTTATGTCTTCAGTTAAGTGCTTGAGCAGTCTGTATTATTCAGAAGTTCAGGGTCTTTCTTTTGAGAATTCCTGCCCCAGTGAATCACTGGCTCAGGATGAAGGAAGAAGGCCTACTTCTAAGTGCCAGGCAGAAAAACAACTAGAGTCTGACTAGTCTGCTCACAGGCTGTCTTGGTGAGTGGCCGCTGTGGTGCTCTCAGTCAGGACTCCCAGCCTGACCTGTGCGCTGAGGTAGTTGGATCTTGGGGTAGTAAGGACCCAGACAGGTGGCAGAAATGAGTGTGATGGGTTGTGGGTGACACTAGAGAGTGGTGGGGACTGTGGTGAAGTGGTGTGTGTGTTCTTCCAGCCAGCTGTTGCCAAATATGGGCCTTGTGTTCACAAATTTTCTCATGTTTTCAAAAGAAACAGGATACATGTGGGGTTTTATTTTTGAGGCATAATGTGCATATAATAGAGTATAAAAATCCTAACGATTTTTAGCATATATATACATTTTACATACATAACCACTGTCCATATGAAGATAGAGAATATTTCCATCTCTTAGAAAGTTCCTTTGTGCTTCTTTTTAAGTCAGTAGCTACCCCTCCTTCACCAAAGGTAACCATGACCTCTATTATCTGTAAGTTAGCTATGTTTAATCTTGAACTTCCTACGACTGACATCTTACAGCATATATTCTTTTGAGTCTGGCTTCTTTTGTTCAATATAGGACCCTTGAGATTTTCCATCTGGCATGTTATCAGTGAAAGTGAAAGTTGCTCAGTCGTGTCCGACTCTTTGTGACCCCATGGACTATACAGTCTGTGGAATTCTCCAGACCAGAATACTGGAGTGGGTAGCTTTACCCTTTTCCAGGGGATCTTCCCAACTCAGGGATCGAACCCAGGTCTCCCACATTGCAGGCAGATTCTTTACCAGCTGAGCCACCAGGAAAGCCCGTATGTTATCAGTAGTTCATTCCTTTTTATTGCTGAGTACTACCAAATGCCACAATTTGTTCACCCATGTTCCTGTTGAGGGATATTTGGACTGTTTTTACTTCTTGACTACTGTGAATACAACTGCCATGTGCCTAGAAGTATAAGTCTTGTTTTCCTGGACACATGCACTCATTTCTCTTGGGTTTATTGCATATATATGTGTGTGTGTGTGTGTGTATTATAGATACACACAGATTGGAGTAGTATTGCTGGGCCATAGTATAAGTCTGAAACTTTATCAGCAATGGACAATTTTCAGGACTTCTCTGGTGATCCAGGGGTTAAGAATCCGCCTTCCAATGCAGGGGACATGATTTGATCCCTGATCGGGGAACCAAGATCCCACGTGCTGCAGAGCAACTAAGCCCATGCGCCACAACTAGAGAGAAGCCCGCACACCGCAATGAAGGGTCCTGCGTGTCACAACAAAGACCTCATGTACGACGGAGACCCAGCACAGCCAACTAGATGGATACATTTTTTTAAAAAGAGAAACGGACAATTTTCCATAGAGGTTATGTCAGTTTACATTCTCACCAGCAACGTGTGCGTGTTCCAGCGCCTGCATCCTCAGCAGCACTTTTGGCCGTTCTAGTGGGAGTGTAGCGGTACCTTGTTGCGGCTTCAGTGTGTATATCCCGATGACTAATGAAATGTGGCACCTTTATGTGTATCTGTTGGCCATTCAGTATTTCTGTTCTGGTGCTCCTTTTTAATTCCTTGCCTTTTTAAAAATTGGAGTGCCTTATTTTATTGGGCTTCCCTGGTGGCTCAGATGGTAAAGAATCTGCTTGCAATGCAGGAGACCCGGGTTTGCTCCCTGGGTCAGGAAGGTTCCCTGTAGAAGGAAATATATATGCTGTGTTCTTTATATATCCTGAACACAAGTCCTTTGTCAGATGTGCCCTATGACTATTTTCTCCCAGTCTGTGGCTCGCCTTTTCACTTTCTTGGTGGTGCTGCTACTTTTTCCTCAAATGTTTGGTAGAATCCATCAGTGAAGCCATCTGGGTCTGAAGTTTATATAAGATTTTAAACTACAGATTAAATGAACAAAACGAAATAGGATTTCCTCTTCTCACGTCAGTTTCAGTGGTGATTTTCAAGGGATATTTTTCATTTCCTCTGAGTTGTCTAATCTATTAACATAAAGTGCTTCATAATATCCCATGTTATCTTTTCAACATCTATAGGATCTATAATAATTTTCTTTTTTATTCCTAATATTAATATTATGTTTAATCTCCTTTTCCTTGATTATTTTTATTAGACATTAGCCAATTTAATTAATCTTTAAATAACACAAATTTTTACTTTTTGAGATTTGCGTTATCTTTATCTTTTAAAATTTTTTTGTTTATTTGTTTATTTTTGGCTGCAGTGGGTCTTCGTTGCTGTTTGCAGGCTTTCTCTAGTTGTGGCGAGCAGGGGCTAGTCTCTGATTGTGCACGGGCTTCTCGCTGCAGTGGCTTTCCTTGTTGCGGAGCATGGGCTCTAGTGCTCGGTGGTTGCAGCGCACGGGCTTAGCTGCCCTTTGGTATGTGGGATCTTCCTGGACCAGGGATCGAACCCATGTGCCGATCCCTGAATTGGCAGGTCGATTCTTAACTGCTGGACTACCAGAGAAGTCCTCTTTTCTTTTGATTATTTGCTCTTATATTTTATCTTCTTTCTTCTATTTTGGGTTAATTTTGTTCCTTTTTTAGCCTCTTCAGGTAGAATCTTTGGCCATTTTATAAATTTATTCTTTTTTAATAGGCACCTTTTAAAGCAATAGATTTCCCTCTAAGCATTATTTGGCTACATTCCACAGATTTTAGCATGCTGTTTGTTCAGTTCAAAATATTTTCTCATTTCCTTGGGATTTCTTCTTTGATGCCTGGAGTTTTGTTGTTATTGTTTGTTTTAAGAGTGTTACTTAATTTGTACATATTTAGAGACTTTCAGGTTTTGTTTTGTTGATGATTTCTATTTTAATTCATTGTGGTCGAGAACATATTCTGTATGACTTTAACCACTGAGATTTATCAAGTTTTGCTCAGTCTCTCAGACTGGATTATTTTGGTGACTGTTCTGTGCAGATTGTAGTTGTTGAATATTGTTTTCTGTGAATATTAATTTGATCCAGCTAATTGACAGTGTTGTTCAAATCTTCTATATACTTCTTGATTTCTTGACTAGTTGTTCTATTAGTTGAAAATATTCATCTATGATTGTGAATTTGTTTATTTCTCTCCTTAAGTTGTGTTAGTTTTTGCTTCATGTGTTTTGAAGCTCTATTATTAGGTATATATGCATTTACAGTTGTTGGATCTTCCTGATGAATTGACTCTTTTTTTAATAACATGTTCCCTTTATTTCTAGTAATATTCTTGTCTGGAAGAATATTTGTCTGATGTGAATATAGCTATACAAACTTCCTTCTGATTAACATTTCTATGGTATATCTTTTTTCATCCTTTGCTTTCAAATTCTATCTTTAAAGTGTGCCTCTTACAAATAGCATAATTTGAGATTGATTCTTTATCCAGTCATTTTTTTAAAAAGTTGAAGTGTCTGGTATATTTACATTTAGTATAATTAAGGATATAGCTGGCTTTAAGTTTTCCCTTTTACTCTGTGTCCAATTTCTATCTCTTTTTTATGTTTCTTATTTTCAGCCTTCTTTTGATTAATTAATCAAGTCTTTTAAATTATTCCTTTTTATTCTTCTGTTGGCTTTTAAATTGTACTTCCTTATATTATTTTAAATGTCTCTTCTAGACATTATAATATGTATTCTTAACTTTTTCACATTTAATAAATTTTGTAGTTAGTATTAGTGTTATTCCATTTAATAATGTAAGAACCTTAGAAAGTATGATTCCTTTACTTCCTTTCCCACCATTTGTGTTATTTTTCATGTATTTCACATATACCAATATGTAATGTAGTAATATACCCTTTCCACCTACAGTATAGCACAGGAAACTCTGCTCAATGTTATATGGCAGCCTGGATGGGAGGGGAGTTTGGGGGAGAATGGATAGATGTACATGAATGTTTGAGTCCTGGAGCAAGCTCCCGGAGTTGGTGATGGACTAGGAAGCCTGGTGTGCTGCAGTCCATGGGGTCGCACAGAGTTGGCTGCTACTGGGCGACTGAACTGAACTGAGTCGGTTTGCTGTGCATCTGGAACTATCACAATATTGTGATAGCAACTATAGGTGGTGCTAGTGATAAAGAACCTGCCTACCAATGCAGGAGACAAGAAACACAGGTTCCATCCCTGGGTGGGGAAGATCCCCTGGAGGAGGGCATGGCAACCCACTCCAGTATTCTTGCCTGGACAATGCCATAGACAGAGGAGCCTGGTGGGCTACAGACCATAGGACCGCAAAGAGTCAGACATGACTGAAGAGACTTAACACACATGCATGGATACTCCAATCTAAAATAAAAAGTTAAAAAACAATTCACCCTTTCCCTTTTGCTCTTTATTCCTTCCTGAAGATCTAGACCTCCATTTGTACCTCAGTCAGAGAGCTTCTTGTCGTATCTCTTTTGGTGCACTCTGCTATTGGTGAATATTCTCTCCTTTTGTTTTTCTGAAAATGTCTTTATTTTGCTTTCATTTTTAAATAATATTTTCACAGCATATAGAATTATAGAATTTTTTTCTTGCAGCAGCTAAACGGTGTCATTCTATTGTTTTCTATTAGCCATATTGAGATGTTTTCTGTAAATCATGTGGTTATTACTCTAAATTTAATGTCCCTCCCTTTTCTGGCTGCTTTATAATTTCCCATTCATCTTTGGTTATTGGTGATTTGACTATTATGTCATCAGATGTGCTGTTCTTTGTATTTATCCAACTTGACATTCACTAAACCTGAATTTGTAGAGCGATATGTTTCATAAACTTTTGAAAATTCTGGTCATTTTCCCTTCAGATATTTGATTTCCCTCAATTCTCTCTTTCCTCTTCTTGGACTCCAGTTGCATTTATATCCACTGTTTCATTTGTTTTTCCCACAGCATTCTGATGCTGCGTATTTTTTCGTTCTTTTTTTTTTCTCTTTGTGTTTCAATTTTGTTATTTTCTTGCTGATCTTTTTTTTTTTTTTTAATTTACTGGTCTTTTCTTCTTCTTTGTTCAGTTCATTATTGAGGTACTTCTTTATTTCAGATTTTTTTTTTAGGACTGAAATTTCCATTTGATTCTTCTTCAGAGTTTCCGTCTCTGATTAAATTCTCCATTGTTTTACCCTTCATGTTTATACTTTCTACTAATTTCTTAAAATGTTTATAATTGTCGTTTCAAAGTTCTTGTCTGTTAATTCATTATCTAGGTCATCTGTAAGTGTGCTCCTTTTACCATTTTTTTCTTGATTAGAGTTGTCATCATTCTTTGCATTTATTGTATTTAGGGGTCAAAAGCTAGATGTTTTGTAGAAAAGAACAGTACAAAGTGAAGAAGGTAACATTTATCCCCAGAAAGATGATGTCCTTTCTTCTCTCAGCAGTAAAATAGTGGTTTTTTCATTGGTTTCAAAAGCCTTAAAGATAGGATCAGGGCTCTTTTCTGGGCCCTAAATATTAAATGACCTTAATCTCTCTCTCTGATTCCCTTTCCTGCTTTCACATTTTCCATCTGTGGGAGACTTCTTGCTTTCTTCCCAGCCCAAGTCCACATGCTGCGGCATAGTTGATAAACATCCTGTGGGGGAGGATTGGCAGGTAGTGACTGCCATCTCTACCTGAGGGCTCAATCAGAAAAATCCAATTCATTATTCCAGCCCTTCTGGTCATTATGAGTTAATCTGGTTTCCTCTTAGTTCAGCAAAGTACCCCTGTCTATTATAAATTTGCTTCTCTGCCTGCCCATGTTTCCAAGAATAAAAACAGCCGCTGGTCTCTATTCATTTATGAAAGGCTTGTCTCTGTCTAGAATTTAGTTCATTTAGATCTCTCTGCATCATTAACTCTTTGTTGGGTTTCCAGTATATAATTTTACGGTTTATTTGATGTTTTCCCATTGTTATGGTGATAGTGAATGTCTTCTATGACCTTCTCTATTGATTGGAAGCCCAGATGATTGTTCTTTTAGTGTGAAATCATCTCATTTTCAAGGTAGCAAAAAATTCCAATATTTAAAAAATGTTCTGCAAGATGAAGGAAATACTTTTGCAGGCTAACTGCTTTTTAGCCCATAAGGCTGTAGGTTTGTATCCCCTGTTCTTAAATAATTCACCATTACTGATGAGATAACTGAATTATTGTAATATCTTAGTTGTCTGAGAAATGCTTTGAGATTTTTGTTAAATCTGTCTGTACTTAGGGAGTCTTTCATTCTTACGTTCTTCACATATCTCGCAAGTGTTACAATAGGGGAAAATGTGGAAAATCTGATTGATAAGGCCTTTGTGCCCATGGTCAACAGTCCTTCAAGCACTTAAGTCCTTGGATCACAGCACACTCTACTTTGAGTTCAAATAGGATGAGATCTTTCGGTGGGGGCGGGGGGCAAGGAAAGAGCTATAGTTGCTAGGGTTGTGTGTGTGCATATGTGTGTATGCAGGGTTGGGGGTGGGGAGCACTTGGGAAAAACAGTTAGCTGCATAGGGCCAATTGGTAGTCCAGATTGTCAAGTCCAGTGTAGTGTATAATTTCAAAGACCTGGGCAGAATGTAAGGCTGCTCTTTTTTCCGAGTCCAGTGAGAGCCTGAAGCATGAATCAAGAAGTCTGTCAGAAGGATCCAAAAGATAGAGAACAGCCTGAGGGACAGGGGCTGGGAAATGAGCTATATCCAGTGTAACTAACACACTTCATTTCAGCAGATCTCATGTGATATTAATAAAATCATATATATATATGTATATATTATCTATCTCATTGTGAAAAGTTAATCTTACTCTTCTCAGCTATAACCCTTAATGAGCTCTATGATAGAATTCTTGACAGAGCCTATCATTCTCCATTATTTGAAGTTCTGCCAAAAGTTTTTCTCTGGGGTCTTAGAGGTGATCATTGAAAAATCAGGAACCCATTCCTTTGAATATGGAGGGCAACAGCAGAAGGGAGAGGTGAATAGTGTCTGAGATCACTGTGATGCTTATATTCATTACATATTTCCTATCTTGAGCCCCAGTCATCTTGATTATAGCTCAAGTTGCTATAACGAAATGCCAAAAACTGGGTATTAAACAACAGATACATATTTCTCATAGTTCTGGAGCCTAGGAAATACAAGATCAAGGTGCTGGCAGATTCAGTTCTTGGTGAGGGCTTTCACCCTGGCTTGCAGACAGCTACCTTCTCACGGTGTCCTCATAAAGTGGACAGAGGAAGTTCCGGTGTCTCTTTTTTTATTTTTAAAACTTTTATATTTTGTATTGGAGCATAGCTGATTAACCATAAGATATGGACATTTGATCCCTGTGTTGGGAAGACCCCCTGGTGAAGGGCATGGCAACCCACTCTAGTATTATTACGTGGAGAATCCCATGGACAGAGGAGCGTGGCAGGCTATAGTCCATGGGTCGCACAAGAGTCGGACACAGCTGAAGTGATTTAGCACATAGCTGATTAACAGTGTTGTGATAGTTTCAGGTGGGCAGCAAAGGGATTCAGCCATACATATGTTATACATGTATCAATTCTCCCCAGACTCCCCATTTTTAAAAAAATAAGGGCACTAAGCCTATCATGGGGGCTCCACCCTTAATAGCACATCTAAACCTAATTACCTCCCAGAAGCCCTTTCTCTTAACAGCATCACATTGGGAGTTAGGGATCCAACACATGAATTTTGGGAGACACAAACATTGAATCCATGGTACTTATTGACGATCGATATCACACTATCTCTTTGTCTAGTCTGTTCTGCAGCCTTTTCTTTCCTTCAATTTGTAGTCTTTCCTGCATGTCTTCACTGTGATTGTTTCATTTCAGCGTTACAGTTTATTTCATTGCTTCTCTAAAGTTTTCCAAGCAGTTTCTTTGTGGTTTCTCAGAGTTCTTGTATTTGATTAGCCATCTTTGCTCCTCTTGAAAATTTAAAACCTTTAATTAGTTATAATAAATAAATGTACAAACATGCACATGTTTAGCACAGCATTTTTTAGAAATTCAAAGGTTAATTTAGAAAATTAAATAAATACATGGAAAATGCACATCATTCTTATAAATACTTTTACATACAGTTCCAAATAGGTGACACACATTTAATATCAATATGTAGAAATTCTAAATTCAGTTTAGAAATACCAGGTAAACAAATGTTCAGAAGCATATCAGTTCTTTCAAAAGCAGTCACCAGATGGATAGGCATGTTTTCCAGTGGCCGTAGTCATTATTTAAAAATATGCATGATCAGTGGAATCTTGGGGAAATAAGCCTTTGGATTTTATATGTCAATAAATTATTAGGTTCATAACTCAGCCCTGCCTCGCTCCAGCCTCAGTAGAGGCCTGAAGAGTAGCAGGAGGTGGGGGCACTGACAGAGAATCCATCAGGCTGCCTGGTACCACAGTTCTCAGCTCAGCATTCATTCCTGCCCCCAGGGCTTAGTCCCCAGGCCATTTGGCCTGACAGCAAGACCATCTCCAGGTAGGTAGGGCTGGAGACTCTGATGACCAGCTTAGTGGGTGAGCAGTGGCTGACTGTGTCTGAATCTAGCTGGGCTGGGCCAGCGGGGACCCAAACCGTGGTGCTGATGTCCTCTCCTTTTTCCCCTGGGTGACCGCACAGTGGAGAAGAAAGAGCCCATTCCTTAGGCTGAGAAGTCCTGTTGTGAGACTCTGCTCCCATACTTAGCAGCTGGACAAGTCACTTACTAGTCAATAACCTATTTAGCTTCCCTAATCTTCAGTTTTCTTACCTATAAAGTAAGACTAATGATGCCTTTCTTACAGGACTTTAGGGAGGATGAAATTAGATAATGGATACAAGAATGCTTGCTAAATGGTATAATGTGCTGCATACAGTGCTAATTAGGTCTGCTGCAGATATTCATTTCAATTCTAGAAGCAGGTATTAAGCACTGCTGTTTACCAGTATTAGGTCCTATATTAGGCACTTCAAGGAGGGAGAATGATGAATAAGAATCAGCCCTTGGTAGGAAGATAAGATACACTGAAAGTAGCTATGATGGAGTTATTATTATTATTTTTTAATGCAGATTTACATCTGCAATGGAAATGTACTTTTTTAAAGCCTCATATGCAGCTTAGGATAGGCAGTTTAGGATAAGTTATAGTGGACATGTGTTATTTTTCTCTCAAGTATTCTTTCCCTATTTTTGGGTAATAGTATCCCCTGCCCCAATTTTAATCTGGAAGCCCGCTTCTCTGTGTCTCTCAGCCCATGTGGTTTGAGTGGACTCTATCCCTGCCCGGGGTAGAGTGTAAGGCTCAGTCTTAGACAGTCAGTGCATTTCATCTCCCTGCTGACAATGATTGTTTTAGGAACTAGCATCTCTAGACCTTAGAGATGAAGAATCAGGTTTCCGTGATACTCTCTGAGTGACTGGATCCAGCCGTGCCTGAAGCCAGCTACCTCTCAGCTTTTCAGCTACAGGTATCACTGAATTCTCGTTTGGCTTAAAACAATTTCGATGGGGGTTTTGTGCCTCCTGACTCACAGCAGGATGCCTTGAAGAATCCTCCAGTAGGCTTTTTGCAGAGAAGACCACACAAGGCAAGTATTTCACTTCGTGGTTGCCCTTACTGCTACGGCTCTTCCATATACATACCCTCACTTACTGAAGACCATGAAACAACATCAGGACTAGATATTTCTTTCCCCAGTTTTCCTGAGGTAAAATTGACTCAGAATACTGTATACAATGTGATGATCTGATATATTAATATGTGTATATTGCAAAATGAGTACCGCAGGAAGGTTAGTTGACACACCCATCACCTCAGTAGTGACCATTTTGTTGTCGTTGCTGTGGTGAGAACATCTAAAATCTCTTCTTTCAACTTTCCTGTGTACAATACAGCGTTGTTAACTCTAGTCGCCATGCTGTATGGTAGAGCCAGAACCTGCTCATCTTATAACTGGGAGGTTGTCCAGTATCTCTCTTGATTTCCTCTCCCTTCCAGCCTCCTGCAACCACCAACCTACTCTCTGTTTCTGGGAGTTCAGCTTATTTATTTATTTATTTTTAAAACTGAAAAACTTAAAAAATCTGTGGCCCATGGGACCTTACTTCCCCACCAGGTATTGAATCCATGCCCCTACAGCAGAAGCAAGGAGCGTTAACCACTGGACCGCCAAGGAAGCCCAGCTCAGCTTTCTTAGATTTCACATAAAATTGGGATTGTGCTGTATTTGTCTTTCTCTGTCTGACTTATTTCACTTAGCATAACGCCCTCAAAGTCCATGCAAGATTTTCCTCCAAGGCGTCCATGGAGGCCCTTGACATCCATCCATGTCAAGATTTTCTTCTCTCTCTCTCTTTTTCTTTAAATGGCTGAGCAAACCTTTCAACAGGATGCTGGTCTGCTGTTCACCCAGCTGTACCTGTCCTGTGACGATGACTCAGCCCCTTCTCCCGGGCAGTGTAAACTCTTTTTGGATGTCATTTTCTGCCCTCTCCGTGCCCTCTTTCAACCAATTCTGGGCCCTGGCCTCATGCAGGGCATCTTTTCTGACTAAAGGGGAAGGTATGAATCATTTTCTCTTTTACACCCCACCCTACTAACCCAGCCTGAGATGTTCATCAGCCAGAGAAGCTGGAAGGGCAGACAGTGGAAGTTATGTAGGCGCAGCAAGCACGCATGTGTGCTTGTGCTCTCAGTCGTGAACTTGGTGACCCTCATGGACTGCCCACCAGGCTCCTCTGCCCATGGAATTTTCCAGGCGAGAATACTGGAGTGGGTTGCCATTTCCTCCTCCAGGGGATCTTCCCAACTCAGAGATCAAACCCACATCTCTTTACCACCACTGAGCCACCTGTGAGGCCAAGGTACAGAGAGAGGAAGTGACTTATCCACTTCATTTGGTGAGCCATTTTCAGCGTCAGGACAAGCAATCAAGTCTCTGGATTTCAAGTCTGGCCCTCGTTCTGCCACTGTGTGACAAGTTGTTTTTTTGTTTATTTGTTTTTTACATTCTGTATATTTCCATGGGACATCCTAGATACTTTTAGACCAGTGTGGTCTGTCTTGACATTTACACTCCTAGGGAGCAGGGATGATGCTGTTCAGTTGAGTCATAAAGCTCCTCTGGTTTGGTACCCTGCTCACAGAAGAGTATGACAGGAGTTTCTGACAGCAGGCTGAGGATGGAGAGGTTGGGTGGGCTATGGGCTCAGGTGGACCAAATGCCAGGCTGGTCAGTGGGGGGACACAGGATGGACCAGTGTGGTGTGCGGGTGGGCCAACCCCACAGGGACTCAGCTAAGTTCCTCACCTACCGTAGGGACTTCCTTCTCTGGACTCATCGTTCCCCCCTGGGAAATGGGGCCGCTGCTTTGCTCTCATATCCTTGTCAGAGAATATACTTGAGGGCAAGCTCCTGGTGGAGAGTGACCTTTTGGAGGGCCAGTCTCCAGAGGATATGTGACAGCATGTGCACCTCAGCCTGTGCAGTCTACTTATCTACAGCACCCCCAGTCGCTGGAGCGGGCTCTCTGTTCCGTGGCATCCTTCTCCCGCCTTGACCTCCGCTGATTAGACCATGGGTGGGTGGATGGCCCAGTCTGATTTGTTTTCCTCTCCCAAGAATTTGAAATCACGACTCCGAGGAAATGGGTTGATGAGCTGTGGGTGCTGAGTGGGGAGGGCCTGTGGAGTCAGAGATGAATCAGCCACACATGGAAGCCCGTGGAAAGCCTACGTTGTGGGTGAGCCCGAACCTAAATCCTTAGACAAAGCCCATCCATGGAAAGGGCCGAGCGCATGGTCAGGCCACTCAGAAACAGGGGACAGAGAAGGGGGAGAGATGCCCCGGGTGCTTTTCAGCTTCCCTGAGAGTTACTTTCACTTCCTGCTCAGTATTTTCCTTGGCTTTCCCTGGCAGCCCCTCTGTCACTCCCTCTGCCAGTTGGGCTCATCGGAGGCATTTTTGTTCCCTGCAGCCAAGTGACCCCTGATAAAGACAGTGTCTCACTCATGCCGCATCCCCAGCTCTTTGCAGCAAACCCCGAATGTTTGCCGAACGCACGTGTGGGCAACTGAGGGCTGTGGGACTGCAACAGAGGAGCTCAAGTTTCTTGACCGGATGGGGGCGCTGGGGTGGCTGAGCCACTGAATGTTTCTGGGATGTTCCTAAGGGAGCTTGGTTTCTAGGACAGAAGACAAATAGCTGTGGCATCCCCCAAACAGGTGGGACTTGGGTGTCACGCTCTCCAGTGTTCTTACCAACACTTTTAGAGCCCTTGGGCCTCCCCTGTGCCTGAGACCTGGGGTTCTCAAGTTGCTCCCTGTTCCCCTTGGGACCCCTAATCTGTCTTGCCTCAGTTCTTTGAGTATATCTATTAATTGCAATCTCATTCTCTCTCCTCCTCCTCCTTTTTTTTTTTTTTTGATATTGAAAATCTGCATACCTACTCATTAAGAAGTCTGTAATACAAGGTGACAGATATTGTCTGCTTCAGCCCCATGTCCCCAGGGCCCAGCCTAGCGCCTGACCTCCAGTTGCTTCTCCCAGCCCTCTCCTTGGGCTGGTACCTATGTCTAGCAACCTGTTCTGCATCTGGCACATAGTAGGTGCCAGGAGACTTTGTGGTGTTGAATTGGGAGGGGGGAACACACCTGATATAATCAGATGCTCTTCAAGGGGGCCTTAGGATTGTAGAGCTTTAAGTTCTTGAGGGAGTGGAGAAGAAGGGGACGGAGGTCTGAGAGACAGGCAGGGCTATGGTAGGAGGTGGATGGAAACAAAGACACATTTTTGGCAACTGAACTAGTCAGGATCATCCGACTGCTGCAGCAGAGAAGCTCAAGATGCAGTGTCTTAACACAGTAGAAGTTTATTTTTTGCTCAGATAACAGTGTGTGTGTATTTGACAGGTGGCCTCTCATGTGGTAATTCAGGCACTTGGTTCTCCTTCCATTTTGCAGCTCTACCATCCCCAGGACCTCAGAATCCTCTGCTGGGTGGGACACTTGACATCCAGCTTACAGTGATAGACAGACAGAGGCAGGGAGACAGACAGACAGAGAGAGACAGAGAGAGAGAGAGACTTGTAAGGGTGGGTCAGCCCTAGTAGTGTTATCTTTCACTTCCGATCACATTCCATCAGCGAGATTTGCAGCTACGGAGACAACTGCCACTGAAAATTTGGTTTATTGCTCACAGTTCCTGAGAGGAGGGTCATGTCAGGCCATGTAGGACCACACGAGGATGCAGCAGGATCAGTGAGGATGCAGCAGGATCAGTCAGGAAGCAGAGGGAGAGCAAGGGGAACATGGAAAAGCCTTCACTAGTGTTTTCAGTGGGGAGGAATGGGCGTGGCAGGGTAAGCAGGTTTAGGATTGACCAGATTGAGTAATTTGGGGGGGCTTAGGGTGTAGGGGCTGCCTCTAGTTGTCTGATGCCTGGCCCTGGGGTGATTAGGGCAGAGGGATGGTGTCCTGTAGGACGAGATCCCGAGACAGAAGGGGCTGGGGCTTGGGTTTGGACTGGTTAGTCTGCTTGTGAGAGGTGTGCTCTTGGGAGAGTGTACTGTCCTGGGAAATCTGTTTACTCCGGGAGGGCACTTTCCCCAGGGTCAACAAGGACATCAGAATAAAAGGGCCTGCTTAATTCAGTGACTGGGGTTCCCACGTGGCTCAGTGGTAAAGAATCTGCCTGTAAGTGCAGGAGATGCAGGAGACTTGAGTTCGACCCCAGGGACAGAGGAGCCTGGTGGGCTACAGCCCACGGAGGTTGCGAAGAGTCAGACATGACTGAACAACTGAACGCGTATGCACAGTTCAGTGACCGCACTTAATTGTAAGAAAGGCAGGGAAATATCAGCTAGCTGTGTGTCCAGGAAAAAGAGACCAGTTTTGGTGAGGACATTTAGTGTCTCCGTCTGCCGAAAGAGCTTCATGTTTGGAGTTAGAAGATGGGGATTGAACTCCTGACCCTGTGGCATGGAACTGTGTGAGCTTGGATGAGTCACTTTCTGACAACATCAGCTCCATTAGCTCCCAAAAGGGGAAAATAATTAGAGCTACATCTCATGGCAGTTGTTGTACAAGATGCTTTGGGCACACTCCAGAGCGCTGTTCAGATGCTAACTGTTTTCTGTGGCCTTTCCAAGTTTCCCAGGGGCCCATGGTGGCTCTTGGAGACAGCCCTCTGCTGTCATTTAAGTGCAGGTCCGAATCCCACCCCCCCATCATGCTTGGAATGGGACCAGAGAAGCAGCTGGGATGACCTGTTTCCCCAGAGCCACGTGCAGAGGCATGGAGGGTCTTTACAAGGATGCTCAGGATTAGCAGATGTGGCCGGGGGATTTCATGCCATATCCAGCTGGGAACACACGCGGCTCAGGGAAAGATGGTGATTAGTGACTCTGCCAAAGCTTTTTAAAAATGATTCTTTTTCCCATTTTTCCCATTTTAAATCAGAACATGCTCATTAAAGAAACAGGGATAAATATAGAAAAATACAAAGAACAAGGCACTCCTCGTACCACCACACAATCACTAGACTAGTAACATTTTGTTTCTGCTGTTTTTTTTTTTTTTTCCTTTTGGTGTTTTCCCTCTGTGAAATGGCTTTCAATTCATTTATTCTTAATCAAAAATTCAATCTGATTCATAGTACATACAAAATTCAAAAGTTACAGAAGGTTATGCAGTGAAAGAGAAGTCTCCCCCCACCCTCCCAGTTCCCTTCCTGGAAGGCAGCCTCAGTTACCAGCCCCTTGAGTTTCCTTCCAAAGTTAATCAATGCACATATAAGTATATGCATGCATATTCTTTTATTTTTAAACATATATTCTCACATGGTGTATACCCTCTTACTAAGTTGCTTTTTCCCATAATAATGCATCTTAGAAACTGCTCCACGTCAATTCATAGGAGCTGCCTCATTCATTTTAAAGGCTGTATAATATTCAGTTGTATGGATTGTATCATAATTTATTTAACCAGTCTGATATTGAAGGATATTTAGTTTGTTTCCAGTCTTTTGAATTTTTCGCAATGCCTCAATGAATATTCGTATACATATGTCATTTCATACATGGGCAAGCATACCCGTAGGATGATCTTCTGGAATTGCAATTGCTAGATTAAAGACCACACATTTTAAATATTATGGTTTATTGCCTCTATAAAGGTCACATGCATTGCAAGCACATAGAAAGAGAATGTCAGTTTCTTCACGTGCATGCCAGCAATCTGTTAGTAAGCTTTGTCAAGCTGGCCAACCTGATAGGTAAAATGATATCCTATCAAATCTTTTCATATGTTTAAAATCCACTTTGCTCCAGTTACTGTTAACTATTTTATCTTGTCCATGTTTTCCTATTGGACTGCTGATCTTATTGATTTATAGAAGCTCTTTATATATTAAGGGAATTAAACTTTTATCTGGGATATATGTTGCAAATGTTTCCTTCTCATGACTCTTTTTCATAAAGAAAAGTTATTTTTTGTTGGTGTACTCAGCCTTTTCTATCATAGTACCTGGGTTTGTATCACACTTTAAAAATGTCTTTCCCACTCCAAGAATAAATTTTGTTTTATACACTTTAACCTTTTTTTTTCCATCAGTAATTTATTTTGGTGTATGGAATATGATTGAGAGTAAACTTCCTTTTTCCCTGGTAGAGACGCAGCTTATTCCATCATCGTGTATTGAATACTGCATTGTTTTACTGACTTGAAATGTTGTACTGACCATGTTTGATATTTTCACTTGTATTTGGGTATGTTCTGGGATCTGAAATCTGTTTCATCAATAAAGGAAAAATCTGTAAAGGTAAAATGTAGACTGAAGGGGGAGTGGTCAAGGAAGGTCTATGTGAGGAGGTGATGCTTCAGCTCAGGCTGGCAAGGCCTTTCAGGTGGAGAGAACTACAGCATGTGCAGAGGCGAAGACTTGGTTGCAGTAGAGGAGCTGTCAGAGTGAAGCCTGGTGCGCTGGCCCCTAAGTCAGGGAGCAAGTGGTACCAGATGAGGCTGGAGAGATGGGGAGGGGCTTGATTGGTCCTCATGGGCCAGGTTGAAAGGTTTGCACGTATTCCACACAATCAGGAGCACTTGAAGGGTGTTAGGCAGGGGAGAGACACAGTCTATTTTACATAGTTGGTGGGGGGCTGTGCTGGGTCTTCATTGCTGCGTGGCCTTTTCTCTAGTTGCAGTGAGCGGGGTCTACTCTCCAGCTGTGGGGCTTGGACTGATTGCAGTGGCTTCTCTTATTGTGGACCACGGACTCTAGGGTGCGAGGGCTTCAGTAGTCGCAGCTTCCAGGCTCTAGAGTGTGGGCTCAGGAGTTGCGGCTCACAGGCTCAGTTGCCTCACAGCACGTGAATCTTGCCAGACCAGGGCTGGAACCCATGTGCCTTACGCTGGCAGGTGAATGCCTTACCACTGAGCCAACAGGGAAGCCCCTACATAGGTATTTTTAAATCTTTCTTTTAAAATGTTTAGGATGCTTGTTGGATGAACGAAGCTCCTAGATATAAACTTCATTCTGCAGGGCCCGTCACTCTTCAGTCTTGGGGTTTCCAGCAGCCACTAGGCCCTCCCGCCCCCTTCTGCCTGACTATGCTGAAAGCAGTGAGACTGGCAAGTAATTAGCTTTTAATTAGAAAAGCATGGCTTTGCCTTCATGAAGGGACAAATACCTTTAAAAATCAAATCGCTTTAATTGAATGAATCTTTTAGCAGCTAGTTCTGAAAATTCTAGTCCTTTCATTAGGAGCCCCATCGAGCAAAGCCATTTGAAAATGCTCAGTTAATACAGCATTCACTGGAGCATTGTGTTGAATATATGTAGTTGTTTGATCATGAAGGGCCGCCCAACTCTTGACCAGAATAGCGCTCTTCCCTGATGCTCAGGGCCTCCCTTGTGGATTCTCTTGAGTGTTGCTACTCAAAAAAACACAAACAAACCCCCCCAAAAGATCCCAAGCCAGCAACATCAGCATCTCCTGGAAGCCTGCTGAAAATGCAGGATCTCAGGCTCCAACTCACACCTCTTGAAACACAATCTCTGGGGTTGAGGGCAAGAAATCTGTGTTTTACAAAGCTCTCCAGGAAGTTCCTAGGCACACTCAACTTTATATTCAGAACTCAGAAGGTAACTAAGAAGCTTTGTCCCATCAGCCTGTGGAGAGAGGATCCCCATCAAGCTACCCTCTCATTGACCTTGTAATTATCCATTTGCTCTGCAAACAATTATGGAGCAACTAGAGAATGCCAGGCACTTCCTAGGGAATGTGGGTACAGAAGAGTTCTTGTCCTTTAGGACTTTTGTCTAAGAGGTTTTTTTGTTGTTGTTTTGGTTTTTAATGCTGTGGAGTCATTTTAGAGGGAAGTCCGGGATTCCGTGGGAACCCCAATGGGCATATCTGAGATGGTTTTGTTACTCAGCCTCAGCTTTCCATTCTTGGGGATATTTTCCTATCTTTGGGGGAGCCACCTCTTTCCTACCCTCAATCTTTTATGTTTCAGAAAAAGCTAGGCCCTTCTCCAGATTTCCAGGGTGGTTGAGAGTCACAGCCCAGGTCACAGAGATTGCTCATATCATGCTTAGTAATGGACGGCATTAACCACAACTAACCCTGCTCCTTTTTGCTCTGTGCCTGCCTCCTGTTCTGCTGACACCTCCTCCTGTTGTCTCCTTGAGGCCTGTGGATAGTCATGGTTGCCCTCTATGTGTAGCACCATCTCTGGTGAAGGACCAAACCCCCAACTAGAGCCAGTGAGAGGTAATGAGATTTGGGGGGATTTCTGAGAAAGAGACTCCCCCCTTTCATTGGGAAGTTGAGTCAGTATGAGGTCCAGAGCTGCCGCAGGCTTCCCCAGTAGCTCAGTGGTAAAGAATCCACCTGCCAATGCAGGAGATGGAAAAGACACAGGTTCCATCCCTGGGTCGGGCATGGCAACCACTCCAGTATTCTTGCCTGGAGAATGTCACGGACAGAGGAGCCTGGTGGAGTCCACTGGGTCACAAAGAGTCAGACACAACTGAAGCGACTTAGCATACTTGCATGCACGTGCACACCAGAGCTGCTGCAGTCCCTGGCGACCCTGAGGGGAGAGACTGTCTGAGAATCAAGACAACTCACGAAGGAGAAGAGAGTCAGGCTAGAACACAGTCACTGTGCCAACACTTTAAGCCCTTGCGCCAAGCCAGGCCTGAAGCTAGCTCACCCCCTGGAATTCTCAGTCATGTGAGGTAACAAATTTCCTTTTTGCTTAAGCCAGTTTGAGTAGGGTTTCTTATCCTTGCCACCACAGGAGTACAGATTTTCCATATCAGAACAAAATTATAATACTGTAATTCAGTATTTATCTTGCATGATGCTGAAATACTAGCATTGCTACTGGTATTTTAAAATTAAGTATTTAAAATTCATTTTTAAATAATCAGTGAAACTAAAACCTTAATAACATCAAATATAAAATATGTGTAGACATATTACAAAACATCAACTAAAAGTGCTAATTAAAGTATTAACATTATACAAACATTACTAAGCTCGTATCATGCTTAGTAATGGACGGCATTACCCATAACTCGCCCTGCTCCTTCTGCTCCGTGCCTGCCTCCTGTTCTGCTGACACCTCCTCCTGTTGTGGCCTTGAAGCCTGTGGATGGTCACGGTTGCCCTCTATGTGCAGCACCATCTCTTTTGTTTTCTCTAAACCCTGCTCACACCTTTGTAAACTGCCCTTTTATTAAACTCTTCTCAATTATCCAGTTTGAGTATACCATGTGTTTCCTAATACATGTCTCAACTCCAAACCAAAAACACTCACTGGGGCTTCCCTAATGGCTCAGTGGTTAAGAATCCCTTGGCCAAGGCAGGAGACATGGGTTCGAGCCCTGATCTGGGAAGACCCCGCGTGCCATGGAGCAACTAAGCCCATGGGCCACAACTGTTGAGCCTGAGCTCTAGAGCCCGGCAGCCACAACTAATGAGTCCACATACCCTAGAGCCTGGGCTCCACAACAAGAGGAGCACGGCCATAAGCCCGCACCACCACTAATTGTGAGTAAGACCCAGCACAGCCAAAAATAAAATAAATAAATTATAAAAAATGCTCACTGAAGTGTGCTACCTGATGCGGCTTGAGGGGAAGGTGATCAAGGCAGACTCTCTGGGGGAGAAACTTTGTGCATTGCTTTGGAGGGATGAATAGGAGTTAGGCAGGAAAATGGTGATACAGCCCATCCCTCCAGACTGATCCCTGGGCTTGCCTCCTCCAGGAAGCCTATCAGAGAGAGTAATACGTTCAGCAACACATACCAGAGGGCTGAGAGCTGCAGGTGTGTCAGTAAGGTATGGACATAGGTCATAAGGAGGAGAGGAGGTAAACAGAAGGCTAGAGGGGTGGGCAGAGTTCAGGGCCCCTCTTTGACCAACATATGATGTGGTCTGTAGTATCTGGCCAGATCAAGGATGATAATGAGTCACCCATGGGTGAGGACCATGTCTTCTGCTTGGATGTTTTAATTGGTGCTCATCCTTTTTTTTTTTTTTTTTAATAAAACGTTTATTTATTTGTTTATTTTGGACTGTGCTGGGTCTTCATTGCTGTGCCAGTTTTTCTCTAGTTGCAGTGAGTTGGGGCTACTCGCTAGCTGCGGTGCACCGGTTTCTCCGCGTGGTGGCTTCTCTTGTTGCGGAGCACAGGTTCCAGGGCATGCAGGCTTCAGTAGCTGCGATAGGTACATGGGCTCAGTAGTCGTGACCGCTGGGCCCTAGAGGACAGGCTGAATAGTGTGGTGCCCGGGCTTAGTTGCCCAAGGGCATGTGGGGTCTTCCCAGATTAGAGATTGAACCTGTGTCTCCTGCATTGGCAGGCAGATTCTTCACCCTGAGCCAACAGGGAAGCCTGGTGCTCATCCTTGGTGGGAGTGGAGCAGGTTGTTATTGGTCCATGGGTTTCCCAGAAGCCCAGGAAGACCCTGGAGGGACCCTTAGTTAGTCCATAAGGCTTCTCTTTCTAGCAGGAAGAGGGAGGGGATCCTCTCAGCTCTGACCAAAGGACTTGGCCAGTGAGCTCAGGAGATGTTTCTTGATGAAATGATTGTGCCACTAACTGTACATGGAGGGAACAAACAGCTGAGGCTGGGGATGGAGAGGAACCTAGGTTCTAAAACTCTTATCAGCAAATCATGCCCAGAACAGAGAAAGTCATCTCCAAAGACCCTGGTTAATTAATGGCCTTGAAGGATGGCTTCTGGCTGTGTGCTTAGACACAGAGGTGAGCTTGGGAGCCAAGGGCTTCCCGGGACAGCCAATGACTTTCTGCCATCAGTTGTGCAAGGAGATGGGGAGAGGACTCCATGAATGGGAGGTGGGTCCTGACACTTACAGGATACTTTCTTCCATGACACTCTACACCTGGGACAGAGGGATATGAATACTCAGTTGTGCTCATCTGAAACACAGGTAGACTCAGGGATGCCACAGTTTATTTTTCTCTGGCATGTGATGGAGACAGTGGAGGCAGGAGAGGAGAGGGAAAGGAGATAGACATTTAATCGAGTGCTTACCTATGTGAAAAACATAAACTAGGCTCTCAAAAAATAAACCTCACAAATGTCGAGAGGCAGGCATTATTTATGTCTGTCTTATAGATGATAAAATTTAGAAGGAAGAGGTTAAGAAAATCTCCCAAAGTCACACAACTAGTAAATGGTGAAGCCGGAATTTGAACCCAGGCCCACCTGACTCAAAAAGCCATACTGAGCTCTTTTACTGAGGGTGTACTTGTACCGAAATTGGCACTAATGTTGTCTTTGACTTAAGAGCTAGACTGTGTGTGCTGATCCTGAGACTGACTGGGGGATGCTGGGCAAGGCCTTGAGACTTTCTGTTCTTCAGGTTTGTTTTTTTTTTTTTAATACAGACTTACATTTTTCTTTTTTTGAAAAATTTTTGGCTGCACTGGGTCTTTGTTGCTGCGTGCGGGCTTTCTCTGGTTTTGGAGAGCTGGGGCTGCTCTCTAGCTGTGGTGTAGGGGCTTCTCATTTTAGTGGCTTCTCTTGTTGCAGAACAGGTTCTAGGGCACACAAACTTCAGTAGTTGTGATGCACGGGCTTAGTTCCTCTGTGGCATGAGGGATCGTCCCATACCAGGGATTGAACCCATGTCCCCTGCATTGGCAGGTGAATTCTTAACCCCTGGACCACCAGGGAAGTCCCCGTTCTTCCAATTTTGCAGCTACAGCTAACGATGGGCCGTTGTGTGGGGGCCTTCTTGCTGGGTCAGCCGTGGAAGAGCATCTATTAGAGGCTGTATTGCAGATGGTCTCGAGAAAGACTTACAAGGAATGGCAGGCTCTCCTTTGTCTTCTGTGTCTGCCACCTCATTCCCTGGATAGGGACAGAATTTCTCCTGAGTCACATCCAGTATTGATTATTTCCTTGTGCAGGTCTTTGATTTGTTAATTTAGGAAAGACTGAGGAGTGAACCAATATTTTTGATCGCTGTCATTCCCTCATCTCTGCCTTCCCCATCCAGCCTCACTCTGTAAGCATAGGCCTGAGTGATTTCCAGGGCTTCAGCCAAGGATTTGTCCACCCCTCTGTGGTTTGGGGCTTGCCCTGTGCCATGAAGGAGTGATGTGCTAGGTGCTTTTACAGATATCTCAGAGACATCCTGCCTCAAATGCTTATGAGGCAGATCTTTTCTGGATCTAATTTAAAGATCTGGAAAATTGAGGCTTAGAGAGGACAAATGACTCTTTAAGTGACTACTCGTAAGGGTTGGAAGAGAGCTTCAAATGGCCAGAGTTTGCTTCTAAAGGCCAGAATCTACTTCTAAAACCACACTGTCTTTCAAAGTGTGTCTTTTAAAGTGTACTTGTATGGGTGCGAGCATGAGAACATGTATGAGTATGTGTGAGAAAGTATGTGTGTGTGTGCGCGCGTGCAAAACTTTCCCAGACACAGGTGGACAGAACAGAAGCCCTGAGTGGAGTGGCTCCTGACCCAGAGCTGCTTGATGGGAGAGGATGAGGATTCTGGTTATAATGCAAAGAAATTCCAGGATTGCTGGCTTCACGGTCCTTCTTGTTAAAGCTGGTCCAGGCTGCCGTGTCAGGGATGAGCAGAGAGAACCTGAGCCAGGGCAGGGTGGCCAAGCATCTGGGGTTTACAGAGAACCCTCTGTCTTGAAAGGGAGTGGAGAAGGTGGCGCTGAGCATCCTCCCAAGCTCTGAGACATTCCCACGACTGCCAGGTGGTTACCAGGGTGACCACAGGACCCTGGGCTTTCTCCTGGCGGGTGTGGGTGGGTACACTGGGTGGGACGGTGGTCGAGCACCAGGCCTCTCCAGTGTGTGTGCGTTTGGCAGTTGACAGGAGGCATTTGGCTGGGCCTTGTACTCACAAAGGGCTCAGATATGGGCTCTTGATATTATTCCCAAATGAGGTTATACACGCAGTCCGAGATCTGCTGACAAGATGGAGAGGAGAAGGCATCCATCATGCGCTCTGAGCACATCGCATTACTGAGGCCCACAGCCTGCAGTGCCCTGGGAATTAATAGTTCATAAATCCAATGATTATTTGGTGGAGGACACAATTATATTGCATTTAAAACACACCATGATAATTTGTTACATGTAAACACTTTGAACAGCTGCAAACATGGGGACTTGGTTGTAATTTCTCATTCTTTAATATCCTGGGAGCCCCCGAAACTGCAAGTGGTCTGGATCGCTCATGACTTCTGAGGACCCCTAAGTGTGGGTGTTTATGTCATTGAGATGGAAGATGCCTGTTTTTGTGAGGGTGGGTGACAGCATATGTTCTTGAGCCTGTGAAGGTGTGTGTGTGTGTGTTTGTGTGTGCATATAAGCATGTGGGTCTGTGCGCTTGTGAGAGGGTGTGTTTGTAATGCTGCTGGGGGCCTGGAGTTGGACCACTGTGGTCTATCGGGACTGGTGGAGGAAGGAAGCTGTCAGGGCCTTGCAATCCTAAGACGTCAGGGGCATAACTTGATTTGATGACTTGGCCTGAGTAACCCTCTCAAAATAGAAAAATCAAGGACCCAGCGTGGAGGCAGCCTGTCTGGGTTCGGGCTGCTAATGAGAACTAACAAGGGTTGATGGAGCCTGGGGGCGATGGGCTGAGATGGCCCCAAGCTGCCTGGCACCCTGGGCCCTGCAGCCATCCAGGGCTGCCCAGGCTGGCTTAATGCTATAACCCACGGAGATCCTCTCTGATAAGGGCTGAGGGAAAGGGAGAGAGCAGCATCGCAAGCCATGGCAGAAGGACAGACCCGACAGGAAGCTGCCTCTGTGGGCTGGCCAAGCTGAGATCCCTAAATGGAACTTTCTGGAGGGTCCCTCGAGTACCTGTGAGGACAGGGGTTCTTACCTACCCTTTGAAAATATGTTACATAAATACATGTTGCTTTTAGGAAACTTGGAGATATAGGTTATCATAAGGAAAAAAGAGGGGCTTCCCTGGTGGCTCAATGGTAAAGAATCTGCCTGCCAATGCAGGAGACATGGGTTCGATCCCTGGGTCGGGAAGATCTCCTGGAGAAGGAAATGGCAACCCACTTCAGTATTCTTGCCTGGGAAATCCCACAGTGAGTGGAATCTGATGGGCTACAGTCCATGGGGTTGCAAAGAGTCGGATATGACTGAACACAGAGCCCTAGTAATATGAAAAATGCATATCTTGAAGCATTAGATTACATTCAGCATGGGAGGATGCTCACGTCTAGGAGGGGAATTGAGAGGGAATTTCAGCAGCCTTGTGCTTCCATCTTACTCCTGGGCTCAGTGAGTAGAGTTGGCCACTCAGAGCTGCACTATTTAAGTTTTTCTCTCTCTCCTTCACCCCACGCTCTGTATAGAGTTGAATTCAGAGAAGTTAAATGCATGTATGATGTGACTCTCCTGCATACCTTTTCGGTCTTTGCCCATGCATATTAATACATCTACATGACTGATTGGTTGATAAAAGCAGGATCATATTTTATATGCTCTTCTCAGCTATTAGATCCTGGAAATCCTTCCATGTAACATCCATATCATCCTTTTTCATGACCTCCTCTTATGCCACTGGGGGAGATAATACCATAATTTGTGTAATTATGTAATCAACCCCTTATTGCAGGGCATTTACTTTAAAACTTTTGTTATCCTAATAATTGCTGCAGTAAATTTCCTCCTGCAGGAATCTTTGCTTTCCGATCCAATTAGTTTCCTAGAAGAGATGTTCTCAATGAGGAATTCTGTGTCCAACCTACTTACCAGTTTAAGTCTTTGGCCCCAGCTCACCTGCTATTTTCACTCTTATTTAGGGAAAAAGAAGAGCTCAGAAATATTTATCAGTATACCAGAAAGAGGTGGATTGGTCCTATCTCTGTGGTGAAGGGTGTGCGACAGTGATTCTAATATAAACTCCTCTATTAGTCTCACCATCTTCCATCGACCTCAGTTGCCCTATCATTTGCAAATGGGATGAGTTAGGCTCAGGCTATCCCTGGTTTCCTTGGAGCAAGAGAGATGATCCACTACATTTATGGAGAAGTGCTTTACAGATTTCAAAGCAATTTTATGAATTTTATCTTGTTGAAGCTTTACCAGGCAGGTTCTATTCATTCTTCATTTGGCAAAGGTGGGGATGAAGGTCCAGAAAAGTTAAGGGAGATTTCCAGGTTTGCAGATAATCAGAATTGGGAACCAGGATTTCTGAATTTTAGTTCATCAAACCGAAAGTGCTTCTGGGATCCTGTGGTGGAAATAGCCAGGGTCTTAGTTCACAGGTTGTGCTGGTCACTGTCCCACTCGTAGGCAAAAGGATAAGCCAGACTTCCTGGCCAGGAAGCTGTTGTTTCTGCCTGCCCAACATCTGTTCTCTTTTCCTTTAGTAACATACTGAATTTGATTTGAGAACCACTTTTAGGTTTGTCGTTGCTAACTTAAAGTATATGCCACATTAAAAAAATTTATTTATTTATTTGGCTGCACTGGGTCTTAATTGTGGGATTGTTAGATGTAGGATCATTAGTGGCAGTGCTGTGGGATCTAGTTTACTGACCTGGGATTGAACCCAGGCCCCTGTATTGGGAGTGTACAGCCTTAGTCACTGGACCACCAGGGAAGTCCCAAGTATATGCTCCATTTAATCTGGCACTCAACCCCACCAGGTGTTACTTCTTCACTGGTGTTATCACTTCAATAGTTTGTTCTTCTGTTCTTTAAGGCCAGGTGCTTTTTGGTGAAATATATGGGAAGAAATACATGAGAGAAACACATCCTGCTCTTCAGACTTCATCTTGTTTTCACGGTTCAGGGTATGCATATAACCTGGGTCTGGCATATTCTGTCCCCTAGGTAACAGCTGATTCAGTGATGAACATGTGACCCAAATGGGATCAGTTTTTGGAAGTGAAACTCTCTTCCTACTTGATTTGGAGCTGCTAGGAGCCACTGTGGGAGGGAGAACCTGCTTCAGAAATCTCATCTGAGGAGACCCAGTGCAGAGGAAAGCAAAGCCAAGAGATGGAGATGGAGATAGCAAACTCTTGATGACATTTAAAAAATATTGAAGTAGAGTTAGTTTACAGTGCTGCATTAGTTTCAGGTGTACAGTAAGGTAATTCATATATATATATATATTCTTTTCCATTATGGTTTATTGCAGGATATTCAGTGTATATCCCGTGCTATACAATAGAACCTTGTTTATCTATATATAATGGAGGACAGAGAAGCCTGGCGTGCTGCAGTCCATGGGGTCACAAAGAGTTGGACACGCCTTAGTGACTGAGCAACAACCACAGTGACAACAGCAGCAACATGTGTGACAATTTGCCTCTGCTAATCTCCAGCTGCCAGCCCATCCCCCACCGTCCTCAGCACCCACACACCTCTTCTCTGTGTCTGTGAGTCTCTTTCTGTTTCATAGCTAAGTTCATTTGCGTCATATTTTAGATTCCACACGTAAGCGATATCGTATGGTGATTTTGTCTTCCTTTGTCTGTCTTCCTTTGTTTAATGTGACAGTTTCTAGGTCCATCCATGCAGCTGCAAATGGCATAATTTTATTCTTTTTTATGGCTGAGTAGTATTCCATTGTATATAAGTACCACATCTTTATCCATTTGATAATATTGTTTTATCCTTTGGAAATCCTGCACATGTTGTGACCTTTTGCTCAACCCCTACAGAAGCAACAAACGGGACCTCCACTGCTCCAGAGCTTCTACTGTAACTCGTGCAAAACTGCTAAGACCTCACACTTGCTCGTACCCTCACTATTCTCCCATCTGCTTTCCCAGTCTCATGCTGAGTCATTTGCTTGAAGGAAGCTAGTCTCATGTCTCTACCTTATTTATTTGTTTTTTAACATGTCTCATTTTATTTGGTATTGTACCCATAATTTTTAAAAAATTGGTGATTCAATTAGTAATATGTATTTTCTACATATAACTTTAGAGGTCCATATCTTTCTGAGACCATTAATAATCCAGGAATTTTTTTCATTGTTGTTACATGGACTGTAGTGTAAATTAACTCACATCCTGAGTAGAGTCACAAAAAGTATCAGCTGTGAACTTGCTTTATAAATACTAGAAAGTCATAACTTCTCTGGTCTCAGCTCTTTCCTGGTACACACAAGAGGAGTTGACCAAATCTCTAAGGCACCTTCTTAACTAGATACATGTTCTAATATATTCCTGAAAAAGTGTTTTCAGGAATTAACTTCCTTACTATACAAAAGTAGATCTGGTTAAAGGAGTGAAAGCTTCAAGATGAAGAAAAGTATGATCAAGTCTATACCTTAGTTAAAAGGAAGCCTCGAAAATGTAGTTTTGGGATTGTTATCTTGAAAAGGCAGTCCTTCCACCATGGACGTGCTCAACAGTTACAGATGTTACTATGATCTACCCCTTGGCTGCCTAGCATTCCTATGTACCCTGTTTTCATACTTACATTTCCAGTCATAATAGTAGCAGTCACCTGTGCGTGCTTAATATAATATTAATACAACTATTGCTAGGACAATCAAAATGTACTTCCTCAAAGCGAAGACCCAAAGTTCCATTAGCTGCTGCACCTAGATACAAGTTCAGGTTTTCTGGGTGATGACCATGTCTCCTCTGGTTCAGTCATAAGGTCATATTGATATCCTGTAACCTCTGGACCAAACTGTAAACTCACACAGACTACGTAAATATTAGAAAAAAGGGGCTGAAAGGAAAAAGAAACTTTATTGCATTCTCAGTATGTACATAACATAGTGGGCAAGGAAACAAATGTGGCCAGCTGCCGCAGGCCTCGAGGCTGCGACGGCGTTCGTCACGGCCTTCCCCCGGTGCCCATGTATGTTCCCTTTGTCCTCAGCAAAAGAGTTGGCTGGCGGCTGTGGCTCTTGATCTGGTGGGGTGACCCGATCTTCATTCTTGGGGAATCGGAATACCTACAGGCTCTGTCCCTATGGGGTTAGAACTGTTAACTTTTTATCACTGAATATGGTAATTTTAGACATGCCCCAGGGAGTCCCTGGGTTTACAGAAATAGTTCTTTCTGCCCTCATGTGCGACAGCAGTCTACTTTGATAATCTGGATCAGTCATTTTGTCCAACAGGGCATGATAAGTCTCACATGTCCATGTGAAAGTCTCTGGTTCCAATTCATTTGGCCTATTATTGTGTCCCCTGGTTAAAAAAAAAAAAAATGTATGCTTCCTATTGGTTAAAAGACCTTTAAATCACTGGAGCCCAAAGTCACAGAAGGGAAAAATTTAGCAAGTGGCTCGTTAGGTACCATGATGTGAGGAGCAACCCCTACCTCTTATTTCTAGAGGTGAAACAGTGGTCATTAACTTAAAGCATAGACTACATTATTTATTTCCTTTATTTTTGACTGCACTGGGTCTTCGTTGCCGTGCGCAGGCTTTCCCTAGCTGTGGCGAGCAGGGGGCTACTCTCGGTTTCGGTGCATGAGCTTCTCGCTGTGATGACGTCTGTTATTGTGGAGCACGGGCTCTCTGCGCACGGGCTTCAGAACCTGCAGCACCCGGGCTCAGGAGTTGTGGCTTGCTGCCTGGAGGAGGCACAGGCTTCAGGAGTTGTGGCATGTAGGCTCAGTAGCTGTGGTGCTTGGGCTGAGTTAGTTGCTCCCTGGCATATAGAATCTTCCCAGATCAGGAGTCAAACCTGTATCCCCTGCACTGGCAGATGGATTCTTATCCACTGCACCACCAGGGAAGTCCCAGAATGGACTACATTTTGTAGGGCTACACTTTGTGAGCTTATTTGATAGCCTGTTTATTGTGAACTTCCTCCTCAATGGAAACCACCAAGTATTCCCACTCTGTCCATTCTGAGAGGTCCATTCATGTGCCTCTTCTCCAATATTCCTTGTCACCAGTTCTCCAATCTAGTTTTCTTCAAGCCTGATCACACTGTTAACCACGGCATATGAAACCTAGAAGATCCAAGATACAGGTTATCTCTCTTTCCATATAAAGTGGAACATGAAGATATACTCTTAAATGTCTGCCCCGCTGGGAGACATTTCTTTTCCTTAGTGTTCTATAGAACTATCTCCGTGTGGGGTTATAGTCCATTTTCTTCTAAAGCCTGCATATTGTACAGAACTACCTGAAAATCAGGCTCTAGTTTTTACCTTTTCAGTCAGCTGGTCATATGGAACACCTCTTAAGGTTCTATGCATAGGAAGGTATGCGAATATGGAGGGAGTAGACACCCTGGAAATATAATTCATGCAATTTTCCTGTATCTGTTGGATAAGCTAAATTTATACATTATTGCCATTTCCATCTGATTATGAAGTGTTTTTGGATACATTCTAATGCTGGCAAGCCACCCCTAGTTAGAGACAGGTAACTTAATTGCGAAGCCACCATTTTTCCCACTGTTTGATCTTTTTGTCTCTGTCAGGACCAATAACAAACCATGGACCGTTGAGGTGACATCACCAAGATAGCAGCGGGGTAGTTCCTGACTTCGCTCTCCCTTGAAAGAAGAACAGCTAACAACTATTCATGGACAGGACACCAACGAGAGACTGCGAGAACCATGCGGTGAGGTCTCCCCTGAGCCTATGGTTCCTTTAGTGGGAAAAGAGAGCCCAAGGGGCTCCCCCAATATTCTGGGTTTTGGGAACCCCCACTGACCCTTTGGGGATTACAGGAGAATCTGCAGGGCTTCATCAGTGGATTTCTGGTTGTGATGGAGAATGGGGTAGGGTTTGTAACAACTGAGTTTCTCCCTGCAGAGCACGAGCCCAACCATTGCTTTGCTCATCTGCAAAACCAAGTCGGTGGTGCAGTCCGGCCAGGAGAACAAGAGCCTGGCCCTGTCAGAACAGAACACCTGGAAGCTGCGTAGCCCATACCATGAGCTGTTAAGGGAACATCCACCCACTGGAAGGCCAAGGCTTTGTTTCAAAGCCCCAGATGGCTCAGCTGTGGTTCTCATATAGGGGCTGACTGCAGGTTCTACAAGAATGGGCCACAAATCTATCAAGTTATGAAGACCTAGGGGCAGAGCTTTGCACAGCATCCAGGGCCAACCAGAGCCCTCTCTTGCTTGTCTTTCCCACAAAAGCTGGCAGTCTTATGGGCTATATCATGAACTGGTGAAATAACCATGGCAGGACTCACATCCAACTCCAATAATCTTTACTTCCACAGGCTTCTGCCATAGCAGTGGTCCATAGTGATACTGTGTTGCCAGGGATTAGTGTCATCTCAGAGGCAGGGTTGAGTAGTCCCTTCAAGTTCTAGGAATTCCTTTTTATCCCTCTAGGGTACAATTTAATGTGTGTTCTGAAACATAATTTGTGTCTTTTTGGTAAACAGTCAGGCAAAAGTGTTATGGCACAAGCTTATAATGTTATTGTGTGTGCATGCTAAATTGCTTCAATAGTGTCCAACTCTTCAGGACCCTATGGACTGCAGCCCACCAGGCTCCTCTGTCCATGGAATTCTCCAGGCAAGAATACTGGAGTGGGTTGCCGTGCCCTTCTCCAGCGGATCTTCCCTACCCAGGGATTGAACCTGTGTCTCCTACATCTCCTGCATTGCAAGTGGGTTCTTTACCATTAGCATTACCTGAGAAGCCCTATAATGTTGCTACATAATTCTTTTTTAATAGTACCCAATCTCCTTTTCAATCAGAAACTCTGATCTGAGACTTGGGTGAGAAGTAGTGAGTTTCTATAATAGTGGCTCAAGTCAATCCTCTCTGCTTACTAATAAGACTAGCTGTTTATTGTTGTTGTGCACATAGAGTAAAACCTCAGGAGGTAACTCATTTATTTAAGTCATAGAGGCCTAATTATCTCCAAAGATCCTTATAGGTAAAGAAAGCTATTTTGTTTCTCTCGTTCTGCTTCCTTGGTGGCTCAGATGGAAAGAATCTGCCTGCAGTGCAGGAGACCAGAGTTCGATCCCAGGGTTGGGAAGATCCCCTGGAGAAGGGAATGGCTACTCACTCCAGTATTCTTGCCTGGAGAATTCCATGGACAGAGGAGCCTGGAGGGCTACAGTCCATGGGGTCACCAAGAATAGGACATGACTGACTGACTAACACTTCTCTGGCTCTGCTACCCGTTATGGTAACTGCATCTGCCTTTTCTCTGGAATTTGAGTACATGTACTAGACCTTTGTCATCCTAAGTTTCCATCACTGTCACTGGAATAAAGAGCTCATTATATTGGCAACATTTCCTACTTCTATACTCTACCTACAGTGGTTAGTATGATTTTTACCTAATGTGATTTTAAAGGATGTTGGTGCTCTTCATCATCAATGCATTTCTCAATACTATGATGAAGAGATTGTCTTCTGAATGCTCTTGTGGGTTATTTTAAGGGGTGCGAGTTGTGAACACATAATAAATCTGTTCTTATATTCTTATCTCCTCAGCTTTTTGGATTCTTTCCTCTATGTTCTATCAAGTTCTTTTTGGCATCTCAAATTCATGTAGGTTACTGTTGACTTTAGTTTTAGTCCATCAACCAAGCAAATAAATGGAATCCTTCCCAGTAGTGTGAGTCAATATTTTGCATCCAGAGTCCCTTGTAGATATTCACACATTGAAAATTTGACCTGATCTAAAATTATGTCCCTCTCTTCATGTTCCAGGTCCCCGAGACTCCATTCCCACACATATTCTTCATATTTAAAAATTTTTAAATTAACATCCAGTAAAATTGACTCTTTCAGGAGCATATAATTCCATGAGCTTTAACACATATAGATTCATGTGATTACCACCACAATCAAATTACAGAATAATTCCTTCACCCCAGGATCTTCCTTGTGCTGCCTCTTCGTAATCATATCCTTCCCCTATACCTAACTTCTGGAAACTGTCCATCTGTTTTCTGTCTCTGTGTGTGCATGCTAAGTCACTTCAGTCTCATCCGACTCTATGCAACCCTATGGACTGTGGACCACCAGGCTTCTCTGTCCATGGGATTCTCCAGACAAGAATACTAGAATGGGTTGCCATGCCCTCTTCCAGGGGATCGTCCCTACCCAGGAAATTAAACCTGCATCTCTTGTGGCTCCTGCATTGCAGGCAGATTCCTCATTGCTGAACCATGGGAAAGGCCCCTCTATCACTGTAGTTCTATCTTTTTGAGAATGTCATGTAAGTGGAATCATGTAGTCTGTAGCCTTTTGGGACTTGCTTCTTTAATTTATCGTAGTGCATTTGAGACTCATCCACATTATTGGTATGTATCAGCAGTCTGTTTATTGATGAATTTTCCAGTATGTGGATGTACCACAGTTTGTTCACCCTTTCAGCTTTTGAAGGATATTTTGATTGTACCTAGATTTTGATGATTATGATTAGAGCTCCTATAAACATTCTTGTATAGATTTTTTTTGTGAATGTTTTTGTGTGAATGTAAGTTTTCATTTCTTTAGGGTAAAGCATCTGCCTACAATGTGGGAGACCTGGGTCAGGAAAATCCCCTGAAGAAGGAAATAGCAACCCACTCCAGTAATTTTGCCTGGAAAATCCCAAGGATGGAGGAGCCGCAAAGAGTTGGACACGACTGAGCAGGCACACTTTCCCTTTCCCTACAGGGTAAATACTGGAGGAGCAGGAGTGCCGAGTCATATGGTAGGTATAGGTTTACCTATAAGAAGCTGCCAGACTGGTTTATAGAGTACATGTGTTGTTTTGTGTTTCTGCCAACAAGGTATGAAAATTTCAGTTCCTCGCCATGCTTGTAAACTCTTGATATTGTCACTATTCTATTAGCCATTCTAATAGGTATGCTTTACTGATAACTGTATCCTTATTCCCATCAGATTAGATAGTCATTTAGTCCTGTGTTTCTTCAAAGATTTATTGCTCTTTATATTATTTACTATTTTGCTCAGTGTTCAACTGCAAATGACAGAATCCATTTTGCCAAGTTTGAGAAAGAAAAGAATTAAAATAGTATATATGTGTGTCTTAGTTTGTCTGGGCCACTGTAACAAAAGTACCAAAGCCTTTGACTGTGTGGATCATAACAAACTGGAAAATTCTTAAAGAGATGGGAATACCAGACCACCTGACCTGCCTCCTGAGAAATCTGTATGCAGCTCAGGAAGCAACAGTTAGAACTGGACATGGAACAACAGACTGGTTCCAAATCAGGAAAGGAGCACGTCAGGGCTGTATATTATCACCCTGCTTATTTAACTTATATGCAGAGTACATCATGAGAAACACAGGGCTGGATGAAGCACAAACTGGAATCAAGATTGCCAAGAGAAATATCAATAACCTCAGATATGCAGATGATACCACCCTTATGGCAGAAAGCAAAGAAGAACTAAAGAGCCTCTTGATGACAGTAAAAGAGGAGAGTTAAAAGTTGGCTTAAAACTCAACATTCAGAAAACTAAGATCATGGCATCTGGTCCCATCACTTCATGGGAAATAGATGGGGAAACAGTGGAAACGGTGACAGACTATTTTTTGGGCTCCAAAATCACTGCAGATGGTGACTGCAGCCATGAAATTAAAAGACGCTGACTCCTTTGAAGAAAAGCTATGACCACCCTAGACAGCATACTCAAAAGCAGACACATTACTTTACTAAAAAAGGTCCATCTAGTCAAAGCTATGGTTTTTCCAGTAGTCACATAGGGATGTGAGAGTTGGACTATAAAGAAAGCTGACCACTGAAGAATTGATGCTTTTGAACTGTGGTGCTGGAGAAGACTCTTGAGAGTCCCTTGGACTGCAAGGAGATCCAACCAGTTCATCCTAAAGAAAATCAGTCCTGAATATTCATTGGAAGGACTGATGCTGACGCTGAAACTTCAATACTTTGGCCACCCGATGCGAGGGACTGACTCACTGGAAAAGACCCTGATGCTGAGAAAGATTGAATGTGGGAGGAGAAGGGGATGACAGAGGATGAGATGGTTGGATGGCATCACCGACTTCACGGACATGAGTTTGAGTAAACTCTGGGTGTTGGTGATGGACAGGGAGGCCTGGAGTGCTGCAGTCCATGGGGTCAAAAAGAGTCCAACATGACTAGCAACTGAACTGAACTGAACTGAACAAAAATACCATAGATTGGATAGCTTATAAACCACAGAAATTTATTTCTCATGGTTCTGGAGGCTGCAGAGTGCAAGATTAATTAAAAACTACATATTGAGTGTCTGGTTAAACCTGTTTCTGGTTCATAGATGTCTTTCCATATGTCCTCATATAGTAGAAAGAGCAAGGGAGCTCTCTAGGGTGGATTCTCTTTTATAAGGGCACTAATCCTATTCATGAAGGCGCCTCCTTCATGACCTTATCACTTCCTGGAAACTTGACCTCCTAATACCTCTACAATGAAGGTTAGGTTTCAACATACGAATTTTGGGTGACACAGACATTTAGTCCATGGTACTGTGGTAGGCAGAATTCTAAGGTGGTCCCCAGATTGTGTCCCCTTGGAGTACTTGCCTTGTCTTGTCTAATTCCCTTTCTTTGAGTGTGTGAAGAAACTTTGAATATGACAGGATATTACTCATACGTTTATGTTATATTATATGGTGAAATGAATTTTGCTGCTGTAACTAACATCCCTGATCAGTTGACTTTGAATCAGTCAAAAGTGAGGTTTTGCTGGGTGGGCCTGACCTAATCAGAATATCTTTTAAAAGCTACAAGAAGAAAAGCAGATGCCTTTCTCCTGGCCCTAAAGGAGTAAGCTGCTGTATTGTAGAGAGGACCATGTGGCAAGGACCCAGAAGCAGCCTCTAGGAGCTGGGAGTAGTTGCCCGCTGACAGTTAGGAAAAGACACGGCCCTGTAACCAGATGACCGTGGAGGAGTAGATTTTGCCAGTGACCTGAGAGGGCGTGGAAGTAGATCTTTCCTTAGTTGGGCCTCCTGAGGAGGGCACAGCTGCTGACACCTTGATTTCCATGAGGTCCGGAGCCTCTAGAGGACCAGGCTAAAATGTGCTGGATTTTTGTTCCATGGAGATTACAAAATAATTAATGTGTACTGTTTTAAGCTACTAAACTTATGGCAACATATTATACAGCATTAGAAACTGAATACAGTATACTAACAGTTTTTAGATTTCTAGAAGGTTCAGTCCCCAAACTTGAAAGCTACAAAGCTGAAATTGACACAGCCAGGAGATATGCCCAGCTATACAGCGAGACTGTTGTAGCTGCACTCCTGCTGGTACTTTCATCTGATACACAGCATTCATGAAACCAAAATCAAACATCATAAATAAAAGCCGTGCACCATGGCAAGACTCAGATTGCATGTTGTTATGATGCTTTCTCATCTGTGAAACAGGAATCATAATAGTACTTACCTCAATAGGTAGTTATAAGGATTAAATGAAATAAAACTTTGAAAATTGACTTATTGATTTATATTTACTTTTGGCTGTGGTGGGTCTTCATTGCTACGCGGGCTTTTCTCTAGTTGCAGTGAGTGAGGGTTGTTGTGGCAGTGCCTGGGCTTCTCCTTGTAGTGGCTTCTCTTGTTGCAGGGACACAGGCTCAGGGACGCCTGGGCTTCAGCAGCTGTGGCTGTGGGCTCAGTAGTTGCGGTGTCCAGGCTCTAGAGCACAGGCTCAGCAATTGTGGCACACGGGTTTAGTTGCTCTGCAGCATGTGGGATCTTCCCGTCCCAGGGTCAAACCTGTGTCTCCTGCCTTGGTAGGCAGATTCTTTACCACTGGGCCACCAGCGAAGCCTGAAATAAAACTTTTTAGAGTAGTTGAGTAATACACAGTTCTTAATGTTCTACATGTATTAATTATTATTATTTAGAATTGACTTGCCCAAGACCACAGAACTAGTAAGAAGCTCAGTAAAGACTTAAATTTCTATCTGTCTGCTACCAAATTTCGTTATCCTTCTCCACATCCCCTTCTTCACTTTAACAGGAAGAGTGATCCAGGGACCCAGTTTGTTTATTGATTTGGTTGGGTTGGGTTGGGTCCTTGTTGTCCTGCGTGGGCTCTGTTGTTGTGATGGGGGCTCAGTAGTTGCCCTGTGGTGTGTGGGATCTTAGTTTTCTGACTAGGGATCAAACCTGAGTCCTCTGCACTGGAAGGCAGACTCTCAACCTCTGGACCACTGGGGAGGTCCCCAGGAACTCAGTTTTAAAGAGGCTTTACCCATTCCTATTCTTAGTCTCTCTGAAGAGAGAAAGATTCACCTCAAAGAGACAGAGGAAATTCTGCATAATGGAGCATGAATGTTTTATGAATTGATATTCACTGAGTAAATTAAAGAGACATTAATATACTCATTAACAAATGCCTCACTTTGTTTGGAATTCTAAGAATGGTTGGACAATGCACAACCTAAAGAGCTCATGTGGACTTCTTGAAATTCCCTAGGTCAGCCTCCTTGCTTTCACAATTTTCTGTCTCTCCTGACTTTTGCCTCTGGTGTCTTACACCATGTTCCAAATATATGTCTCTTTTTCTCCTTTGCTAATTGAAATTCTTTGCCTGTCACTGGGAGGAAAAGATGTGAAAGTTTGGAATGTCTGCCTTTACCAGCTATGGAAGATGTCTGTCTGTGTGTGGACATATGCATGTGTATGCATGGTTGGAGAGCAAGGCAAATGGTTTGGTGAGATTGTTTTAGACTCTTAGAATTGATAGAAGAGTAATTCTAGTAAGAATGAAGAGTGAAGGGGCTAGTGAAGTTGATCCAATCCAGGAGGTAAAATAATTAACAGTGTTAAGAACGAATGAAATATGATTATTATAAAACTAAATATTTTAAGTCAAAATGTTAATTAAAAAATTTTTAAAAATGGACTTCCCTGGTGGTACAGCGGATAAGAATCCACCTGCCAATGCAGCGTATGCAGGTTCAATCTCTGGTCCCGAAAAGTTCCACATGCTGCGGAACTGCTAAGCCTGCGTGCACCAGCTACTGAAGTCTGCGCCCTAGAGCCCAGGAGCAGCAACTTCTGAGCCCATGTGCTGCAACTACTGAACGCACCTAAAGCCTGTGCTCCCCAACAAGAGAAGCCTCCCCAGTGAGAGGCCTGTGCACCACCACTACAGAAAGCCTGTGCAGCAAGAAGACCCAGTGCAACCAAAGGAAAAAATGTTTTTCAATTAAAGGTGGCAGTGATTTGAGGTGGTATTTTCAGGGAAAGCATTGCATAGCCAGTGACTGTGGAGAGGTCCTTGAAGCTACTCAATGTAGTCAAGATCTGAGCAACATGCAGGTCAGTATAAACCCTAAGTACTAGTTTCCGCCTTTGATTGTAAACATCAGAACTTGCTCTGGCCGATTCAAACCAAAATGGGTATTACCAGGAAGCCTATTGGAATACTCACTAAATAAATGACAGAAACCAGGAGGACTGAGTTTAAGTGATGAAATACATGAGAACTGAGTAGGATGTTGCTCAATTTGTGTAATAAAAATATTTCAAAGGATTTATGGCTGCAGATAATGGCAGATGACCCTATATCAGACTTCCCCAGTGACAACAATTTTATTTTATTATCTTTTATAGTTTTATGTATTTTAATAGCAAACTTACAGGAACAGTACAGAAGACAGCATTACAAACATGCACTTGCACGTAGGATAACTCAGTTAGAAGGGTATAGTGAATGGATGAAATCTGCTGCTGCTGCTGCTGCTGAGTCGCTTCAGTCGTGTCCTACTCTGTGCGACCCCATAGATGGCAGCCCACCAGGCTCCCCGCCCCTGGGATTCTCCAGGCAAGAACACTGGAGTGGGTTGCCATTTCCTTCTCCAATGGATGAAAGTGAAAAGTGAAAGTGAAGTCGTTCAGTCGTGTCGGACTCTTTGAGACCCCATGGACTGCAGCCCACCAGGCTCCTCTATCCATGGAATTTTCCAGGCAAGAGCACTGGAGTGGGGTGCCATTGCCTTCTCCAGGATGAAATCTACTGTATGATAAAAATGCTACCAACGCCATTCAGTTGCAGTCAATAAGAAATTTACTTGTCCAGAAAAATTTAACAGGTTTGTTTATAATTGTTGTAAAATTGAACTGCTAAAACTTGTTCACTGAAACATTTTGACTTGCATTAATGCTTTATGTCCCCACTTTTATATTAAAAATTCACACACAAATGGAAATGGAGAAACTGCCAGTACCCGATTTCTGTCCCTATTTTTCCATTTGCAGTCATATACTTAGGTACCTTTTGACCCCGTGGGAAAAAATTGCTTAACGTTCAGAACAACTAATAATAGGAAGAAAATTTTTTTTAATTTATTTTTTTATTGAAGGATAATCGCTTTACAGAATTTTGTTGTTTTCTGTCAAACCTCAAAATGCGTCAGCCATAGGTAAACATATATCCCCTCCCTTTTGAACCTCCCTCCCATCTCCTTCCCATCCCATCCCTCTAGGTTGATATGGAGCCCCTGTTTGAGTTTCTTGAGCCATACAGCAAATTCCAGTTGGCTATCTATTTTACAAATGGTAATGTAAGTTTTCATGTTACTCTTTCCATACATCTCACCTTCTCCTTCCCTTTCCCCATGTCCATAAGTCTATTCTATATATCTATTTCTCCATTTCTGCCCTGTAAATAAATTCTTCAGTACCATTTTTCTAGATTTTGTATATATGCGTTAGATTACAATATTTATCTTTCTCTTTCTGACTTACTTCACTCTGTATAATAGGTTCTAGGTTCATCCTAGAAGAACCAAGATTTTTTAAAAATTCTTTTTTAAAAAAGAATAAAATGATTCCCAGCATAGTCAATTCTTAAGCACATTCTCCATTCAAGCGGTGTGGTAGCTGGATGTCTTTTGGTATAATTGTTACATGTTTGGCATGGAGGACACACGTTAGTATCTTCAAAACGACCAACCTGATTATCCTCACTTTCCTCCTGCAAAGCACCAAGAGCTGCACTGGAAGTACAAATCTGTTCTGAAGTTCTGAGCACTTTTCCACACCAGATGCTAGAAGGAAAGTTGGTGAATGAGAAGCTTAGTGGATTTTTGATTAACATCTAATTTCATGGAGTGCCATGGGACCAGGCCTGTAATGATGAGGTTTCTTCATCCCTCCAGTAGAGGGCACACTCTTGTGACATGCTTTTGTAGCCAGTTTCTTCCTTGGTGCTTTACTGCCAGTTGATTTGCAGGCAGTCAGCTTTGTACAAGCCATGGTACAGAGACCTCCTCACTTATCCCCTTTCTCCTCCGACTGGAGCTTGGTGAGCTAGAGGCTGTGCTGGAGAGCGATGGTGGCACTGCGGTGGCTGTGAACACAATTCAACAATTGAAAGTTCTTGGTAAAAAAAAAAGTTGTTTGAAGGCACAGTAGAGTGACCTAAAGCAGGCAGAAACTAGCCCTAAGCCTTTCTTAGGGCCACAATCTAAGAAAGAAGCAAACATCCTAGAAAGACCTGCACGCACCTGTCTTTCCCCTAAGGACACTTTCCAGTCTGCGTAATGTATGGTAATAGAGCCCAGAATGCGTCATTCTGAATTACTAATACCTAATTACTAGTACTTCAGAATTACTAATGGAGTAAGGAAACAGAGTTGGAGTTCAGGGCTGCTAGAGTGGCTGAAAATAGATGGGGAAAAAGTGGAAACAGTGACAAATTTTATTTTCTTGGGCTCTAAAATCACTATGAATGGTGACTGCAGCCACAAAATTAAAAGATGCTTGCTCCTTGGAAGAAAAGCTATGACAAACCTAGACAGTGTATTAAAAAGCAGAGACATTACTTTGCTGATAAAGGTCCGTATAGTCAAAGCTATGTTTTTTTTAGTAATATGGCTTTCCAGCAGGAGGAAAATGGAGAGACAAAGGATGGGATGGTTGGATAGCATCACTGACTGAACGGACATGAGTTTGAGCAAACTCCAGGAGACAGTGAAGGACAGGGAAGCCTGACGTGCTGCAGTCCATGGGGTCACAAGTTTGGAGATGACTTAACTACTGGATGACAACAACAAGAGAATGGCTAAAAGTTAAGGGGGGATATCTAGGAAAAGAGGGAATCATGAGAGCTCCCAAATCTGCAAATCTTTCTTCAAATCCTTAGCTAACTGTGAAAACAGGGCAAGACTCCAAGGAATCCCAGAAGAAAGCATGAGCAATCTTCCTAGTCAGGCATTACAGCCACTCCCCCATCCTGTGGATACATAATTTAGAGTTCAAGTTCTGCCAAGATAAGAGCTTGACAAATACCTTAGTCTTTGTTACAATATCAGAAGGATCAAACTCTAGGAGTAAGGACCATGTATAAGGACTAACGACTGCTCCTTAGGATAAAGGAAAAACTGCAAAGACCTGCCTTAATAAAGCTTAAAATGAAGTTCCACAAGAAAAGTTACCTGCCAGTAGTTTCACTCCTTGCTAAGACAAAAATCAGTACTTTTCTAAGGAAGATAGTGATGTCCAGAGTTCTATAACATATCATCCTCAGTGTCCTATATGTAATAAAAATATTATTAGATATGAGAAGAAACAGGAAAATAGGACCTAAAGCCAAGAGAGAAAACAGTAAATAGAAACAGACTCAAAGATGATATGGATTTCAGTTTTAGCAAAGAGTCAAAATAATTGTGATAAATAGGCTGAGTCTATAGGAAAAGATGATATAATGGATGAGGAGAAGAGGGATTTCAAAAGACATATGAAACCTGTGAAGCAGAATCAATGGGAATGCTAACACTAAAAAAATAAAATATACATAATAAAAATTCTATTAGATGAGATTAATGCAGATTTGACAGAGTAGAAAAAAGGGTGACTGAATTTCAAGACAAGTCAGCAGAAATTATCTGAAGATAAACACAAAGAGAGAAAGAATAGAAATAAAAGAATAGAGGTCTCAATAACCTTTGAAAGAAATAAGGAGTTTAGATTACATGTATTTGGAATCCTAGAGAAATAAGAAACAAGAGCGTGGGATAGGAAAAATAAAAATTTCCCAGTTGATCAAAAATCAGCAGTTTACAGAAAAAAAGGAGAGCAAATCCCAAGGAAGAGAAATACAAAGAAAATCACACATGATCAGAATGATGAAAGCAATGGATAAGAAATATCTTAAAGGGATCCAAATGAGTCTAAAAAGGCAGCATATAGGGGAAAGATGGTATGAATAAGAGTTGACTTCTCATAAAAAGCATTCCAGAAGAGAATGGAATGACATATTTAAAATCAGAAAAAATTAATGTCAGTTGAGAATTCCATATCTAGTGTAAAAATTTTTCAAAAAACGAAGGCAAAATGAAAGAAAAATGAAGGCAAAAATAAAGATAAAATGAAAAAAATGAAGGCAAGAATAAAGATATTTTCACTTCTTATGGTGAAGGCTGAGAAACCTGCAGTATAAGAAATGCTAATGAAAGTTTTTGAAGAAAAGGAGAAATAATGTCAGATGGAAATTTCAATCCATAGGAGGGAATGAAGAGTAATAAAATGTGAATATATGGGAAAAGAAAGATAAAACATTACTTAAATGACAGTTCTTTAGAGTGAAAATAATAACAGTGTACTGTGAAAAAGGAAAATATTTGATAGAAATATGAAGAGTGAGAGGTGAAATGGAATTTTACTGTTACAAGGTTCTTGTATGTATGCTATGCTAAGTCACTTCAGTCGTGTCTGACTCTATGAGAACCCATAGACAGCAGCCCACCAGGCTCCCCCATCCCTGGAATTCTCCAGGCAAGAACGCTGGAGTGGGTTGCCATTTCCTTCTCCAATGGATGAAAGTGAAAAGTGAAAGTGAAGTCGCTCAGTCGTGTCCGACCCTCAGCGACCCCATGGACTGCAGCCTACCAGGGTCTTCTGTCCATGGGATTTTCCAGGCAAGAGTACTGGAGTGGGGTGCCATTGCCTTCTCCATCTTGTATGTAAAGTAGCATAATATTGATTCAAGGCACACTGTGATAAGTTAAAATGTATATTATATCCTAAGAGAACCATCAAAAAATAATGCAAAGATGTATAGCTTAAAAGCCAATAAAGGAGATAGACTGGAATACTCCAAAAAAAAAAAAAAAAAAAGATTAACTCAGGGGACAGTAGGAAAAGAAAGAACAGAGAAACAAAACAAAATAAAAAAATAGGAGACATATAGCAAAAGATAGTCAGGTGATAGAAATATATCCATCATATCAATTAAGTTTTAAAATCTACATGGGCTAATATTAAACACTGCAGTTAAAAGATAGAGATCAGCAAAGGGGTAAAAAAAATAAGACCCAACTATATGCTTTCTATGAGAAACTCATCAGTCTAAAGACTTAGATGGCAGGATGGAAAAATGTATAATTTGTAAACACTTAGCATAAGAAGACTGAAATGGCTATGTTAATATCAGACAAGGTAAAAAGTGTTACACAGATAGAAGGGTCATCTTACAAGAATAAAGGAGTCAGTTCATCAGGAAAATATACTAATCCTAAATGTGTATGCATCTAATAACAAGCTGCAAATATATCAAGCAAAATTTGATGGAAATAATGGAAGAAAAAGAAAAATCTATAATTATAGTTGTATGTTTTAATATCATCTCACTGTAATTTATAGAGTCAGTAAATAAAATATCACTTGGATGCAATCTCAAAAATGACAGAATGATCTCTGTTCATCTCCAAGGCAAACCATTCAATATCACAGTAATCCAAGTCTATGCCCCAACCAGTACCACTGAAGAAGCTGAAGTTGAATGGTTCTATGAAGACCTACAAGACTTTTTAGAACTAACACCCAAAAAAGATGTCCTTTTCATTATAGGGGACTGGAATGCAAAAGTAGGAAGTCAAGAAACACCTGGAGTAACAGGCAAATTTGGCCTTGGAATGCGGAATGAAGCAGGGCAAAGACTAATAGAGTTTTGCCAAGAAAATGCACTGGTCATAGCAAACACCCTCTTCCAACAACACAAGAGAAGACTCTACACATGGACATCACCAGATGGTCAACACCGAAATCAGATTGATTATATTCTTTGTAGCCAAAGATGGAGAAGCTCTATACAGTCAACAAAAACAAGACCAGGAGTTGACTGTGGCTCAGATCATGAACTCCTTATTGCCAAATTCAGACTCAAATTGAAGAAAGTAGGGAAAACCAGTAGACCATTCAGGTATGACCTAAATCAAATCCCTTATGATTATACAGTGGAAGTGAGAAATAGATTTAAGGGCCTAGATCTGATAGATAGAGTGCCTGATGAACTATAGAAGGAGGTTCCTGACATTGTACAGGAGACAGGGATCAAGACCATCCCCATGGAAAAGAAATGCACAAAAGCAAAATGGCTGTCTGGGGTGGCCTTACAAATAGCTGTGAAAACAAGAGAGGTGAAAAACAAAGGAGAAAAGGAAAGATATAAGCATCTGAATGCAAAGTTCCAAAGAATAGCAAGAAGAGATAAGAAAGCCTTCTTCAGTGATCAATGCAAAGAAATAGAGGAAAAGAACAGAATGGGAAAGCCTAGAGATCTCTTCAAGAAAACTAGAGATACCAAGGGAACATTTCATGCAAAGATGGACTCGATAAAGGATAGAAATGGTAGGGAGCTAACAGAAGCAGAAGATTTTAAGAAGAAGTGGCAAGAATACACAGAAGAACTGTACAAAAAAAGATCTTCATGACCCAGATAATCATGATGGTGTGATCACTCATCTAGAGCCAGACATCCTGGAATGTGAAGTCAAGTGGGCCTTAGAAAGCATCACTACGAACAAAGCTAGTGGAGGTGATGGAATTCCAGTTGAGCTATTTCAAATCCTGAAAGATGATGCTGTGAAAGTGCTGCTTTCAATATGCCAGCAAATTTGGAAGACTCAGCAATAGCCACAGGACTGGAAAAGGTCAGTTTTCATTCCAATCCCAAAGAAAGGCAATGCCAAAGAATGCTCAAACTACCGCACAATTGCACTCATCTCACATGCTAGTAAAGTAATGCTCAAAATTCTCCAAGCCAGGCTTTAGCAATACGTGAACCGTGAACTTCCTGATGTTCCAGCTGGTTTTAGAAAAGGCAGAGGAACCAAAGATCAAACTGCCAACATCCGCTGGATCATGGAAAAAGCAAGAGAGTTCCAGAAAAACATCTATTTCTGCTTTATTGACTATGCCAAAGCCTTTGACTGTGTGGATCACAATAAACTGTGGAAAATTCTGAAAGAGATGGGAATACCAGACCCCCTGACCTGCCTCTTGAGATATCTGTATGCAGGCCAAGAAGCAACAGTTAGAACTGGACATGGAACAACAGACTGGTTTCAAATAGGAAAAGGAGTATGTCAAGGCTGTATATTGTCACCCTGCTTATTTAACTTCTATGCAGAGTACATCATGAGAAACGCTGGACTGGAAGAAACACAAGCTGGAATCAAGATTGCCGGGAGAAATATCAATAACCTCAGATTTGCAAATGACACCACCCTTATGGCAAAAAGTGAAGAGGAACTAAAAAGCCTCTTGATGAAAGTGAAAGAGGAGAGTGAAAAAGTTGGCTTAAAGCTCAACAATTCAGAAAACGAAGATCATGGCATCCGGTCCCATCACTTCATGGGAAATAGATGGGGAAACAGTGGAAACAGTGTCAGACTTTATTTTGGGGGCTCCAAAGTCACTGCAGATGGTGATTGAAGCCATGAAATTGAAAGACACTTACTCCTTGGAAGAAAAGTTATGACCAACCTAGACAGCATATTCAAAAGCAGAGACATTACTTTGCCAACTAAGGTCCATCTAGTCAAGGCTATGGTTTTTCCTGTGGTCATGTATGGATGTGAGAGTTGGACTGTGAAGAAGGCTGAGTGCCAAAGAATTGATGCTTTTGAACTGTGGTGTTGGAGAAGACTCTTAAGAGTCCCTTAGACTGCAAGGAGATCCAACCAGTCCATTCTGAAGGAGATCAGCCCTGGGTGTTCTTTGGAAGGAATGATGATAAAGCTGAAACTCCAGTACTTTGGCCACCTCATGAGAAGAGTTGACTCATCGGAAAAGACTCTGATTCTGGGAGGGATTGGGGGCAGGAGGAGAAGGGGATGATAGAGGATGAGATGGCTGGATAGCATCAGTGACTCAATGGACATGAGTCTGAGTGAACTCCGGGAGTTGGTGATGGACAGGGAGACCTGGTGTGCTGTGATTCATGGGGTCGCAAAGAGTCGGACACGACTGAGGAACTGACTGAACTGAAGTATAAGAAAATTTGAACAACACTATGAACCATCTTGACCTAACTGACAATTATAGAACAATATACCCAACATCTGTAGAATATACAATCACATTCTTTTCTAATGCATATGGAATGTGCACTATGTTAGAACATATGTTGTTGTTTAGTCACTGAGTTGTGTCCAACTCTTTCATGATCCCATGGACTGTAGCCCGCCAGACCCCTCTGTCCTTTGGATTTCCCAGGCAAGCATACTGGAGTTGGTTGCCAGTTCCTTTTCCAGGGGATCTTCTGCATCCAGGGATCGAACCTGCATCTGCTGTATTGGTAGGCAGATTCTTTACCACCGAGCCACATGGGAAGCCCATGGTAGAATATACAGTGGGCTATAAAACTAGTCTTGATGAATTTTGAGAGATTAAAATGATACAGAATATGTTCTCTGATCATAATGAAATTAAAGAGATCAATAACAATATCAATTTAAGAGATCAATAACAATATGTTTGGAAAGTTCCCAACTGTTTGGAAACTAAATAATGCACTTCTAAATAACTCAAGGTCATGGAAGTAATCATAAGAGAAGTGAGAAAGTACTTTGAACTAAATGATACTGAAAGCACAGCATGTAAGAATTTGGGACAGAAATAAAGCATTATTATGGCTTTATATCAGCTTGAAGTGCTGATATAAAGAAGAAAGATTTAAAATCAGTGATCTGGTTTCCATGTTAAGAAGCTAGGAGAGAGAAATTAAGCCTACAGTTAATAGTGAAGGGGAATTAATAAAGATTACTGTAGAAGTCAATAAAGTGAAAGAAAATGGAGGTGATAGAGAGTCCAGTGGACTTGAAGACAAATGAATAGAAATTCTCTTGTCTGAAGTAGAGCACAAAAATGATTGAACATAAAAGAAAATAGAATGGTGGGATGATATCAGAAGGTCACATGTCTATGGAATTGGAATCTCAGAAGAAGAGACAGAGCATGGGGCAGAAGAGAAAATGTTTGAAGATATAATGGCTGATTAATAAACCTAACAATATTAAAACAAAAACACTCCATGGCCAAGTGCCCAGGCCATACCCCATTCCATAGCATCAGAATGAGTTAAATTCATCATGTAAACAGACTGAAGGAGAGGAACTGTATGAATAGATACAGCAAAAGTCAGAGCTGCCAGTCCAGCCAAAGATTGATGTCACCTACACGCATGGAAAATCATGGTCCCTTGCATGGTTTCTAGATTTCTATCAGTTCTTAGACTCAGAGCTCCTTGATCGAAAGGAGTAGTGACCTCCAGGGAGCGCAGTGAAGATCCTGCTGCTGCTGCTGCTGCTGTTAAGTCACTTCATTCGTGTCCGACTCTGTGCGACCCCATAGACGGCAGCCCACTAGCCTCCTCTGTCTCTGGGATTCTCCAGGCAAGAATATTGGAGTGGGTTGCCATTTCCTTCTTCAATGCATGAAAGTGAAAAGCAGAAGTGAAGTTGCTCAGTCGTGCCTGACTCTTAGCAACCCCATGGACTGCAGCCTACCAGGCTCCTCCGTCCATGGGATTTTCCAGGCAAGAGAACTGGAGTGGGGTACCATTGCCTTCTCTGAGTGAAGATCCTACTTAATTGGAAATTGCAGCTACCACTTGGCAACTTTTGGTCCTTAATGCCAGAGAAACCAATAGGAAAAGGAAGGAGTTAGTGGGTAGGGGAATAATTAACCCTGATTACCATGAGGAGCTAGGTTTGCTGCCATGTAATGGGCAGAAGGGCTTACCTGGTGGTTCAAACAATAAAGAGTCTGCCTGCAATGCAGGAAACATGGGTTTGATTCCTGGGTTGGGAAGATCTCCTGGAGAACAGAATATCTGCCCACTCCAGTATTCTTGCTTGGAGAATTCCATGAACTGAGGAACCTGGCAGGCTATAGTCCATGAGGTTGCAAAGAGTCAGACATAACTGAATGACTAACACTTTCACTTTTTTTTTTTTCTGATGGGCACAAGAAAGGTAATGTCGGGAACCTAGAAGATTCCCTGGGTGCTTATTTTGGCACTCCTGTGCCCAAGAGAATCACTAGCAACAGTGGCTCTGCCAGTTCTAGGCAACTAAGGACTTAGACTTCTTGAGGATGAAGGTGTAGGTCACCCAGCAGGGAAGGAACACAGACTAGTCAGAATGGATGCTGAATGAGTGTAGTGGTAAATGTCAGTTTTGACATCTCTAGGACCAGCCAGAGTAGCACAGAAGTACCAGGTTTGGCTTACTAAGCTTCTTGAATTCTTTTTGGAGTATTGCAACTTTCCAGTACCTTGAAGAACAGAATTTTCTATCTAACTTCTCGGGGAAGAATTGAAGGTATATTGTCCTGATATAAGATTCATGTGTTCTAAGTGGCTATGAGCAGATATGAAAGGCACAGTGGGCCATTGCACGGGACCCAAGTCCATGTGTCCACACCTGCCCTCTGCCTGGGCCGTGGCCACTTGCCCTGCTCTCCTGTCGAGCAGGCTTAGCTAGGGCTCGCCCTATTGTTCCCACCGCAGGAAAACCAGATCTCTGGCATTGCCATCACTCCTGCTGCAGATGGAGGGTACTTGAACAAGAAAGACTGATGGCTCTGTTCTGGACCCTCAGAAGCTCTGGCTCCATTAGAAGTTGCCTTGGGAGACCAGGTTACACCTTTCAAAACAGCCAGGGAAGAAATGCTCCATAGAGCCGACTTTGACCAATGGGAGATGGGGGTGGGAAGGAATCAACAGATTAATTCTTCTCTATTCCTCCTCACAAGTGAACTGTGAAGAGGTGCAGCAAATGGGCCATGGAGATCTGAAGATCTGCAGGACTTAACAGTCCGTTGCATTTGTTATGAAACTTGGGGCTTGCTTCTTAAATATCCCCTCTATTTGTTGCCCCTCTTTCTCTGCCTCAGTCTCTTTTCCCCTGGTATTGCACTCTGCAACAAACATCAGTAGGCCAGCTTCTCCCCCAGGCAGGCCCTATTTTCCAGGGAGCCTGGGTTAAAGAAGGTGGTAGTAATGTTGTTAATGATGTTGCTGTGGATGCGGATGGATGAGGATGTTGCTGTGGCTGTGACGAGGCTAGTGATGGTGGTTTTGGAAGTGATGGAGAATGATGGTGCTTTGGGTGGTAACAATGTGAGTGGTGTTGGTGAGAACTTACAGATGTACTGTGAGGAAGTTGAAACCCTGGGAAGTCAAGGGTTATGGGAGATTGTATAACTGTTCAACTCATATTTGGTGTCTTTTCTTTTGGACTCTTCTCTGGAGAAGGATTAGACATCTCTATCCTTTTGAACCTAAGCATAGCCATGTGACTTACTTCAGCTAATAAAGAAGCGGTAAATGCCAGTGCATGACAAGTTCACTTTCCTTCTGTCTCAATGATTAGAGATTTCCAGTCGGCTGTTCCTTTAGCACAGTTCTTGGAGCAGAGTCATAACTGATCTGTGACAGACAGGCACCATGAGAGAGAGGCAAAAAAAAAAAAAAAACCAACAGGTGCATCTAAGGCCACTTTAGTTGGGGACATAACATTGGCTGAATGGCCAAGGAGGAGATGATATTTAAGAACAGACCCAGGAATGAGTAGTAGTGAGCATTACGAGGTGCGTTCTTGTGCAGACGTGTGGATGCAGGTATACACACAGGTGCACAGGCAAAGTAAAACCATGAATGACAAGGTAAATGAATTAGCACACCGAAAAATTTTCCAGATTAACAAGTTTATTATCCATTGAGCACCCAGGTGATTTCACTGCCAACAAATTAGAAGTAGATTTATTTTTTACAAAATTAATTTAACCCATCCCTCTTAAGGAGGCAAAGCATCACTTTCTTCATATTCCAGGGCCTTCACTATGAACATCATGACTATCTGATGCTCCGAGCAAGTGCTTCCTCAGGATTTATTTAGGGGTATATAATAATTTTATCCCACTGAGATGGCTTCAGACTGCTTTGCTTTTTGAGTTCTTATGTCTGCTTTTTATAGTTTGCTGTCTCTTTCTTTGCTGTCGGGCTGTCAACTGTCACTTCCTGCAGCTGTCAGAAAGCCTGGCTTTGGCAGGGCTCACCACTACCCCGCCCCCCAACACACACACTCACCGATTCCATTCTGATCAGGTACCACTTGGAAGTCAAGACTTGACTTCTCTAAAACTGTGAGGCAGTGGTCCTTAAAGTAAGGTCACCGGTCCAGCAACATCCGGTTCACCTGGGATTTTGTTAGAAATGCGGACTCTTGAGCCCCATCCAAGACCAGATGAATCAGAAACTCTGGGGGTGGGGCCAGTGGTCTGTATTTAACAAGCCGTCCTGGTGACTCAGATGTCGCTTACAGACTCAGTGCTGAAAGAAATGATAAATAGAGTCCAAGTGAGGGCTGAGTTGCTCTCCCACATGCTAAATGTATGCTCGTTACAGCATTAACCGTGGTCTGTGTCCTGTCCAATCAAGAGACTTGTGTCTCTTCCTGGATCTTGGCTATCGTTCAGTGTGATTGGGTTGTTACAGGGTGGTTGAGCCCTAGGAAAGGGTATGTGGACATGTGCTCATGAGGGTGCATACACACACACACACACACACACATACACACACACACATACACACACATGGAATGAAGGACAGAAGGACAGAAAAGTCTGGGGCCCCGAGAGAGCAGTGTCCTGTGGTTCACTTACCTGCACTTAGCTGCCAGAGTTTCCCGCAAGTCCTGCTTTCAGAGCTCTGGCCTGAACCCTGCAGCTGGGAATCCCAGTGGTCCTTAGATGGTAGGAGTGTATCCTGACCACCCTCCTTCCACTGTGATGGCTGCCTGGGGCCCAGACTGAGCCTCAGGAACACTCTGAGAGGCACCAGCTGGTGGTAACACTGCCAGAGACTCTGCGAGCATGGATCTTGGGGAGGCAGCTGGGATGTGTGTGGGAGCCTCAGAGATGCACGGGTCTGGGTTTGTAAACATGGGCCTGTTAAATTCGGGATGGGCCATGGGCCTGGGAGAGCGCCGTAGCATGTTTTTGGCAAATGCTGAACATTCTGAGTGGTTTTAAAACGTTGCTCATACCTTATATAGTAGGAGGCCTGTTTTAGCACAGCTCATCATCGGGGGGAGGAGAGAGGAGGGGTTGGCGCTGGTTGGACACCCACCACCCTGTGTGTGCCAGGGACTCGGCATGAGCCATCTGATTGTGTCTTTGTGCCCTCTGAGAAGGGCTGGGCTTGTCAGCACTGCTCTATAGACAAGAATGTTGACTGAGAGCAAACATCTGGGCCCGAAGGCCTGACCTGAGCTGATGTGGAGGATGTGTTTTGTGAGTAGCCAAGACATTGGCTGGTGGCTGACATGATGGTGATGAGGATGACCTGCCCACAGTGCACGTGGTCACAGTCACGGCCACTGTCGACCATCACAGAGAGCTGGCACTCCCTTATGACCGACTGGCTCATTTTGCCTAAATCAGAGTTTGCTAGAGAGAGAGCGGAGGAGAGAGAGAGAAGGGGGTTGGGAGAGAGAGAGAGAGAGATCTGCCAGACAAGAATTCCATGAGATGCTTTTCGCCTTCAAGGCCCCACTGTCCAAATCTGTTTGGAAACTGTCTTAAAACTCTATTCTAGGGCTTCCCTGGTAAAGAGTGGTGGCTCAGTGGTAAAGAATCTGCCCGCCCAATGCAGGAGACATGGGTTTGATCCCTGGTCCAGGAAAATCCCACATGCCTTGGAGCAACTAAGCCCGTGCACCACAACTACTTAGCTTGTGCTCTAGAGCCCGGGAGCCGCAACTGCCAGAGCCCGTGCAGCCTACAGCCCGAGCTCCACAGCCAGAGAAGCCAACGGAAAAAGAAGCCTTGCACTGCAACCAGAGCGGCCCCGCTCACCACAACTAGAGAAAAGCCTGCACAGCAGTGAAGACCTGCTGCTGCTGCTTCTGCTGCTAAGTCGCTTCAGTCGTGGCCTACCCTGTGCGACCCCACAGACGGCAGCCTACCAGGCTCCCTGCCCCTGGGATTCTCCAGGCAAGAATACTGGGGCGGGGTGCCATTTCTTTCTCCAGTGCATGAAAGTGAAAAGCGAAAGTGAAGTCGCTCAGTCATGTCCGACTCTTCGCGACCCCATGGACTGCAGCCCACCAGGCTCCTCCATCCATGGTTTCCAAGCAAGAGTACTTCAGAGCCAAAAATAAATAAATAATTAAAACAACAACAACAACAACAAAACCTGTATTCTACTCTTGGGGATTGTGAAGCATGATGCAGATTTGTATCAGGCAGAGACCAACCAGAGAAAGAAGACCAGTATGGTAGATAGAAAGTAGACAGGGATTTATTGCAAGAAGTTGGTTAATGCTGTTGTGGGGGCTGGCCAGACAAGCCTGACATGGGAAGGGCAGGCTGTCAGGGAGGGCAGGCGGAAGCTCTCTGGCCCGGGGTGAAGCTCCAGGCCATAGACAGCTCTTCTTCCTTGGGGAGCCTCCCCTCTGCTCTTAAGGCCTGTGGGCCGATTGAATCAGGCCAACGCAGATTATCTAGGATTATCTCTCTTACCTAGAGGTAACAGTTTGTGAATTTTAATCACATCAATAAAATACCTATACAGTAGCACTTAAGATTAGTGTTTGACTGAAGAACTGAGGATTTCTTCTAGACTTACAAAAACTGAGCACACAAATAAACACGCTGAGAAGTCCTGTACTGAGGACACGTTAGTTGTTTTTTTTTTTTTCCCCCATTCTTTTGGCCTTATCACACAGCACATGGGACCTTAGTTACCTGAAAGAAAGTGAAGTCGCTCAGTCATGTCCAACTATTTGTGATCCCATGGACTGTAGGCTCCTCTGTCCATGGGATTTTCCAGGCAAGAGTATTGGAGTGGGTTGCCATTCCCTTCTCCAGGGGATCTTCCCGACCCAGGGATCGAACCTGGTTCTCCTACATTGCAGGCAGACACTTTTACCGCCTGAGCCACCAGGGAAGTCTTAGTTACCTGACCAGGTATCAAACCCGAGTGCCCTGCAGTAAAAGTGCAGATTCTCAGCCTCTAGACCACCAGGGAAGTCTCAAAATTTTATTTATTTATTTGGTTGCACCATGTGGCATGCGGCATCCTACTTCCCTGACCAGGGATTTAACCCACACCCTCTGCATTGGAAGCCTGGAGTCTTAACCACTGGAAGTCTGTGTTATTTTTATTTAGGTGCATTCTGTTATATCCCAAAAGGATCTGAGTGACCAAGTCTGTCCTTTTGGGGAACAGGTCCGTGGTCCTGGGGAAGTTACTTTAACTTTGGTTAGCCTCAGTTTTCACTTCTGCAGAGTGGGATTGTGACAGGACTGGCCTCCTTAGGGTATTAAGGGGATTGACTGGAATAGAACAGGCAGGGTGCCTGGAGCTTGGCAGTTATTCCAGGAATGTTAGATCCTTACCCTCCCAGGAGGGAAACTGAGAGTCTCAAGGTCCAGCTTGCAGAGGTGTCCTAGAGCAGGGGAGCTGGCAGGACCTCGGCTTCCCCAGATCTGTTTTCTGGATGAAGAGACCTGCTGGAGGTCCGAGAGCTCCAGGCCAGGGAGTGTCCTCAGCCATGATGGGAACAACCCCAGCTTCTTTGGTGCAACCAGTCCCTTGTGGTTCTCCATCCTGCCCAGTCTGGAGAGAGGTGCTGAGGGCACGCAGGGCTCGAAGTCCCCTCTGAGGGCTCAGGACACCCCAGCCCCTCTCAGAGCCTCTTCCTCAGGCTGTGTGAGTCAACTCATCCCACTCCGCTGGCCATGGAAGGAGCTGGAGCACCATGGCAGATTTATGGATGACGCACCCCTGAGCGGCCCAGGCCAGGCCGTGCCAGGAGGGTTATTAATGGCCCTTCATCGAGCACTTCAGGTCTGCAGACTCAGTCCATTGTCTAGTTCGCAGTCATGCCTCACCAGCAAAACGCTTCTCTTCACTCGGTGGTTCGCGCAGGCTCCCCTGGGATCAGAACCCACAGCCCTTCTTCCTCTGTGTCCTGTCGCTCAGCCGCTGAGCCCTACAGTAAAAGTGCAGAATCTCAGCCTCTAGACCACCAGGGAAGTCTCAAAATTTCATTTATTTATTTGGTTGCACCATGTGGCATGCGGCATCCTAGTTCTCTGACCAGGGATTGATGTGTCCCCAGAAGGAGGGACACATCTACTTTGTAGCCTCAGCTGTGGTCAGGGTGGCAAGCACTGCCTCAGGTCTCCAGGGGAAGCCAAGATTATAAGCCTTGGGTCAGAAGCTCCCGGCTCTGGGCATTGCCGCGTACCAGATGGATCGACATGGGAGACAGCCGCTATGCCTCTCAGAACCTCAGTTTCCTCCCCTGTGAAATTGGAACAGTGACAGCCACCCCACAGGATGGTTGTGAGCATTCATTGAGTCCTGGGTTAGAGGGGCCTGGTAGGGCCTTTCTCCCTGCCCACAACCCTGGGCCAGCACAGGGCCTCACATTGGGTGAGCCCATCCTCATTGCCCAGGAGCCTCAGTCACAGTAGGGCATGGCCCCAAGCTTGTAAGCTGGGACACAGTCACCCCACAGCAGTGTCAAGGGACTCCTGCCCCAAACTTTTGAAGGACATCATCTTCCCAACCAGGGAGAGCTTGCGTAGGGACTCCATAACCCCCTCAGCCTCAGACCTTGGAGGAAGGACATTTCCTAGGCTGTCAGTTATTCATCAGTAGAGGAGTGGACACTGATGGAATGGCTTGCAGCAGCGTCTCTGGAGGCCTCATTAAATACAGATTCTGTGGCCCTGTCTCAGACCCCAGGGTGAAACAGCTCACTATCAGTGATGAGGGACAGGCCCTCCAAGGCCCTGGTACCCAGGAGGTCTTTCTGCTCCATGTCCCCTTTCAGCACTTTTGATTTAAGAGGTTGGCCTGGAAGACCCCTGAGGTCCCTCCATCTGTCACTGTGCTCTCAGGAGGGAGTTCCAGAGAGGGAGCAGTGTCTCATCCCTGCCCTGGGGTGACTGAGTTCTTGGGGCTGCAGACATGCTGACCCACTGATCCTGGGAGGCAGGATGGAGCCCCAGAGTGGCTGTTTCTAGGACCACAGCTAGCCCTGCATTTCAGGATGTGTCTGGTGGGCTTGAGCCAAAAGGATTTTCTAGCTATCTCCCCGCTAAATTCCTAAATTGTTTCCCCTCTCCAAAACACACACTCTTGAAACACACTATCCTGAGCTTCACAGCAGTTAACAGCCCACGATGTTGTTGTTGTTTAGTTGCTCAGCCGTATCCAACTGTTTAGGATCCCATGGACTATAGCCCGCTAGGCTCCTCTGTCCATGGGATCTCCTAGGCAAGAATACTGGAGTGGGTCACCACTTCCTTCTCTAGGGGATCTTCCTGACCCAGGGCTCAAACCTGCATCTCCAGGCGGGCAGATTCTTTACCGCTGAGCCACCTGGGAAGCCCAGCAACCCATGATACACCAGGGTTATATGTGAGGGGGACTTGTTGGAGATCCCTTTTCTTCCCCAAGCATGACAGACCCTACCTGCCTCTCCTGAAGCATTTCTCTATTCAACAAACATTGGCTAAGAATGCACTGTGGGGACATAAAAGTCACAGTCTCTGAGCCTCAGGAAGCTATAGGCTGAAGGGGAAGAAGACAGACTCAGAATCCAAGAAGAGCTTTGCAGTGCCACAGGCTGACTGATGGACAGACATGTGCTCAGGGCTCCAGATGGCCTCCCTGGAGATCTAGCTGGAGAGGTCGGTAGGGCCACTTCTGGCTTCTCTGCAAAGAGCTGGGCTTAACTTTGAAATCATTGTGACTCCTCACTCCCCATCCCCCACCCTAGCTGACCCTGGTCTGGTAGACACCCTCCAACCCTTGCTCATCCCAGGTTCTGATTTGGGTTGTGGAGCCTTGGATCTGCTTTGGACCCTGAGCTGCCCTGCTGGCTGCCCCTCCTCTCAAGCCCTGAGCAAGCAGCTGCTGGAAATACACTCTCCTCTCGTGAAGATGGGAGTTCACCTGCTCTCTCTGGACCTAACACAGCCTGGCTTCAGAGGGCCCCCTGGGGAAATGAGCACAGAGGAGCCTGGCAGTTTAGAAGCCCTGTAATTGCACTGCCGGTTTCTAGCACCACTCTGGGCTTCCCAAGTTAAAGAAAGTTTTTAAGAGCCCCGGAAACAGTCAGCTGCCAGCAGGCTGCAGAGATGTGGGCTGGGGCAGCTGAGAGAGGAAAGCCTTTCAAGAAGGATCCCTGAGATCCCTCCATCCCTGTGAGCCCCTTGGGCCAGGAAAGGAGGCTCCCCGGATACAGGGAGAGAAGGTTCTAGGGGTGGGAAGTTTAAGGAGAATCTGGTGAACGTTTTTCTGGGACTTTGAGTTTTCTTAGCACATTCAAGAATATCTATTGAGTATCCCTGCTGTTTGTGCATGTTCTTGGTGGTGGAGATCCTTCAAAGAGCAAAACACATCAAGCCCTTCCTTGCCCTTAGAGAGCTCACACTCTACTTGGGAGACACAAAAGAAGCCCGTGTGCAAATGCAGATGTGAACTAACATCAGGGAGGGAGCCCTGGGAGAAGAAAGATATTAATAAAACAAGGTCATGGGATAGAAATGTAGGGGAGGACGGTTTTAGACATGGTGACTCAGGAAGACCTCTGAGGAGGTGACCTTCGCCCTGAGACTGGAGGGAGTGAGGAGTGAAGGAGGCAGGTGAGTGGGGAAGGGTGTGGGAAGGGGAAGGGACAGAGGCCAGAGCTGAGAGTGTGCACGGTCTGTCCAAGGAACAGCACGGGCACGGTGAGGCTGTGGAGCAGGTGGGGGTGGGAGCAGCGAGGGAGCCAGTGCCTGATCCTAGGGGGCCTGGTGGAGGATCCTCTGGGATCCGATGGGTGGGTGTTTGTGGGATTGGCAATGGCAGTTCAGGGAGCACCCGAGCGTGGCTTCTGTTTCCATGTGACGAGTGAGGTGAGGTCAGCAATTGAGAGTGTGTGGGGTAGGGGTGGGGGGGGCTGGGGAGCAGGGGGTGGAGGAGGGGCATGGAGAGAAGAAGCATTTAACAGCGCAGAAGTGAGAAAGAAATTTCTAGAACAGCATGCTGGGATTGCTGGGCTGCACTGAGAGTGCTTTGTCGTTTGTGGTCTTTTAAGAAATTCCTCATTTATTTTTGTCTGTGCTGGATTTCCACTGCTGTGCAGGCTTTTCTCTAGCTGCCGAGAGCGGAGGCTACTCTCTAGCTGTGGTGCTCGGACTTCCCGTTGTGCGGTGACGTCTCTTGTCGTGGAGCACAGGCTCTAGGGCACACAGGCTTCAGTGGCTGTGGTCCCAGGGTTCTAAAGCACAGGCTCAATAGTCGTGGCACTCAGGCTTAGTTGCTCCGCGGCATGTAGCATCTTCCTGGATCAGGGCTTGAACCCGTGTCTTCTGCATCGGCGGGCAGATTCTTTACCACTGAGCCACCAGGGCAATCCAGTTTGTGGCCTTGAATTTAATGGCTCTTTGTGTGGTTTGCTCGACACACTTGTTGAGCAACAAGTGTTGCTTGTCACTTGTTGAGTGACAAGGTGGCTTGCAGAGGACTAGGCAGTAAGAAGAATAAAAGACACATTCCTGCCCCTCAGGGAGTTTCACCTCTGCGGGAGAATTAAGTCATGGTTACAAACAACTATAAAATAGACCAATATGAGCTGTGCAGTGGGAAAGGGCTCAGAACGGTGGGAGAGGCTCTGGAAAGACCTTGATGGGCAAGAAAGACTTTGGGGACAGACAGACGTGGGCTTGAACCCCAGTTTTCCCATCTCTGAGCTGGATACTCTCTAAGGCAAGTCACAAAAGCTCTCTGAATTTCAGATTTTCCAAATTATAAAATGGGGATGATCCTACTGATCTAATAAGTCTGGAATGGTGATTAACTAAGGAAATATCAATAGATCTTGTGCAGAGTAGGAATTTAATGATTACCTGCCATGGCCATTCATTAGTCAGAGCAGGGTCGGCAAATTATTAACATGAAGTATGGACCAATGCTGTCCACTGACTTTTTGTACAGGCCTTGGTGTTAAAAATGATTGGCATGTTTTAAATGGTTGGGGGGGAAATTCAAGAGGAATAATATTTCATGACACGTGAAAATGACATAAAATTCAAATCTCAGTGTTCATAAATAAAGTTATATTAGAACACAGCCATGACCATTTTTTTACATATTGTCTCTGCTGCTTTGACTCCACAACTGCAGAGCTGAGAAGCTGGTTGTAACAGAGGCCATATGGCCTAGAAAGGCTAAAATATATACTATGTAGACCTTTATAGAAAAAGGTTGCCAACTTCTGATTTAGAGAAAGGAAGGAGAGATTGAACTGGGTACCCAGAAAGATGGCTTCTGTTGTTGTCTAGTCACTAAGTAGTCCAACTTTTTGTGACCCCATGGACCGCAGCACACCAGGCTGCACCCCAGGCTGCTCTGTCCTTCGCTGTCTTCCGGAGTTTACTCAAATTCATGTCCATTGAATCAGTGATGCCATCCAACCATCTCATCCTTTACCATCCCCTTCTCCTTCAGTCTTTCCCAGCATCAGGGTCTTTTCCAATGAATTGGCTCTTTGCATCAGGTGGCCAAACTATTGGAGCTTCAGCTTCAGCATCAGTCCTTCCAATGAATATTCAGAGTTGATTTCCTTGTGGTTTGATCTGGTTTGATCTCCTTGTAGTCTAAGGGACTCTCAAGAATCTTCCCCAGCACCACGGTTCTCCTGTAAATCAATTTCTCTTTTTCTCGAAGGAGGGACTGGCAGGATGCTAGACTCCATAGGAGTCCTTTCTAAGCAAGGGCTGTGTGTTTTGGGAGTGGAGGAGGGTGTTCCTGGGCTTGGGTTCCTAAGCTGGTCTCTTGGAAAGCCAGAGGTCCCTCTTTTCAAGACCCAAAAGGAAAATAGAATGAGCCAAATGAAAATTACATGAAAAAGGCACGAGTCTATGTGGATTTGGATCTGCAGGGTCAAGGGCAGTAGGCCCTTCGGTGTGAAGCAACCTTCCATTTTTCTCTTGCTAACAATTATGATGACTGTCTCCACCTTTCCCCACTGTCTTCAAGGCTCTGAGGCCATCCATGTGCCCATTTGGCAGAGGACCCCAACCCCAAGGTCAAGGAGACCAGGCTACCTGCTGTGAAGTCCCTCTGCATTCCTCCTCCCCACCTCAACTTCTCTGAATTCCCAGGGTTTCTTCCTGCTGCCCCCAAGGAAGAAGTTTCCCTACCACTGTTCGGGCTAAGCCTTCCACCCATGCTTTGATCTCATCCCCTTGGCTCCCCCGGGCTCTTGCTCTGTTAATTGTATATCTTTCTTTCGTTCTTAGTCTTGTGTCCATTGGCACTTTTCCCTTCCTCCTCTTGTTGGGAAGGTGACTAATATTTAATGAGTTCCTATTATGTGCCAGCAATCTTCTAGGTGATTGTGTATGCTGTTTCATTTGATTCTGACAAAAGCCCTAAGGTAGTGTATTAGTCAGGACTTATAGTTGCCTGTGAAAGAAGCACAACTCAAACTAGCTTAGTGGAAATTTATTGGCTCATGTCATGGGAGGTTCAAGGGCAAACTTCAGACACAATTAGATCCAGGTCCTTAAGTAATGTCCTAAGGAATTTCTGAATTTCTTAGTTGTGTTTTCTTCTGTGTAGGTTTCATTCTCAGACAGGCATGCCTCATGTGGTCGCAAAGGCGGCCACCAGCAGCTCTAGATTTATTCTATCTTTGTAGCAATTTCAAGGAAAGAGAGCTTCAGCAAAAATCCCAGGGTTGACTCTCATTGGCTTAGCCTGGTCACATGGCTTTTCCTGAACCAATCACTGTGGCCAAGTGTTTGCTTGTTCTCACTGGTCAACCCAGGTGTGTCTTCCCACTTGTGCTGGTGGGGACATCACCCACCTAAACCATATGGACTAGGAGTAAAAAAGATGTGATTTCCCCAAAGGAAAATCATGATGTTGACACTGGAAAATGAGAGAATGGTTGCTGGGTAGACGAAAATGACACTTGTCCATTAGAGACATGAGACCCTCATGGTCTAGTTGAAGAAATTGAGCCTAAAAGAGGTTAAATGTCTGGTACCAGGTTGTACAACTGAAACTCAGTAGATGCGCAATTTCACCCAAGTTGGGCTCACTCTGTATTCTGCTTTGATTCCTTAGAATTGCTGTGAGAATTCAGGAAACTTCAGCTTGCTCAGGGAGTAGAAGGGAACAGGAGAGGAAATGATAAGAAAGAAAATAAGGTTTTGTGGAGTAAACAATGTCAAAAAAAGCCTTTTTTTTTTTTGACTGGATAAACCTCCAGTGGACCCACATAGCTGGGCAGAGGTGTTGGAAATCAAGGAGTCTCTACAGGAGACATCTCCATTGGAGAGACCGGCTTCTATGTCTTCTGAATAGCACTATTTGTCTGTTTGTTCAAAGCCTTTTCCAATCAAACTCATGTTTGGCAAGTACTGTTGTGTTTTACCCAACACAGCTGAGCTCAGAGGGCATTACTGTGAACACACGCAAGCCCTGTCGTTTCACAGAGTGACATCAGAGAGGAGAGGAGTCCTCTGACACCAGGAATTAATCCCCACATTGGGATGAGCTGGACAGATACCACCCAACCAGATATTTAAGGTCTGTATCCACCTGGAACTTTGCACAGGAGAGGGACCCTTTGAACAAGACCATGAATGATAGGAGAATTTGCCTGGGGGGAGCAGTTTTCTGCTGGTCTAGAGTGGGACTGCTTTCTAGAAAATTTGGGCCCAGTTCTGTTCATGTATTGGAGAAGGCAATGGCACCCCACTCCAGTACTCTTGCCTGGAAAATCCCATGGATGGAGGAACCTGGTGGGCTGCAGTCCGTGGGGTCGCTAAGAGTCGGACATGACTGAGCAACTTCACTTTCACTTTTCACTTTCATGCATTGGAGAAGGAAATGGCAACCCACTCCAGGTTCTTGCCTGGAGAATCCCAGGGACAGGGGAGCCTGGTGGGCTGCCGTCTCTGGGGTCGCACAGAGTTGGACACGACTGAAGCGACTTAGCAGCAACCGTTCATGTATACATATGGAAAGAGGAGAAACACACACACACACATTCTTTTCTTTCTGGATCACTGTATCTATGACCTCCAGACTGTGATGAGGAAATAAAGACCCTGATCAAGACTCTTACGTAGGGTATGCTGGGAGTTAGGGAGTCCCGGAGGATGCAGGGCACCAGGAGGGGCCCTGTGGGTGGGAGAATGAGACGGTTGACCCAGGAGGGAAAGAACTGGGGCCATGTGTGTCACCATCTCCTAGTTCTGCTGCTGCCTCTCCCGAGAGGCAGAGACAGTGAGAGAACCCAGCCTTGGAACTCCCAAAAAGATACCACTGAATTGGAGGAGAGCTGCAGAACGGATGTGTGAGAGCCCTGCCTCCCGCCCACAGCCCCGTCCTCAGTGCTGCCCACCCCTCCCTGTGTTTCAGTCTGAACTGCTGGAGGATGGGGCGAAGGGAGGGGAACATTCTTTTTTCTTTTTAAAAAAGATTTATTTGTTAATTTTTATTTTTTGGCAGTGCTCAGTCTTTGTTGCTGCTTGGAGGCTTTCTCTAGTTGTGGAGAGCCGGGCTACTCTTTGTTCTGGGGTTCAAGCTTCTCATTGCAGTGGCTTCCCTTGTTGTGGAGCATGGGTTCTAGGCATGCAGGCTTCAGTAGTTGTGGCTTTTGGGCTCTAGAGCATGGGCTCAGAAGCTGTGGGGCATGGGCTTAGTTGCCACAAGGCATGTGGGATCTTCCTGGACCAGGGATTGAACCAGTGTCCTCTGCATTGCAAGGCATACTCTCCACCGCTGGACCACCAGGGAAGCCTCGGAACACTTCTAAGCATAGACTGTCTTAGGCTTGGAACCCATGGGAACCTCAGAAGTAAATTCATCCCTCACTTAGTGGAAAATGTCCTCGATTGGGCATCGTAAGATGCTTCATCATCAGGAAAGTTCCTTCTTCTACCACATACAAGTCTGCCTCCCAGGAACTCCCAAAGAATGGTCTCAGCTGGGGCCAGTTTGCATCAAGCTGGACAAACCTGTGCCTCTTCCCAAGTTAGAGCCGGCCCCAGAAGTGTCAGCGAGGTCACATGATCCCAGCAGCCCCACTTCCATGCGCATGCACGGGCTTGGCATGTGTCAGGGTGGTGGCGTGTATGGTTGTACATTCAGGCAACCCAACTGGTGAGTAAATGAGGGGCTATATTTATCTCTGCCTTCCGGGCCCTGGAGCTCCTACTCTGCACCAGAGAAAGAAAAACAAGCATGTGGGGGGAGATGCCTCACATTATTGTGACAAGTAATTAGGGGATGTGAGATGTTCAGAAATTACTTTATTAGACAAATGCTGCTTAGAAACCCCACGCAACAAACATTCCTGGGGAGCTGCCTCTGGTCCTAGGACTCTGCTGCTCAAGGAATCCCAGCTTTCCTGTCCTTCCATGTGGCAGGCTGTGTGCTGGGAAAGGTCTGAATTTGGGATCCCTGCTTCGTGCCTTCTAAGTGCATGATCTTACGCACATCAACTCATCCAGCTCAGCTGCAATGTCCATAATGCTCTTGGGTCTCTGCTTCAGGAGGTGTCTCCAGCAGAGCCTACCTCCACCAGGGCTGGAGGGACAAAGACAGTGGTGATAGCAGATCCCAGGCATCAGGACCGGCCTTTGGGGCTGGGACAATTGAAGAGGTGTCTCTGATAGGAAGAGAATGTTAATTGAACACCTGCTATTGCCACGGACTGGAACAGGCCTAAAGGACGTTGTTGAGCAAGATTCTTCCTCAACTTGCTCATCATCCACAGAGAAAACAAGAAATTCTAGGACAAGTGCTGTTCGAGATGAAAATCATCTAGACTAGCTTTGGGGTCAGCCAGCTTTTCTTCTAAGTCAAGGGCCAGAGAGGAAATGCTTCAGACTCTGTGGGCCACACAGTATCTTGCCATCACTCCACTGTGCCTTGTCATGCCAAAGCAGCCTCAGATAATATGTGCACGGATGTGCGTGCCTGGATTCTGATGAAACTATTTATGGACACTGAAATTCGAATTTCACATCATTTTCACATGTCCTGACATATTCCTTTTCTTTTGATTTTTTTTTAAGCACTTAAAATTGGAAAACCATTTTCAGCTCATGGTCTATAAAAAGGCAGATGGTTGGCTGGATTTGGGTCACAGTGATCACTCACCTAGAGCCAGACATCCTGGAATGTGAAGTCAAATGGGCCTTAGAAAACATCACTATGAACAAAGCTAGTGGAGGTGATGGAATTCCAGTTGAGCTATTTCAAATCCTGAAAGATGATGCTGTGAAAGTGCTGCTCTCAATATGCCAGCAAGTTTGGAAAACTCAGCAGTGGCCACAGGACTGAAAGAAAGGCAATGCCAAAGAATGCTCAAACTACCGCACAATTGCACTCATCTCACACGCCAGTAAAGTAATGCTCAAAATTCTCCAAGCCAGGCTTCAGCAATATGTGAATGGTGAACTTCCAGATGTTCCAGCTGGTTTTAGAAAAGGCAGAGGAACCAGAGATCAAATTGCCAACATCCACTGGATCATCAAAAAAGCAAGAGAGTTCCAGAAAAACATCTATTTCTGCTTTATTGGCTATGCCAAAGCCTTTGACTGTGGAAAATTCTGAAAGAGATGGAAATACCAGACCTCCTGACCTGCCTCTTGAGAAACCTATATGCAGGTCAGGAAGCAACAGTTAGAACTGGACATGGAACAACAGACTGGTTCCAAATAGGAAAAGGAGTACGTCAAGGCTGTATATTGTCACCCTGCTTATTTAACTTACATGCAGAGTACATCATGAGAAACGCTGGGCTGGAAGAAGCACAAGCTGCAATCAAGATTGCCGGGAGAAATATCAATAACCTCAGATATGCAGATGACACCACTCTTATGGCAGAAAGTGAAGAGGAACTAAAAAGCCTCTTGATGGAAGTGGAAGAGGAGAGTGAAAAAGTTGGCTTAAAGCTCAACATTCAGAAAACCAAGATCATGGCATCTGGTCCCATCACTTCATGGGAAATAGATGGGGAAACAGTGGAAACAGTGTCAGACTTTATTTTTTGGGCTCCAAAATCACTGCAGATGGTGATTGCAGCCATGAAACTAAAAGATGCTTACTCCTTGGAAGGAAAGTTATGACCAACCTAGATAGTCTATGGAAAAGCAGAGATATTATTTTGTCAACAAAGGTCCGTCTAGTCAAGGCTATGGTTTTTCCGGTGGTCATGTATGGATATGAGAGTTGGACTGTGAAGAAAGCTGAGCACCGAAGAGTCAATGCTTTTGAACTGTGGTGTTGGAGAAGTGCCGGGGTCCAGCCCCGGTAGATCCAGGCTAATTCGAAGAGGAGACGGAATCGGCGTCCTAAGAAAAAACTTATGTAATTACAGATATAGAGAGAGATTAGAAATGGATAGTGTAGTAGGAAAATTAGTGGAGAAAAAGAGGCTGAATAACTTGGTTTACTTGGAATACCAATCACCACCTACGTAGGCCACAGGCATCTTTCCATTCTCCCGAAGGAGAGGAAGCACTGAGGCCTCCCCGGTCCGATCTTAGAAGCCCAGGCAGAATTAGCAGGCTTGGTGAGTACCCACGTTCCAGATGGGAATTCAGCCAGAAGGGAAAAGAAAGAACGACACGGGGGAATCAGTCTTTCCAGAAACTGATCCGATTTCTTTATTTTTCAGGTTTGCTTATATACTTTTTGTTATAAATAAGGATGAATACAGAGTCAGGTGGGGGTCAGCAGACCTGACCCTTGTCAAAATCAGGTGCTTCATATAAAAGTATACAAAAGTCTTATGGGTTTTACATCATCTTCTGGCCATGAGGCCTGCTGACATTTTATGGCCCTTTCTGATAACGATCAGTCAACCAGAAAACTCATTTTTCCCAGGGGTGATTTTTTCTTAAACCAAGCGCCACCCTCCAAATAAAGTTGCATTCCTATAGGGTGAGGGTGTAGTGGGTTACAATCAAGAAAGGAATTTACTTAGCCTAAGGTTTAACATGATTAATCTTAAATGTTAATACTTATTTCTCCTATATGCTAGTTATATTCATTATAAGGGCAGGGAATATGGAGATTTAGCAGCAAATATTGGCTCAACAAATGAAAAACCCTTCACCAATATAATTTCTAATCAACCCACTAATACCATAGTAATAATTTTGTAACTTCTCAAAAGAATCTGTATATAGAAAGTTTAAAGCATCTCGTGCCTCTCACGGTCAGGAGGCTGTAAACAATCACATGTGGCCAGACGAACCCGCTCAGGCAGACTAGAGAACCTTCAGAGGAGTTTGTAAGTTGAAACACTCTTGTCACACCCAGGAATTTTTATTAACTGGAGCTGCAGGTTAACTCCTTCTCCGAGAGAAATGGTGAGGAACAGCCCCCCATAAAGTCAGAGGTGTAGGTGAGAGCATGAAACAGTAAAGTAGGTAGACTCTGGTTTTGGGGGTAGATGCTCGGGAACAGGGGGTTTCCTGAGGCTCGATCCCACCTTTGCATATGCCGAAGCCTCCTTCCTCATGCCTTTGCCATGGCGGAGTTTGGCTCCCGGCAGAGAAGACTCTTGAGAGTCCCTTGGACTGCAAGGAGATCCAATCAGTCCATCCTAAAGGAGATCAGTCCTGGGTGTTCATTGGAAGGACTGATGCTAAAGCTGAAACTCCAATACTTTGGGCACCTCATGCAAAGAGTTGACTCATTGGAAAAGACCTTGATGCTGGGATGGATTGGGGGCAGGAGGAGAAGGGGATGACTGAGGGTGAGATGGCTTGATGGCATCACTGACTTGATGGACATGAGTTTGAGTGAACTCCAGGAATTGGTGATGGACAGGGAGGCCTGGTGTGCTATGATTCATGGGGTCACAAAGAGTTGGACACGACTAAGCAACTGAACTGAACTGAACTTGTAGACCCCTGGTATAGAGGTAAAAGCAGTGGAGTCCATGAGGGGTCCATCACCGACTCAATGGACATGAATTTGAACAAACTCCGGGAGATAGTGAAGGACAGGGAAGCCTGGTGTGCTGTAGTCCATGGGTTGCAAAGAGTCAGACAGCGACTGAACAACAACAACAGTGAGGGGTACCAGGGAAGGCTTTCTGGGTCTGAGTCTCTCATGATATGATGGTTTCCCTGGGACCACATGCTGGGGAGGGGAGGGGTGGGCCTTCTATGCAGAGGCAAGTGCAGTTACCTGGGTGAAAAGGAGCAGGGGATTAGGGGTGTCTTCCAGACAGTGAGGGGTTTGGAGTGACTGGACTATAGCTGCGAGGTGGGGGGGTGGTGAGCAGGTAAGACTGGAGAGAAGGGTGGGGTGTGACTGGGAAGCGCTTATAAGCACTGAAAAGGAGTTGAGCTGATCCTGAGGGCCATGGGGCTCTAGTGGAGATTTCTTGACTTTGTAGGAAGCCCCTCCAACCCCCAGTCATGACAGCAGGGCCAGGAAGGGGTTGTCTTAGTAGATTGGGAGGAGTGGTGACGAGAGCCTGAACAGAGTCAGTGAGAGCAGGGACAGGAACAAGAAGCCAGACTGAAGATTCCTGAGAAGAATCCACAGGTAGGACCAACCCAGGTATGGGGGCAGGAAGGGGAGGAGGTCATCTCTGAGGTCACATTCTTGCTGGGGTGCCATTCCTGAGCCAGCATCCCATCATGTGCCCTCACTGTGATGGCCAGTGGGTATATAAGTGTTTGTCACTCAGCTGTGGGACTCTTTGCGACCCGTGAACTACAGCCCACCAGGCTTCTCTGTGTGATTTCCCAGGAAAGAATACTGGAGTGGGTTGCCATTTCCATCTCCAGGGGATCTACCTGACCCAGGGATCGAACCTGAGTCTCCTTGGCTCCTGCATTGGCAGGCAGGTTCTTCACCACTGAGCCATCTGGGAAACCCCCGTATCTGGGAAACCCCCGTGGGTATCTAATGATGCCTCGAAGGCGGGGCAAGGAGGGGCCTCCTGCTCTGCTCCAGGCTGCACGTTAGGAACTTTATAGACATCCAATTCCACCACTTTGCTACAAAGGGAGTTTATGGTCTCACTTTACAGATGAAAACACCAAGTCCTGGAAAGGTTAAGCAGTTTGGCCCTAGGCTGCACAGCTGGTAGGTGACAGAGGGGAGCTTGGATCTTGGGTTCATCACTCTTTATGTGATCTCTTTCAACCTGGACACCCTGCCGGGGGGCAGTTTGGGAGCAGGAGATACCCAGAGCCCCAAAGACACTTTTATGGGCACCTGGTCACACCAGAGGCTGTGGAGGAGAGCACAGCAGAGTGGGGGTTGGGGGCAGGGGTCAGGGTGACAGAAACAGGGCTAGTAGCACCTCTGCTGGGAGTCTGTATTTAACTCCCCAGCTAGGAGTCCAGGGTGTGGTTGAGAGAGATCTCTGGCAAGCTGCCGAGTCTTCCCTTTGTGAAGCCTGGCAGCGTAGGAGGGTGGTAGGAGGTGGGGTGAGGGGTTTGTCATTGTGGGTGGGGATACTGAAGGGGCTGTAGGGGTGTTTCTGGTCATCCTGTATACAAAGCTGTCTTCCCAGAAAAGCCATCTTCCCAACCTTTGCCAGAGCACCGTCCCCGAGCCCTGAATGCCTTCCGTCCCTCTGCTGCTCTAAAGTGCCCGGCTTCTTGTGGGTTACTGCTATCTGCAGGACTCCTCTGGCTCCCCAGCCTGGCAGGGGAGGCCCAGCCACCACAGGGCTCCAGTGGTAAAAGAGGAAAGACAGGGCTTCAAAGACAAGCCAAGGGTGTTGAATCCCACAGCAGAAGACCCTGGGTAGAGGAAGAGGCCGAAGGCGGAGGAGGCAGAGATTACTGGAGTCATCATTTTCCATGAGATCCTGAAGCGGTGGGCGGTGAGTGTGTTGGGGGAACATCCAGATTACAGGCCAGAGTCATCATGGGGCTCCCCTCGCCACCCTGCTTCCCAAAGGACTATCATGACATCTGTAGTGGAAACACCTATTATGGGCGGTGGTGAGGCCATGGTTATGGGGTGGTACTGGGAAGGCTTTGTATCTCAGGGAGAGGGCCTCATAGGGAATAAAACTACCTGGATAAACCTTAAAACATCTAAATCTCCATGTGATATCAGTGGCCACAGGAAGCTCCACAGCCTGGAGGAGGTGGGTTATACTATGCCTAACCCTTATACTAATTGTAAGGTTGTGACCTTGAGTAGCTATGGAACATTCACAAGGTGCTTTCAGCTGCACCATGTCATCCTTCTGAGAACTGGATTATTTCCTGCCATATCAGTAAACGAGGTTGTTACAGTCATCAGCGATTACGGCCCTCCAGTGTGAGCTGGTGAGCCCTAAGGGCACTCAGGAAGGAGAATACCTGCTATCTGGCAGCCATCAGATAGCTGTGAGCCCCAAGGGAGCTTAGAATGTGAAAAACAAAAGATACTGGCCTGGGATAGCTGAGATGCATATGAAAGGAATGATCCCATTGAGCCCAGATTCTTACCTCTTTCCATACATAGAAAAGCATTAATTCCTTAACTTGGATTATCTGGTTTTCTTCAATTAACAATAATCTTCTTATGTTCCGACTACCTGCCACCCTTTGTTGGAAAGCTTTTATATAACCTGGCTCCTCCTCTCACCTCCTTGGACAAGTTCTCTTGGGGATGCTTGAAGATGCTATCTCCCTGGCTTGAAGTCCAAAAATTCCCACCGAATAAAAGATAATTCTCAACTTTCAGATTGTGACTATTTTTCAAGTTGACACCATCTTCATGACAATCCAGATCAATGGGTGTTGTCATCCCCATTTTACAGATGAAGATGCTGAGGTCAAAGTTAAACATGACTTGCCAGGGTCTTCCTCATGGCTGCGGTGCTGATCTTCAAGGTCATGAGGAAGCCCTCTTGAGCTCTCTGTCCTATCAGGAGGGCACAGTGTTTGCTAAGTGTTAACCAGGAGCATGTGAATTAGCTTTCCAGAAGCTTCTCACACAGCTAGTAAGTGATGACAAGCTTGGGAGTCAAATCTAGTTCTGTCTCCTGATCACACCCTTGTGTTGTTATCTAGCTGCAGGTGTGTGCACCTGTGGCCTTGATGAAATTATATGCTCCTTGAGGGTAGATACTTTGTTTCTTGTTTTGTGTAAGCTCTGCTTTCTGCCAGGCACTAGAACATTGTAAACACCTAGCCAACCTTTTGTCTTCCTTGGTGGCTCAGCGGTAAAGAACCTGCCTGCCAATGCAGGAAATGTGGGTTTAGTCTCTGGGTGGGGAATATCCCCTGGAGAAGGAAATGGCAACCCACTCCAGTATTCTTGCTTGGAGAATCCAATGAACAGAGGTGCCTGGTGGTCTGCAGTCCATGGGGTCTCAAAAGAGTCAGACACAACTGAATGACTAAATAACAACAGCCGACCTTTGGCTGAGTATGTCTTCCCTCCTACCCCAAAGGCAACAGTTTTGCTGCCAAGTCATTCTGCTTTGGAAAGAGAGGTGGCATGCCATCAGTTTCTTTGGAATCCCCTTCCCTTTGGGAACTGGATTATTTCCTGCCATATCAGTAAACGAGGTTGTCACAGTCATCAGCGATTACGGCTGATGGGGAGTTTCCAGAGTGGACCTTGGGAACAGAGATTCCATTCTTGCCACTTGGGACATTTGTATCCTGATTACATTCATTCCCATGATGCATCTTCTTATGGACCATTCCGATCTTTGCCTGGTGGGAAGGCAGCGGGGAGGAGATGGCCTTTTCCCGTCACTTAGGGCTGTAGATTCTCAGATGCCTGTTTCTCATCCTTGGCCCCGTCTCACTGTTCAGCACGGGACACTTAAGCTTTCAGGCCCACTTTGGGGCCCAGGAAGAGCCAGTCCTCCTTCCCCATTCATCTCTGCTTCATCTTTCTTTCATCTAATGGTTTGCCACCTTGGCAGGAAGGGTGCTGGTGGGAGCTGGGGTGGCCCCCTCCTGCAAGTTCTCTCTCCTAGCAGGAGGGCACTGTGTTTGCTAATAGGTGTTAAATGCGAGCATCAAATTTTAATCAGCGCCTTAATGGAGTCCGGGGACCTGGGGGAGTTCTCGAGTCCTGCATTATGCTGCTCGCTGGAGCCAAGTTGGATGCAGTGAGTAGGAAGGTGGGATGGGCAGCTGCCATCACAGCCAGAGCTCCTGGAAGATGAGGTGGTGCCAGCCACTTTCATCCAGGGTGGCCCAGCTCAAATGGCCATGTCACTACTGGGGGCGCTCTTGGTGACACGTCCATCACTGACTTCCTCTTGGTGGGAAGCAGGTCTAGTAGCAGATATGGAAATGGCAGAACCTTGGCATTGGAAGACCCTGGTTCATATCCTAACATTTTCAAGTTGAGTGAATGACTGTGGACAAGTCTGTTGATGTGGTTGTTGCTGTCGTTGTTTTGTTGCTCAGTCGTGTCTGACTCTTTGTGACCCCATGGATGGTAGCCCGCCAGGTTCCTCTGTCCATGGGATTTCCCAGGAAGAGTACTGGAGTGGGTTGCCATTTCCTCCTCCAGGGGATCTTCCTGACCCAGGGATCGAATCCATGCTTCCTGCATTGGCAGGCGATTCTTTACCACTGAACCACCAGGGAAGCCCTTCTTAGTGTGGTGGCCAGCTTATTTTAATCAGGACCCCCAGTGAATCAGGCCTTTTGCGATGGGATGTTGCCATCCTCCCACTGAGAGGCTAAGTTTCTTTGTTTCCATCACACTGAGTTGTTCTATGACTTACTTTGGCATAGACTATGGTGTCAGTGTCCCAAGGAAGATCTGGAGTCTTCGCCTTAAGAGACCTTGTTGCTTTTACTTTCTACCCTCTTGGAGACACCACTAGGAAAGGAAGCCTCTCTAACCTAGTGGAGGGTGAGAACCCACATGCAGGAGAACCAGGTGCTCCCAGCCATGGTAGTAGTAGTGTTAGTCCCTCAGTCGTGACCCCATGGACTGTAGCCCGCCAGGCTCCTCTGTCCATGGAATTCTCCAGGCAAGAATCCTGGACTGGATTGCCATTTCCTGCTCCAGGGGATCTTCCTGACCCCAGGGATCGAGCCGGGGTATCCCACATTGCATGTGGATTCTTTGCTGTCTGAACCACCAGGGAAGCCCGTCGTAGCCAGCACCACCTGCCAGATGTGTGAGTGAGGGGACCTTCCAGGTCCAGGTGAGTTGTCAGCTGACTGCAGCTGTGTGAGAGAGCCCAAGACCGGAAGAAGGACCGACTGAATTATAAACCCAGATTGCGAGAAAGAAAATTATCATTGTTTCAGGGAAATCCCGTGGACATGGGAACCTGGCTGGCTACAGTTGATGGGGTCACAAAGAGTTGGATGTGACTGAACAACTAAAACTTTCACTTTCTTTTTCACTTAAAAAAATTTTTGATTAATAGATGGAATGCTGGGCTCCTCTGAGCCTTCTGTTCTCAGATGTAGCCTAGGACCTCCGATGAGCATTTGCCCCTGGGAGGGCTCAATGACAGGTGCCCGAGACATAGGAAGTCCACAGGGGGAGAGAAGCGATGTCAATGAGACTGGGGAGAGGGAGGCTGGTGAGGAAGGGCCTTGATGGCCACAGCGAGGACGGGTGACAGCAGTGATGGGACCAGGGGATGATGGTTAAGACGTTTCTGAGACAAAACACCAGGACTTGGTGAATGACTGTATGAGAAAAGAGGATGAGTCAGATGCCGTGGAGGTTCACAACCTGGGGAAAGGAGTAAACTGCTACGGAGGAAGGCGGGAGGAGGGCAAGCCTGAGGTGGAGATGAACAGGTACGTGGAGGAGGCAGGGGACGCTGCTGGCCATGCGGGTCTGAGCTCAGGAGAGAGGCCGAGGTGTGGGGCTCCTCACAGCGCAGAGAGCCGTAGAAGCCTGGTGGGTGACTGCCTCAGTCTCCTCCTGCTGCTACAACAAAACACCACAGACTCGGTGGCTTGTCAGAAACAAATTTATATCTTTGACTTAAAAAAAAACTAGTTAATTTATTTCTGGCTGTGCTGGATCTTCGTTGCCATGCAGGCTCTTCTCTAGTGTCAAGTGTGGGCTACTGTCTAGCTCTCTGTGTGGGCTTCTCATTGCGGCGGCTTCTCTTATTTCCAGGCATGGGCTGTAGGGTCTAAGGGCTTCGGTAGTTGTGGCTCCCAGGCTCTAGAGGACAGGCTCAATAGTTGTGGCCCGCACGCTTAGTTGCTTGTGCGGCATATGGGGTCTTCCTGAACTAGGGAATCGATCCTGTGTCTTCTGCATTGCCAGGCTAATTCTTTACCACTGAGCCATCAGGGAAACCCTTGCTGACTTCTTAATTAACATCAGACTCCTTCTAAACACACCACAAATATTACCTGCCTCAACCTTGTGATGATGCTACTGTCCCCAGTTTACAGACACCGAATCAGAGGCACAGGTTACTTCGCGTACAGTGTGCTTCTCGTAAGTCCCAGAAGTCCAGTTTAAAGCTTACACTATTAACCAGTTCCCCCTAAGCCACTCACTGGGCATGATGCACATAGTAGGCACTCATGAAATACATGTGCAGTGAATTAAATCAATCAGATTGCTATTTCCAAGAAAGCCAAAGATCGTAAATTCTTAGGAACACAAATCCCTTCAAATGCCACTTTTAGAATCTCAGTTATCAGGAAGAAAATGAAATAAGGGGGTGCATGAGCCTTCAGGAGGAATTTTGCTCTTCCTTTTTCTGCAGCTTATGTGATTTGCTACCCACTCATCCTGCCCCTGCCTTAAAGCCCTTCCTCCCGTCTTGCCCTCTTGGGGGAAGAGAAGAGATGGAGCACCCACCGCCCAGCGTGGCAGACAAGAGTGGGGGTACAGAGATGATTGGTGTTCTAGTTGCTGCTAGAGCCTGTGAGGCGAAGGCCAGATGAGCTTGAGCTGCCTGCAATTTTTGTCAGAGTTCCCTTTCCGTCTGTGAATGCAAATCCTGAATTACAAGCCATCCGGATGACAAGCTGACATTTTAGCTCCAAACATTCTCCTATAATTAGTAGAATCTAATGCAATACAGGGAATGGCTCCATTTTACACACACATTATCGTAATGCCTTTAAATAAGATAATTGATTATGCCTCTGCATAAGAAAGTGAAATATTCAGTGTAATTAAAACCAGCATTCCGATCCTGGCTCCCTGACAGGTGACCCACGTGTCACTTTATAAACCCTTCAAGTACCGCTCACACCCACATTCAAGTTTGTGGGAGAAAAAACTTTGGAGAATTTTTTTTTTTAATGGTTTCCAGCTTTGGGTCTGGAAGTCTGAGTGGGGGTGGCTCCTGACTTTGGGGGTATTTCTGTATACTTCCTGAGTTCCATGACATTATGACAAACTTTGCCTCCTCTTTTCCCACTAGATTTTTGTTCTGTAAATGAGGAAATTGAGGCACAGGGAAATGACAGCCGTTACGTGACAGCCAAGCTTGGAACTCAAGTTGTCTGTCTCACAGCCGTTGCAATTAGATTTTAATTCAAGTCCTTTTGCTTAAAGTGAGAAAACGGTGGTTTTGTTGACAGAATATAGAGTTGGAATCGGGAAATCTGGATTCTACTTTTCTTGGCAATCAGCTAACTTCTGTTTCCCCTATTCATTGATTGGCTGGAGAGAAAATTAGATCATAGAGGTAAAGTGATAAATCTTAACATTGGGTTGGCTATAAAGTTTCTTTGAACTTTTCTGTAAGGTGTCATGGAAAAGCCTGAATAAAAATTTTGGCCACCTTTATAATAGTGATAGAGTAGGTAGACTCCTGGGTTATCCAGGGTGGAGGTGGGGAGATTATATATTTGAGTAAAGAAAAGTCAGATATGGCTGTGCAGTGACCTCAGTGACCTGAGGGTCTAGTGAGTGCTCAGTACTGCCCCATTACTCTTTTATAGTTTTATTTTTTGGCTGTGCTGGTTTTCGTTGCTGCACAGGCTTTTCTCTAGTTGCAGAGAGCAGGGGCTACTCTCTAGTTGCAGTGCTTGGGCTTCTCACTGTGGGGACTTCTCTTGCTGTGGAGCAAAGGCTCTATCTAGCACTCAAGGTTCAGTAGTTGAGGCTCGTGGGCTCAGTAGCTGTGGCTCTCAGGCTCTAGAGCTCAATAGTTGTGGTATATGGGCTTGGTTGCTCTGTGGCATGTGATATCTTCCCAGACCAGGGATCGAACCTGTGTCTCCTGCATTAGCAGGTGGATTCTTTACCACTGAGCCCTTGTGCCTCATTACTCTTCAGCTAACTTGCAGCTCCTGGACGTTTTAGTGATGGAGAGGAGATGGGATACTGGTAGGCAAGGTAGGTGAACAGTGTGGGCAGCTCTTTGCCTTGTTGGTATTTGGAGATGATGTAGATATCTCAAGTGGCATTAATCTACATTAGAGTCCTGCATTAGTCCATTCTGTCGTTGTTTCCCAGAGACTTAGTCTGTGACATGCTTTTGTGAGGCAGCTGGTTGGTGTTGGGTGAAAGCCATCGGATAGAAAACCAAACTTCTCCAGTTGGTTTCTATTCAGGGGGCGAACTAATTACTTGTGTTTATTCTCATGAACCTCATAGCCTCGTCCCAATAGCATTACTAACAATAGTCTAGCTCCCTATGGAGATGTCAAGACTTTTACATTTGGGCAAGAAAAGCTCTTCCCAGTGTTGTCCTGTTAATGTTCACCTTTGTATTAGTTTCCTATTGTTGCTGTAACAAATGACTACACATCTAATGGCTTAAAATAACACAAATTTATTATCTTGTAGTTCTAGAGTCAGAAGTCTGAAATTGATCTTGCTGGGTAAAATCAAAGTGTTGGCAATATCACTTTCCTTCTGGAGTTTCTAGGGGAGAATCTGTTTCCTTGCCTTTTCCTGCCTCTAGGATCTGCCTGCATTCATTGGCTCATGGTCTCTTCCTCCACCTTCAGAGCCAGCAATGTACTGGGTTGGCCAAAAAGTCAGTTTGGGTGTGTTTATTTATTTGCTTAATATGTGGCTGTGCTGGATCTTTGCTGCTCTTCACCAGCTTTCTCTAGTTGCAGCGAGTGGGGTACTCTGTAGTTGTGGTGCACTGGCTTCTCATTGCCACGGCTCATGGCTCCTCTTATTGCAGAGCATGGGCTTTAGGGAGCATGGGCTTCCGTGGTTGCAGCACATGGGCTCAGTATTCACAGCTCCCGGGCTCCAGAGCATAGGCTCAGCAGTTGCGGCATGTGGTTTAGTTGCTCTGTGGCATGTGGGAGCGTCCCAGACCAGGGATTGAACCTGTGTGTCCTGTGTTGGCAGGCAGACTCCTCACCACTGAAGGAGAAGCCCGTTCATTTGGGTTTTTCCATACGATGATATGAAAAGACCTGGATTAGCTTTTTGGCGAATCCACTATGTCGAGCCTTTCTTACTGTGCCTCGTTTCTGATTCTGGTTCTTCTGCCCATCTCTTCCTCACTTAGTCACTCTTGTGACTACACTTAGCCGACCAGGATAATCTAGGAATATCTCCCCATCTTGTGATCCTTAACTCAGTTTCATCTGCAAAGCCCATTTTGCCATATAAAGTAACAGGTTTCAGGGACTAGGATGTGGGCATTTTTTTGGGGGGGGGTGTTGTTGTTATTCCATCCTACCGCTATACTCTAGCCCACAGGATAATTGTATTAGTTATCTATTGTTTCTTAACAAATTACCTCCAGATTTCATGGCTTTAATGACTATTTACTGGTTCATTGTTTCTTCTGGTAGGAAACCCAGTACCCCAGGCTGGGTGTCTCTCACAGACTGTATTCATTGTTGACTGGGGCTGTGGTCACTTCAAGCCTTGATGTGGGAGGATTCGCTTCCAAGTTCACTCTCACGGCTGTTGGCTATCCTCAGATTGTTGTGGGCTGTTGGCTAGACACATCAATTCTGTCCCACCTAGACCTCTCCATAGGGCAGCTCACAGTAGGGTGGCTGAAGCCCTTCAGAGTGAGTTAGTGTGAGAACAGGAGGGTGCCCAAATGGAAGCCACAGTCTTTTTATAACTTAGTGTTGGAAGTGACATTCCATCATTTCTGCCATATTCTATTTGTTAGATATGAGTCAATAAATCCAACTCATACTCAAAGAGAGTGGATTACACAAGAGTAGACAGTAATCAGGAAATGGGGATCAAATTTGGGGCCATCTTGGAGGCTGCATCCCCCAGCAGTCACAAACACCACTTTCCTTACAGAGGGCTGATCCCTAATGATCAGAGATTAGGCCTCCAAGAGTCAGGCAGGAGAAATCAGACTTTAGAAACCTTATCCTAATACATAGGAGAGTGAGATATTGGGGTGGCGGTGTGTGGGTTGTTGTGTGGTTATAAAATTTGCTTCCATCTAAGTCCATGGTTCTCTAACTTGGGAAGTATATTAGAATTATCTGGAAAGCAGGATAAAATATCTAAGGCTGGGCTCCAAACCTATAGGTTCTGATAGGTGGTTCTTATGGACTGAGGTAGAAACCACACATGTACATTTTTTTTTTTTTAGAACTCTCAAAGTAATTCTGATTTGTATCAAAGTTTGAGAAATTTTGATCAAAAGATTTTGCTTATATCTAAAAGAAGGGATTTGGAGATACCATGAAACTCTCTGAAGTCTGAATCTTCCAAATGATGATAATGATGATGATGACAAAATAAGAAATATTCTTCATGTGAGTACTTAATACTTGGCAAGCACTGTCTCCTGGGTCTCCGTTCCCTTATCTCCAAAGTGAAGAGAACATCAGTCCAACAGGGAGACAGTGAAACCTAAATGATTTAAGTCTGTATGCCCTTGGGTTTATATCAGCAGCTTCCTGTCTTGGCCATCTCTGCGCTCTTTTTGGGGATCCAAGATACTACAAAGCAGGAGGCCACACCCATCCCACCGCCCTAGCACACTGGGACTGCGTGACAAGGGCAAGTGAACTCAAGCACTTACAAAGGCCATTGTGTAATGACCACGGGTCTGATGGGCTGCCCAGGAGGCTACTGTGCAGGCCTGGGCTCGGGCAAGGTTGGCTGTGTGGTGTACCCAGGTCTTCCATTAAGAGGCCTGGACCATAAGCCTAAGCCAAGAGCAGTCGCCAGGCTATTTTTACCTCTAGGTGACAGAGCTGAATCTATTCCTCTTCTTTTGCCGCAGATACATGGCTGTATCTTGGAGCTCCCAGTCCACTTCTTATCACTGATGAGTGAACTCCACTGACAGTTATTCCCAGGCTTCCCAGACCTCTTAGGCTTCTTCAGCATTACGTGGTAGTCAGGGCTGGGGTTAAAGGGAATGTGACTCTTTGTGGGCAGGTCTTTTGACCTCTCCTGCTGAGTCATCCCTTGTTTCAAGTACAGGTATGCCTGTACTAGTCTCTTCTCATACCTCCTAAACAGGAAAGTGGCAAGAGCTGATGGATGGCCTAAGCCATCCTCTTTGTTCTTCCATGAGTTGAAAAACCAAGGCAGAGTACAGGACTTTATCTGCTTACAGATGGTGTGAGCTCTGGCTATATTTGGAAAGTTCCAAGCCTCCTAGAAGCTTCAAACCAGTGAGGATACTCAGGGACTGAGTGTTCTGTGTGTTCTCTTCTGCCAGAACCTTAGCTCCTGGGGACTGATAACAAGGATGAAAGTTACATAGTTCCAGTTTCAAAGGGTCTAATTTCAAGACTCAAGCTGGTTTTGCAATATCAAACTTAGCTTCAGAAAGAGTGTCCTTTCAATCCTTGTTTTGCCACTATCTTGCTGTAAAGGCACGTTAGTTCACTTCACCTCTTTCAGTCCTGACTTTCTTATCTGTGACATGGGTCTATCAGTCAGCATGGGCTCATGCTGCCGTAACAAACAACGCTCAAAACTCAATTGCATAATACAGCAAAGATTTATTTCTTACTCACTCTTCGTGTCCATCATTGGTCTACTGAGGGCTCTGTTGTTTTTCTTCTAGAACAGAGCTGGACAAAAACAGTTACCATCAGAGGCATTGTTAATTTCTATGGTGTTGGGACAGGGAGAGTAGGAACAAATGTTGGTGCATCCACCTGGAAGTAACCCACATTACTCTGCTCATGTTTCATTAGTCAGAGCAAGTCACAGAGTCATCTGTAACTCCAAGGGTGCAGGGAAGCATGGTCCTGCCACGTGCTCAGAAAGGGGGAGATCTGGAAAGTTTTGGTGAGCAGCCACTGCTGGCTCCCACAATGAGTATTGTCATGTCAACTTCCCTCCAGGTTACTGAAAGCATTAAAGGAGAATATAGATGAAGAAGTACTTTGCAACTAATAGACACGAGTAAAATGTTGTTCAGGTCTCATTTGATGTCAGCCATTGTGTGACGCAGGCCATGCTAGATGATCTGCAACAGCAGCACACCCCCGGACAGAATTCTGAAAGGGAGGGCTTGCTTTCAGAGTCTTGGCTGTAACCGGCAGGCAGGGCCGAGGAGCCCAGGTGTGTATGTGGAAGGAGAACTCTTCTTCAGCTGGAGGCTCCTGGATGCCATCCACAGTATTTCCTGGGAAGGGCTCACTCTGGTGACAGCTGAACAGTGATCCCCAGAAGTAGAGACAACCTGGGCTGTCCTGATGTCGTCCTCTGCGTCCTCCTCACTGAGGAGAGGGTCAGGTTTCTTAGCTCAGTGGATTTGAGAACGGCTGTGATCTGCTGTGGATTTTGGTCCAAGTGCCCATCTGTATACTGGGATCTGCTCTGTGCTGAGATGCCGCTTCTTGCTTTGAGGTCCTTGGAGTGGGAAGTCTTTGTTATCTGGGGAGGTCCTGTAATATGGCAGTTCCCTGTCCCCATCAGTGGCTTTTCTGGGAGGAAGAAAAAGCCCTTTGAGATCAGCAATGTTGTGCTGGTGACTGCGCTCCATGCTATCTGACCATTGAAATTTTCGATGTTAAGCACTCCACCCCGCCCCACCTCCCACCCCGCCCCACCTCCCCCCCGGCCCCTGGTTTTTTGGCTGGGAAGAATCTTTACTTGAAATTTAAACTAAGAAGAAATCCCTATGTCCTTAACATTCTGTGTGGGCCAATAGATACGCCCCTGGCAACAGTAGCTCAGAACTTAGTCATTCCTGTGCTCAATATACACTTGCAAATGCATTTTCTTATTATAATTCCACAGGATTATTCTACTGATGATTTTATTATTGGTAATGAATTATTAATTTATTAGCAATAAGTACCAATAATATTATTCTACCAATAGTCCTGTGAAATGGCTGACATTCTCATCCCCAGTTTACAGATGAGGAGACTGAGGCTCGTGGAGCTTATCCACCTTATTGAAGGTCCCACAGATAGCAAGTGGCCTGCATTTAAATACAGGTACTCAGACTCCACCCTGGAGAAGAAAACGGCAACTCACTCCAGTATTCTTGCCTGGAAGAATGGGCAGAGGAGCCTGGTGGGCTCTAGTTCATAGTGTCTGAAAGAGTCAGACATGACTGAACATACACACAGGCCTCGGACTCCAAGCCCATTGTCCGTTTCACTCTACGCTCTCCTTCCTCATGCTACTTGTCTTTTTTTGTTTGTTTGTTTGTTTTGGATGATAGGAGATCCTGACTAGCCATCAGAATTTTAGAGCTAAAGGGGATTTTCGAGATGATCTGCCCCAACTCCCTTATTTTATGGAGGAGGAAGCCCGAAGCTCACAGATGGCTGCCTGATGGCTCACACTGAGCCGCATTTCACTCCTTCGCTTTTTCTGCTATATCCTAACCACGATGATAGTTTTTTTTTTTTATTGCTTTATTTCTGTCCATTCCCTGCCTCCCTTCTATAGCATTTCATCCACATTTTGTAACACCACCTCCTAGAAGCCTCCCCTGATTATCTTTATTCCCTCAGGTTTGATGCTTACTCAATGCAATGTAAGAGCCCTTGTAGCCTTCCAGATTATAGGATGTATCCATTGAGTTGTGATAGTTTACTGATGGATAATTATGGACCCACCTTATCCCACTAGGGACAAAAATTATGCTTGTTCTGCTTGCCCCTCTCTACTTGGGGGCTTCCTGGTGGCTCAGTGGTAAAGAATCCTCCTGCCAATGGAGGAGATGTGAGTTTGAGCCCTGATTCAGGAAGATCCCCTAGAGCAGGAAATGATAACCCACTCCAGTGTTTTTGCCTGGAAAATGCCATGGACAGAGGAGCCTGCTGGGCTACAGTCCCCAGGATCACAAAGAGCCGGACACAACTGAGTGACCAACAGCAACTATACTTGGGGCTGATCCTTAGCTGGTACTCAGAAAATGTTCATAGGTGGAAGGGAGAAGAAAAAAAAGAAGGAAGGAAGAGAGGAAAGAAGGAATGGAGGGAGGGAGGGAGGCCAGCTGACCCGGTGTGACTTTTGGCAAAGGCCCTCTCTTGCAGGGTGGGTGGGGGGCGGTGCCTCCTGATGGTCTCTTCCGGTTGGGGTCTCCCAGGGGTCAGGGAGCAGGAAAAGCTCTGTCGCATCATGGGGACCTGCCCCCTGCCTCTGCGCTGCTGTTCTTGTTCTTACCAGCAGCCCCTGGGAAGGGAGCTGAGTTGAGTGAGGAGGAGAGCAAGAGAGATTGAGGGGGAGAGCAGAGAGGAGGTGCACTGCTCCAAGACAGGAGAAGAGCACTTAAGAAATGTCAGTTAGGATCCCTGAAAGAATAAGCTGGAAAAACAACCACACACTCTCTGCCGGGTGACGCAAGTCAAAGAGAAACGCGATGCAATTAGTCACTGGTTCTGAGTAGGAGGCGGGGAGGGGGCAGGGAGGCAGAACGGGAGGATGATGCAGGGCGGGGGGCCGGTGGCAGCCTCCCTCACAAGCTCTGCATCATCTGCTGCACGCAGCCCCCGTCGCCCTGGAGGAGATGTTATTTCTTCCCTTCCAGTCCTCTGTGCTGGCCAGAGCCCCTCCTCGCTTCTCCTCTTTCTCTCCCGGGAGGTGGCATCCTCCCACTGTGTCCACACAGCTGAGGTCGAGAAGCGGGGAACCCAGAGTCTGGGAGGGAGGGGCTTGGGAGACCCGGTGTCGCGGGAGCGTGAAGGGGGGAGGTCTTTGGCCTTGGGCCCACCCTGTGGACCTCAGCTCCCCACTTTCCCGTCCACCTTGGTCCAGAGTGAAATGTTTCTCCTATGCAGGACTGCAAAGAGGGCAATTTGCTGACTCCACTACCTACCAAACAGTTGTTAAACACCACATGCCAGACCATGCTCTCATGGAGCTCATGGTTTTAAGTCAAAGAGATGGACAAGGAAATAGGCCAACAGGAGGATGCTGAGTGACCGGAAACGTGCTGGTGGTTTCCCATTTTACCCACATGGGGCTGAAGGAAGGACCCAAATGAAGGAAGGGCCCTTGTTTCCCTGGGTAAGGGAGGAGTCAGTGGTGATTAGAAGTTCTGGGTGTATTACATGAACTTCACACTGAAAGGATTTTGAGTTTCCTGGCAAGAGGGGTAGATTTTGGAAAGAAGCATCTTGAGGGTACTTTTAGGGACTGGAGTCTCCTGTCTGTTAACCACTGCTGTTCACAGCAGCAGTAGCATCTCCTGGGAACTTATTCAAGATCTATGGGCTCCACTCAAACCTGCTGAATCAAACTCTCAGGGCGCAGGGGCCAGGAAACTGTGTTTTAATAAAAATTCAGGTGATTTCATTGTGCATGGAAATTCGAGGTGCACTGTCTAAAAGACTAGATGAAATTGACTGAAATCCTCACTAGCCTGTCTTTGGGAAGGTGAGGCCAATCTAGCCTCCTGCCTTGGGTTTTGTGAATTTCAAAAGCTTTCCTAGCCAACTGTGTCTCTGATGTGGTGGGGGGTGGGGGGGTTGATAATTCTTGTTTCCTGTTTAGTGCCATGGACCTTTATCTTCCCCTGGGTTACAACTCTGATAAGGGACGCAAACTTTTCTTTTTTAAATAATATTTTTTAAATTGAAGTATGGTTGATTTAAACTGCTGTGTTAGCTTCAGGTGTGTAGCAAAGCGAATCAGTTACACATATATGTATATCTACTTTTTCACAGATTCTTTTCCCATATAGGATTGAGTAGGGTTCCCTGTGCTGTATACAGCTGGCCCTTAATTAGTTAGCGATTTTATATATAGCAAGGTGTATATGTCAGTCCCAATCTCCCAATTCATCCCTCTCCCCATTTACCCCCAATAGCCATTTTTGTTTTCTACATCCGTAACTCTGTTTTGTAGATAAGTTCATTTGTACCCGTTTTTTTTTTTTTTTTAAGATTCCACATGTAAGTGCTATCATATGATATTGTCTTTCTCTTTCTGACTTACTTCACTCAGTATGACAATCTCTGGGTCCATCTGTGTTGCTGCCAATGGCATTATTTCATCTTTTTAACGACCAAGTAGTATTCCAGTGTGTATATATATATATATATACCACATATTCCTCTATTGATGGACATTTGGGTTGCTTCCACGTCCTGGCTGACACACATTTTTCTTGACCCACCTTTTTTGCATGTTCACATGCCCCCAATATAGTGCATATGAGGTAGTTATGCATCATAGATTTTTCCTTGTGATTTGAAGGTACATTGAGGAGAAGAATATCACAGAACTGCAGCCAGATAATTTAAGGTCGAATATTTCGCTTCTCTGTCCCTCAGCCATTTCTTAACAACTCAAACCTCTAGTGATGTTCCTAGGCCTCCTCTCCCCCTCCTTTCCCTCTTCTTCACATCTAAGTTTCTATGCATTTAATTTGCCTAAGAGCTTAACTCTCTCCTTGTTTCCTTCCAACCCAGTTTTCCAAGATCCCACAGTGCAACTACCTAAGAAACTGATAATATTTTTACAAAGATAGTTCCTTGCCTAAGAGACTCTCTGGTGCCATATGGTAAAATGGTAATTTTCTTTATCATCCTACATTAGCAATCAAGCTTCTTTTTTAAAAAAATAATTTTATTTATTTGTTTGCTTTTGGCTCTGCTGGGTCTTCGTTGCTGTCCAGACTCTAGTTGTGGCGGGTGGAGGCTGCTCTCTAGTTATGGTGTTTGGGCTTCTCATCGCAGTGGCTTCTCTGGTTGCAGAGCACAGGCTCTAGGGTGAGTGGGCTTCAGTGGCTGTGGCTCCCAGGCTTAGCTGCTCCGAAACATGTGGGCTCTTTCCAGATCAGGGATCACACCTGTGTTTCCTGCATTGGCAGGCAGATTCTTCACCACTGAGCCACCAGCGAAGCCCCGAGTTTCTTATTTAGTCCCAAGAGCGCTCCCATAACCATGGCCTTGATGACTCCCTGCTCCTTTAGGCTGAAGGGTTGTAGTCTGTTCTTCCCACTCCAGCATGCTCTCAATCCCATGGCCATACTACTGACTTGCTTCTCAAGTGGATGCTTGACCCGTTAAACAAATTTCCTAACAGTTTTTCCTTCTCTAACTTGTCCTATTTTATTGCTGTTTTTTTTTTTTTCCCCAACGACCTTTCTTCATTCATCACACTCTTTTTCCCTTCTTCTTTTCAATCCCTCAATCTTCCTTCCCTGACCAGCTCTGACCATTCCCTTCTTGCTGGAAGGAATAATTTCCTTGACCAGGCCTTGAGCACTACCTTGGTGCTGTCTTCTTATTCCCCACCAGCTTGTACCCTTTTTATCTGTTTCCCAAACTGTTGATTCAGTTGATGTTATTTAAGCTTTCAGGGTAATAAATGAAGGTAAACCATGCCACCTCCTCATTCCCACCCCAGAATAAAATTGTGATTAGACTCTGAATGGAAGCAGAGTGGGCGCTTCACCAGAGAGGAGACCCCACCCTCCACGAATCTGCAGAAGCTCATTACCCTTCTGGGCATGAATGGATGTCAAAAACTGTTTTGGTCCTCACCTTCTTGACCTGTCCATCACCTGCAAAACTGTCAACCTCACTCTTTCCTTTCATTCTTTCTTCAGTCTGGTCCTGATGTTGGGTCCTTCTGAGGATTTTCTCCTTCTATTTTGAGCATTCCTTTGAGTGTTCTTGTCTTATAAGATGAGCACCTCTATCTTGCCAGGAGTATGACCTAGAGCCAAATATTGGGAATCAGGAATCAGGCAAACCTGCCCCTCCCAATTCCAGTGGAGTTTTTCTGAGTCTTATGCATGTGATGGGATAGGAGTTATTTGGAAAGGGCTCCATGCAAGATGACTCCCCCAACAAAAAGAGGTTGTGTGGGTTGTGCCACTGGATGTGGACTCTAGAAGAAGTGGTGAGGCATCACCGGAGAGCACTTCTCTTTCACAAGACAGCACACACACAGAGGTCCCCAAAGGGGGCGGCCTGGACTCTCAGAACCCCTACAGACTCCTACAGCTCAATAGCAAAAAGCCAGACAACTCAATTAAAAACGCACAAAAACTTGAAGAGACATTTCTCCAAAGAAGACATACATGTGGCCAATGGATATAGGAAAAGATGCTTGACATTACTAATCCTGCAGCTCAAAATTGCAGTGAATTATTACCTCATATCACTTAAGATGGCTATTATCAGAAAACAAAAAAAATAACAAGTTTTGACTAGGACAAGGAGAAATGGAACTCCTGTATATTGTTGATGGGTGCAGCTGCTATGAAAAGCTGTATGGCAGTTCCTCAAAAAATAGAAAATAGAATTACCATATGATCCAGCAATCCCACTTCTGGGTTTACATCCAAAAGAATTGAAATCAAGATCTCAAAAGAGATTATCTGCGCTCCCATGTTTATCCCAGCACTATCTGCAGCCGAGATGTGAAAACAACCTGAATGTCCATTGATGGACGAATGGATAAAGGAAACGTGGCATATACCTAGGATAGAATACTATTCAGCCTTAGAAAAGAAGGAGAGCCTACCATCTGCAGCAACATGGCTGAACCTGGAGGACATTATGCTGAGTGAAATAAGCCAGGGATCTAAAATAGTTAAACTCATAGAAACATAGAGGAGAACAGTGGTTGCTGAGGTTTGCGGGGAGGGGAAAATAGGAGTTGCTGTTTAATGGATGTGAAGTTTTAGTTATATAGGATGAGTAAGTTCTAGAAATCTGTTGTATACAACATCATGCCTATGGTTAACAATACCTAATGTGCATTTAAAATTTTGTTAAGGGTGGGGACTTCCCTGGTAGGCCAGTGGTTAAGATTCCACATTTCCAATGCCAGGGGTGTGGGTTCGTTCCTGGCTCTGATAACTAAGATCCTACATGCCCCCAGACGCAGCCAAAAAATAAAGAAAAAAAATTTGTCGAGTGGATCTTAACGTTAAGTGTTCTTACTGATAATAATTTTTTTTTAAGTCATCAATGGCAGAACACAATAGTAACAGTCCAGTGAGAACAGCTCTGACCCTTATTTCTCCTCCCTCCCTAGCCCTCTGGCCCTTTCCTAGAGGCGCTAGAAGCGGCTGAGTGAAGGGGGCAGAGGACAGACGAGAAGGATGGAGGGGCGCATGATGTCTTATCCCCCATTATAGTCTCCGGGCAGGAGGAATGGAGCCCTGTGTGAGGCCGGTGCCCTGGGAGGCACCCTGGGGTGGCATCAGAGACTTCTGGGGGAGCCCGCGTTCCAGGTGGGTGTGTCAGTCGCCATCACAGGAAAAGGTATTGTGCAGAGCAGAGGCAAGGCCTGTGGGTCCTCAGCCCTGGCCCACACCACCGGCTGGCCACGTCATCGCCTGAACCCGTTTCCCACCCAGGGCAGGATCCTAGTACCTGCCCTGTCCACCTCCCAGGAGTGTCTGAGAAGTCCTCTGTGGCCATCACAAACTTGGCTCAGCATCTCAGGTGGATCTTGTCCCATTTGGCTACCCAACATCCAGGCACACATTTTATTTAGGAGAATCCCTGCTTTGAGAAAATCTTGGTGGGAGGCAGAAATGCCACCTCCTACCATGGGAGGCAAAAGAGGCCAGCCACTTCCTCTCCTGGAATCCACCGCCCCCCGCCTCTCCCTCTCCCCGCGCCCTCACACACACACACACCCTCACACACATTCACTCACACACATACACACACTCACACACACTCACACCCACACACTCACACACACACACACACTCTCACGCACACACACACACACACACACTCACATACTCACCCATCCTAGTCTGGGCCCTTGGAGGCTGCTCCCTGGATCTGCAAATGTGAAGGGAGTGGTGCACAGACAGAGGAGCAGCAGAGACGAATCACTGAGGCAGAGATGACTGAGGGGAGTCGAGGAGCCTCACCTACAGGGTGTTGGTGCCAGGATGGTGGAAAGCCCCACGAGCAGGGTCCCAGTCAGCCTTTTCCTCTGGTGTGAACTTGGAGGCGCTGGTGGCTGCTGGGTCTCTACTGACTTCTCCCACATACTCTGGGGTTCTCATTAGTTCTTCTGACCTCTTTCCAACACCCTCCTTTCCTCTATCAGGTATACTGACCAGAAGTGGCTTTTATTGTCTGCATCGAAGGGCCTGGTGGGTACAGCTCTAATCAGCTGCATTTCAGGGACATTTATAGTGACTGCTGCCACCCCCAAATTCCTCCCAGGGAGTTCCCAGTGTCCTCTGGGCCTGTGGTCCAGGATCCAGCTCACCCTCCTGCTTCTCCTTCCTGGATTTCTGAGGCTCCACTGAAAGTGTCTGGTGTCTTGTCTCTGCACAGGATATTCCCATGCTACCTGTCTTCTTTAGAACCTTCTTTTTGCATCGTGCAGTGGCAGAGGACTTCAGCTTGCAAGTTCTGAGGACAAGCTTTGGTTTCAATAGGCTCGGCCTGAAATCACAGCTCTGCCTGGAGTCAGAACCCTGCCACCTACTAACTCATCATGGATGAACTCGTTAACCTCCCTGGGCCTCAGTTTCCTCATCTGCACAGTAAGGATAATAGCAGCACCTTTTTGTAGGGACACAGAAAGAATGAAATGAGACCCACCTCCTTACACTCTAAATGAATGAGACCAAAGCTGTTATTATTACTGACTTTATTGTTCTGCTGATACTAGAATGGTGGCCTCCTTTCCCTGCTCTGCTTTGAATCTAATTTACAGTAACCCGCGTGTGTGTGTGCGTGTGTGTGTGTGTGTGTGTGTCTGTACATGTGTGTGCATGCACGCACTTAGTTACTGTGTCATGTCCGACTATTTGTGACCCCATGGAGTGTAGCCCACCAGGCTCCTCTGTCCATGGGATTTCACAGGCAAGAATACTGGAGTGAGTTGCCATTTCCTTCTCCAGAGGATCTTCCCGACACAGGAATCGAACCCACGTCTCCTGTGTCTCCTGCATTGCAGGCAAATTCTTTACCTGCTGAGCCATTGCGGAAAGGTTCCCCTGTAAACCCAGCCTTTTGTCCATCTTGGGGACATGGGAAGAAAGGTCCGAGGTTGAGTTCTTTGAATGCTTGGGCTTTGCAGTAAGAAAAGGGCCCTGGAAGTAGGAAGCAAGGGATTCAGGGATTGAGCCAAAGTTTTTAAGTTCCCTGAGTCACAGATCTGCTGCTGTTACTACTGAGTTCGTCATGCCTACAGCTAGGAGATGCTGTGTGTAATGCGTACCACTGGCCTCCTCACCCTATCGGCTTTCCCAGGCCGGTCCCAGGACACTGCTGAGGCCCAGCTGGCATCGTGATAGCGGGCCTGGGCAGGGGAAGTCTCTGTGCACCAGACTCTCAGGATGCGAGGGACTTCAGGGCCACCTTTTCTGATTCCCTTTGCTTTATGGATAAGAAGACCCAGATCCAGAGAAGGAAATAGCCTCAGGGAACCCAGTCTCCTGACTGCAGAGGGGACCCTCTCTGCTCCCTGCACTGCCTCTTGGAGCATCGCTGAGCTCGTGTGTGTGTGTGTGTGTGTGTGTGTGTGTGTGTGTGTGTGTGTGAGTGTGTGATCTTACTCCCCTCCTCCTCTCTCCCCTCCCCACCTGTGTACCGCCCCCTCCCCATACAGCCCCCTGGTTTATCTCACCACAAGACTCTTGGATGAGCTGCAACATGGAAGACAGATATGTTCTCTGGAACAGCTTCAGCTGACTGCTAGCTTGGGGTGTAATAACTTATTTATCACAGGTCTCCTTCATAAATAGATTTCTTTCCTGAGCTTGCAATCATGGTCACATGCTTTTGAGAGGCTGCGGAACAGATAAATTCACAAATGAAGCCCAACCCAAAGCAGGGGCTCGATAGAGTGGGAGGGCAAGGGGAGGGGGAAAATGAATACTGTTTTGAGTGGCTATGAGGCACACAAAATGAGCTCTTGGTGACTTTTCTCAGGCTCCTTCCTACAAGCTCTTTCCCCACTTTACAGGGAGGGAACAGGTCCAGAGAGGCCACGGAAGCCACAGAGCCAGAAATCAAAACCAGTCTGTCTGCCTCCAAGGTTCATGAGGAGCTTTGATTACAATTTATTCAAGTTTCTGGAGAAGAATTTGACATGTTTGGGAAAAATTCATTCTAAGAAGAGAGAGTTTCTCACGTTGTCCTTTTCTGTCCTCCCACCTAAACCCATTCATTTTGAAACGAGTGTCCATTTGTCATTTCCTCTTTCTCCTTCTCTCTCTTGCTCCCCTTGTCTTCTTTTTCACTCTTATGGGTGTCTAAGGTCATCAGATATCCTGAGCTGAGCCCCACACTGAATCCAGTGGCTCTGGGTAGAAGGCTGGTGACTGTGGGCAAGGGACTGAGGCTGGCGGGTTGGTATAGTCAGGCTGGGGACAGGCTGGAGTCATGGCTGAGACTGTGTCCTAGCTGCTTCTGGCTGCAGGACTGGCATCCTGGAGAGATACAAGTGGGCATCACAGTGGTGGCCTGGTGCCTCTGACACTCTCTTGGCCTAGGAGGTACCAATAGGCTCATGGATGGAGGGCTGCCTGCCAGGCAGAGTGCCAGACATCAGGACATCCTGTGCTGTTCTTGGGATGAAGTTATGTGGTCCAGGTGGTGGGCAGGTGGGATGGGAAGTCTGCAACTGATTTGGCTCCCTGAAATTTCACCAGGGAAAGAGAGATGTCACTCTATAGTGTAGGTGTAAAGAATATTAACTAGGTTATTGATTCATCTACTCAACAAGTAATTACTGAGGACCTGGTCCATAGTAGACCCTTTATTAGATACTAGAGACTGAATGAACATGACAGATATGTCCAGGATCTCAAGAAATTTCACTTCCAGTGGAAGAGAGAAATGATAAACAAGCCCCTCTTCTGAGTGCAGAACAGACGGAGGAAAAGGGTATGACTGTTAAGATCTAAGACCTCAATTTCTCTTCTCACTGCCTCTTTAACCTGTTTCCTACCTGAGTGTTAATTTTCGCAAACTGCAGATTGCTGCCAGCATCAAAGATGCCGGATATGGATGATCAAAGATTCATGATTTAAGCAGCACAGACAGCTTCTCTCCTGTACCTCACAAGTCGATGATACCACTCTTCACTTTGGGCAAACACTCATGCAGCTCTGTGTCTTCAAGGAACATCTATAACACCATGCCCTGAGTGGATAGAGTGATCTGTGGATAGTTTTTAAGGAGTAACTTTTAGGTCAAGGCATTTAATGGCAGGCCTTTTTACCTTTTCATAGTTCTTTCTATTTTAATTGAGGATCACCTATAATTCATAGAGCACTGTGATGTGTGTGAGACCATCCAGGCTATCATTGAGGGCCATGAGGAACCTCACCTCTCTTACTCAAGAGAATTTGTATTCTTCTTCTTGATATGCCTGGTCTGTTACCTTCGATCACTGCCTGTATGGTTAAGAGGAGATGAGGGCCAGAACTTACTTCAAACTCTGGCTCTGTCATTTCCTAGCCGTGTGATCTTGGGCAAGTTACCTCATCTTTCTGAGCTTCAGTGACCCCTTGGGAAAGAGTGTAGTTGAATGGAAAGAGCAGAGCCTTTAAGGTTTGAATCCTGGCTCTGTCTCTTATTTGCTGTGTAACCTTATGCAAGTAACTTACCTGTGGGAACTTGGTTTCTACATATGAAAAATGGAAATAATAATGCCTACTTCACAGGGATGTTTTAAAGACTAGAGAAAAAAACACATTTCAAGCACAAAGTCTGTATATATATATTAGTTGGTAAATATGTAATTTTCTTTTAACCTTTCCTTTTATATGAAATAAAACCTTTTGGGGATGACTTCATCCTCGTCTTATAACTGGCACTACCATTTACCCACATGCTCAGGCCAAAAACCTAGAGGTCATCTCGGATTCATTTCTTTTATATCACCCCTCCCGCTCCCCTTTTCTGAGCATGCAATTCAGTAGCAAGGTTTTTGGCTTGACTTCTGAATGTATCTTGAATCTGTCTTCTCCCACATTATCTATTTCTATGGCAATAGTCATAACCACAGTCATCTCTCCCTTAGCAATTTAAAATCACCGTCTTCAAGCTCTTTTGCACTCTTCTCATCAAGAGGTGGGGGTTAATGTTCCCTCCCCTTGAACCTCCATGGTCTTGGGACCACTTTGACCTATAACATATGGTGGAAATGATACTATATGGCTTCTCAAGATAGGTCATCAAAGACTTCTGTTTGGTTCTCTTGAAACACTCCCTTTAAATACTCCCTTTTGTAATGAGCTGTCCTGCTGTGAGGAAGTCCAGGAGAGCACAAGTAGGGGGTTCCAGTTGACAGTTCCAGCTAAACCAAGCTTTTGCAGTTCCCAGCCATTTTGCCATTTGACACCTCCCAGCTGAGAATTCAGACCCCATGGAGTAGGGGGAAGCCATCGTCCCTGTGCACTTTCTGAATTCTTGATTCACAGACGCCATGAGCATAATAGAATGGCTATTGTTTTGGTACTGCTAAATCTGGTTTGTTATGCAGTGACCATAACCAGAACACTACCCTTGTCTGCTGCAGTGCCCTCCTATCTTCTTCCCCTGCTTCTACTAACATCCATTTCTCCACAGAGCAACCACAGAAATCTTTTGGAAATATAAATGAGATAATGTGTGTGTGTTAAATCAATTCAGTTATGTCTGACTCTTTGTGACTCTATGGACTGTGGCCTGCCAGGCTCCTCTGTCCATGGGATTCTCCAGGCAGGAATAAGAGGGAGGGGACATATGTATACCTGTGGCTGACTCACACTGATGTATGGCAGAAATCAACACAATATTGTAAAGTAATTATCATTCAATTAATATATATATAAATTTATGTATATATAAAGAATACCGGAGTGGGTTGCTATGGCCTCTTCCAGGAGATCTTCCCAACCCAGGGATCAAACTCTTACATCTCTTACATCTCCTGTGTTGGCAGGCAGTTTCTTTACCACTAGCTCTACCTGGGAAGCAAGTGAGGAAGATAATAGCACTGTGCATATACACTCTTTCCAAACTCCCTACCTACCTTGGCCTGTTAAGCCCCACATGACTTGGCCCCTGTTCTTAGGTGCTTGCTGTAGGTGTGGGATACTATCATCTTCTACATGGAAGTCAGAGGCTGGCCAAAGGCATCTGACATGGGACACAGAAAGCACCTCTTGCAGCTCAGTCTCAGGTTCCCACTTAAAGGGCCAAGGCAAGATTTCCTATACCTATGTAGGTGTTGGAACCCTGATCCATGACCGCAGACCCTCTGTGGGTGGTCACGACCTTTCCTGTACCTTTTTAGGTCTGACTGCTGTCTTAGTTACTGGCACTATTACATCTCTCCCTCTCTCCCTCCTTCCCTCTTTCTG